>NC_001134.8:0-600000 GCF_000146045.2 Saccharomyces cerevisiae S288C
AAATAGCCCTCATGTACGTCTCCTCCAAGCCCTGTTGTCTCTTACCCGGATGTTCAACCAAAAGCTACTTACTACCTTTATTTTATGTTTACTTTTTATAGGTTGTCTTTTTATCCCACTTCTTCGCACTTGTCTCTCGCTACTGCCGTGCAACAAACACTAAATCAAAACAATGAAATACTACTACATCAAAACGCATTTTCCCTAGAAAAAAAATTTTCTTACAATATACTATACTACACAATACATAATCACTGACTTTCGTAACAACAATTTCCTTCACTCTCCAACTTCTCTGCTCGAATCTCTACATAGTAATATTATATCAAATCTACCGTCTGGAACATCATCGCTATCCAGCTCTTTGTGAACCGCTACCATCAGCATGTACAGTGGTACCCTCGTGTTATCTGCAGCGAGAACTTCAACGTTTGCCAAATCAAGCCAATGTGGTAACAACCACATCTCCGAAATCTGCTCCAAAAGATATTCCAGTTTCTGCCGAAATGTTTTATTGTAGAACAGCCCTATCAGCATCGACAGGAATGCCGTCCAATGCGGCACTTTAGATGGGGTAACTCCCAGCGCAAGCTGATCTCGCAAGTGCATTCCTAGACTTAATTCATATCTGCTCCTCAACTGTCGATGATGCCTGCTAAACTGCAGCTTGACGTACTGCGGACCCTGCAGTCCAGCGCTCGTCATGGAACGCAAACGCTGAAAAACTCCAACTTTCTCGAGCGCTTCCACAAAGACCGTATCGTCTTTTGCCTCCCATTCTTCCCGGCACTTTTTTTCGTCCCAGTTCAAAAAGTACTGCAGCACCTCTGTCTTCGATTCACGCAAGTTGCTCCATACTTTATAATACAACTCTTTGATCTGCCTTCCAGACATGCGGAAAACTTGGCTCCCTTGCTTGCCTCTTGTCGAATCCAATACACTAATTGTTTCTCTTCTTCTAGTAATGGCCAGGTACCAAGCATAATTTCTCTGTATCTGAGAGTAGATCTCTCTCCTTTTTACGCTAAAATATTTCAAATATCCTACAGGGTCCCCATGATATGGCTCGATGTCTTCCAAGTATTCTTTGTATTCCTCATCATTTCGCAGCATTCTCTCCACAGCTAGTGCTTCCCAAGCTATCCTCCGATACGATACTTTCTGGCCAGCCCAACAGACACAGAGCCCGAACATCTTTTGACAGCCCTTGCATAATCCGTATTGTGTGAATACTCCCTCTGGGCAGAAGTATATGTCAATACCATAGAGGAAAAGATGTTTAATTTCGTCAGACCGAAATCCAAGAAACTGTAAGACATTCATATTCTCGGAAGTATTGGGAAATTGTGCTTTCAGTTTCTTTCTCTCTAGGAAAACCATTTGACTCCCTTTCCGCTTATACGACTCTTTGTTAATGTCGGTGACTGGATGGAATCTATTATCCTCAGCATTGCCATCTTTATTGGCGTCCTCCTTGGCACTAGCGTTGGTACTTTCAGTGGTAGTGGCATTAGTGCTGGAGTTGGTGCTAGCAGTGGTAGTGGCATTAGTGCTGGAGTTGGTGCTAGCAGTGGTAGTAGCACTAGTGTTGGAGTCGGTACTTTCGGTGGTAGTAGCACTAGTGTTGGAGTTGGTACTTTCAGTGGTAGTCGCACTAGTCCTGACGTTGATGCTAGCAGTGGTAGTAGCATTAGTGTTGGAGTCGGTACTTTCGGTGGTAGTAGCACTAGTGTTGGAGTTGGTACTTTCAGTGGTAGTAGCATTAGTGCTAGAGTTGATACTTTCAGTGGTAGTAGCACTAGTCCTGACGTTGATGCTGGCAGTGGTAGTAGCACTAGTCCTGACGTTGGTGCTGGCAGTGGTAGTAGCACTAGTCCTGACGTTGGTGCTGGCAGTGGTAGTAGCATTAGTGCTGGAGTTGGTAGTCGCATTGGTAGTAGCACTAGTCCTGACGTTGGTGCTGGCAGTGGTAGTAGCATTAGTGCTGGAGTTGGTAGTCGCATTGGTACTGGCATTAGTGTTGGAGTTGGTACTTTCAGTGGTAGTCGCACTAGTCCTGACGTTGATGCTGGCAGTGGTAGTAGCATTAGTGCTGGAGTTGGTACTTTCAGTGGTAGTCGCACTAGTCCTGACGTTGATGCTGGCAGTGGTAGTAGCATTAGTGCTGGAGTTGGTACTTTCAGTGGTAGTCGCACTAGTCCTGACGTTGATGCTGGCAGTGGTAGTAGCATTAGTGCTGGAGTTGGTACTTTCAGTGGTAGTAGCATTAGTGTTGGAGTTGGTACTTTCAGTGGTAGTCGCACTAGTCCTGACGTTGATGCTGGCAGTGGTAGTCGCACTAGTCCTGACGTTGATGCTGGCAGTGGTAGTAGCATTAGTGCTGGAGTTGGTAGTCGCATTGGTACTGGCATTAGCACTACCATGAATGCACGTGTCGCTGTCCTCATCACTGCTGCAATACTTTCTGCACCTGTCACTGCTATTGCTCTCCTGGAAGCTAGACGGTAACGCAACGATCGACATGGAAGCTGTCGCCTGATTTTCAGCCAATCTGTCCATTCTTTCTATCAGTTCCACTGTGTCAGCAGACAGGTCTGTCCTGGAGCCACAGCATCCAACATGCTGGCCCTTTTTTTCCTTTCTTTGATTCAAGTCCATAGAACTCGCGTACCTGTTCGGTTATACAGCCTTCCTTAATCGGTGGTAATTCACCCTTACGATTCCTTGCCGCCCAACTGTTTTTTCTAGATAATAGATAACAGAGGCCCCCATCTCTTAGTCTCCCTACGCCTTGAATGAGCTCAATAATATTAAGTCTATTATCAAGCATGATCACCATCATCAATTGCTTAATGTCAATTCCTTCAGTCACTAATTTCGTTCCGATGAGAACTTGCATGCTACCGTCAGTGACAAACTCCTTTGTGCGAGACACCTTTTCTGCAGCACCCAAGCTTCCCGTGTATCCATACCACCCTAAAATACTTTCTCCAAGAGCAGGCCAATTCTTCCACTTCGTTGGTTGTGCTTGCAACTACAATGGCCTTCGACTCTGGTTCAATTTCAAAGAGGGCTAAAAGAAGCTTCAGTGCTTCTTCGGGCTGTGATTCCACTTTCTTCCAAATTTTATGAACATGCCCTAAAGGCACCTCGGATTTCTCCTTGATTAGATTAAACATCCGTGTTGGATAGCTGGATAGACCTCTGCTGAGATCTTCCGACCGTTTGAGCTCGTTGATGTCCATCGACTTCTTGGCCAGTCCCGTAAGCCCAATACGCTGCAACGCAGCATCAGCAACAGCCTCAGGGGCTGTGCCGCTCAAAAAGATTGCTTTCTCAAAAGCGTCAAAATCAAGGTTAGTTATGCCCCCAAATTGCGACTGCCGGTAGACCTCCGTTTCAAAGTTGTGAAACTCATCTACAATGAGGTAACCCAATTTTACGTTGTTGGTCCTAAAGGTGCACTCAACAATATTCTCCCACGCAGCTATCCTGTCTGTGAAATTAGTGCTAGCAAGATCATCGTAGATCCCCACGTATAAATCAGTAACGCCATCGCAACCTTCTTCAATAAAGTTTCTTACAGGGGCCACATTCAAGCAACCGCGTCGGCCCAACCTGATCATGCAATTAGCAAGCAACACTGTGTACGGTACAAACAGAAACGACACATATTTCACGTCGCCCTTAGATGCCAGTGCTATCAAGGGGAGATGAAATAACTCCGTCTTACCATAGCCCGGTGGGGCCTGTACTGCCACAGAGGGTGTGTCTGCCATGTATATTTCATGACATAAGCGCAACTGATGCAAGTCCCTGAATTCAAAGGAGCTGCCAAAGAGTTTCCGGCCTGCGACGAGGATATCGTTTGTACTCTTGGGCTCTCGGGGCCTTTTTCGCGTTACTCTTGAAATTTTTTGATCATGATCTGAACTCGCCGCCTCACCTGCCACTACGTCTTCCGCATTCCGAGTACTAGAGAATGAACAATGGTAGTCGCTTTCAAGGCCTAACCATTGAATCCAGCGCTCGGAAGTGAGTCCGTCAAGCGTCTTTAGTCGAGGCTCCGATGAACCGTTCTTGTTGTATCGTCGACGTATACGTTGCGCTGTAGCTCTGGATA
Source organism: Saccharomyces cerevisiae S288C (assembly GCF_000146045.2). NCBI lineage: Eukaryota > Fungi > Ascomycota > Saccharomycetes > Saccharomycetales > Saccharomycetaceae > Saccharomyces > Saccharomyces cerevisiae. The sequence goes on from NC_001134.8 coordinate 4,124, forward strand.
ACGGTAAGCGTATCACCGTAAGCTCGTCAATTATTTTTGAGAGCCGCGGTCATTTTGTTAGTATCTCTTCTCAACTTGGGCAGCACACATGCAAAACATCACCCAATCGGTCCTTTTTGTTCATCATATCGTTACATATCTGTGAAAAGTACTTTATCTCAGTGGGTTTACGTGGGCATAGATCACGCTTCAGCCGCTCTGTGTCGACTTTCTTTTCGCCAGGTAAACTTGCTTGGTATGCAGAAAAAATCGATAGCTCATCTACGTGTAGTAACAAGAACATGTAGGGTGCCAAATTGTATCCATATTTCCTTATGGTGCTTTTCTGAAGACTCCTTACAATAGGTGTGCCAGAAACAAAGTCAGTGAAAGTACGCATCGTAGAGCTGTCGTTCGGCCTGGCACTCGCTATTTCGTAACAACGTTCCAGGACACGGAAACTCAACTCATTATAGTATCCTCTGTTGAGGTAAAAAAGAGAAAGGGTATCGTAATCCTTTCTATTGAATTTCAAAGTATGCACTTGAAACAACGTGTAGACCATCAAGTTGATTTTCTTGGGAATAAGATACTTTGAAGGGATTGGTCCGCCCTGGAAATCTGGTTCGTCTTCAACAAACGTCAGGAACTTTTGTACATTTTTCCCGACCATGACGGAAACGACAATTTTTTCAAAAGACCTTTTCCTATCCATTGCACCAGTTCTGAATTTTACCACTTTGATTAGACCAGACTTTTCGTCTTCGTAGAATGACCGCACTTCCGTGGGGATCGATTCAAATAAAGTTATTGAGGGACAATGTACCAAGTCGTTTTTGTTATTTAGAGCCGACTCAAACTCGTCAAAGTTTGCTTTTTCAAACTTACGCCTATCGGAAACTTTCATTTTATTTTTGTAAGTTTCGAAATTAACAATAGTATGTTGATTGCTATGCTTTTTGACAAGAAATCCATCAATATAAACAAAAGATTGTCCAGTTTCCGTCTTATCATCATCTAAGAATGTAATAATTAAGCTACTCTATTGAGAAGAAGCAGAATCTGCGCTATGCAGGTGCAAATCTCCAGCAGCAGCAAAGAAAATTCAGTTAATAAGAAATCTCACTAAGATAAGCGACTGTCTGTCCCCTTCAAGCACAACATAGAAAACAGAAGGATGTCTCATTCATCGCTTGATTTCCGGCCTGCAAAAATAAAGTAGTCGGTACGTACTTTCGTTTTCAATTTCCATGGTGCACAGTATCTTAACTATCTGCTTAGTCGAGGAGAACCAGGATTCTGTTCGTTGCTCAGCCGCTTCGTGGATATTCTCTTGGATACTTTAAACATGGACCTACGTTCCGCTCTCGAAAAGACCAATATAATAAAAAGTTATAAATTACATTTCCTTATTAGGTATACGACCTCGCGCTTCGAAGTAGAGGAGCCCTTTTTGGCGTACCTACATATGGCGCGTCAGACAGACAAACTTCCCCCAAAAATGTATTACCCCGCCGAATAAGAAAACAGACCCATTCACCCACGACGTATCAAGTTACTTCCTTGGTGCAATGTCCCACTATAAAAAAATTCCTTGACGCTAGATCGTTGGACTAAAATCTGCGTCACAATCGCCTAAACAGGAAATATTGCCTATTTTCGTACAAGGTTACTTCCTAGATGCTATATGTCCCTACGGCCTTGTCTAACACCATCCAGCATGCAATACAGTGACATATATATATACCCTAACACTACCCTAACCCTACCCTATTTCAACCCTTCCAACCTGTCTCTCAACTTACCCTCACATTACCCTACCTCTCCACTTGTTACCCTGTCCCATTCAACCATACCACTCCCAACCACCATCCATCCCTCTACTTACTACCACCAATCAACCGTCCACCATAACCGTTACCCTCCAATTAGCCATATTCAACTTCACTACCACTTACCCTGCCATTACTCTACCATCCACCATCTGCTACTCACCATACTGTTGTTCTACCCTCCATATTGAAACGTTAACAAATGATCGTAAATAATACACATATACTTACCCTACCACTTTATACCACCACACATCACATGCCATACTCACCTTCACTTGTATACTGATATGCCATACGCACACGGATGCTACAGTATATACCACTCTCAAACTTACCCTACTCTCACATTCTACTCCACTCCATGACCCATCTCTCACTAAATCAGTACTAAATGCACCCACATCATTATGCACGGCACTTGCCTCAGCGGTCTATACCCTGAGCCATTTACCCATAACTCCCACGATTATCCACATTTTAATATCTATATCTCATTCGGCGGGCCCAAATATTGTATAACTGCTCTTAATACATACGTTATACCACTTTTGCACCATATACTAACCACTCAAATTATATACACTTATGCCAATATAACCAAAAAATTACCACTAAAATCACCTAAACATAAAAATTATTTATCTTTCAACTTTACGAAATAAACACACTCAATTGCGTATCTATACCACCATGACGTCATTAACGTAAAAGTTCCTTAATATTACCATTTGCTTGAACGGATACCATTTCAGAATATTTCTAACTTTCACAGACCATACATTAGAATAATATGCCACCTCACTGTCGTAACACTCTATATTCACCGAGAAACAATACGGTAGTGGCTCAAACTCATGCCGGTGCTATGATACAATTGTATCCTATTTCCATTCTCATATGCTATCCGCAATATCCTAAAAGCATAACTGATGCATCTTTAATCTTGTATGTGACACTACTCATACGAAGAGACTATATCTAAAGAAGACGATACAGTGATATGTACGTTGTTTTTGTAGAATTATAATGAAACGTCAAATAACCCTACTATATTATAACTTATCAGCGCCGTATACTAAAACGGACGTTACGATATTGTCTCACTTCATCTTACCACCCTCTATCTTATTGTTGATAAAACACTAACCCCTCAGCTTTATTTCTAGTTACAGTTACAACAAACTATCCCAAACCATAAATCTTAATATTTTAGGTGTCAAAAAATGAGGATCTCCAAATGAGAGTTTGGTACCATGACTTGTAACTCCACTACCCTGATCTGCAATCTTGTTCTTAGAAGTGACGCATACTCTATATGGCCCGACGCGACGCGCCAAAAAATGAAAAAAGAAGCAGCGACTCATTTTTATGGAAGGACAAAGTGCTGCGAAGTCATACGCTTCCAATTTCATTATTGTTTATTGGACATACTCTGTTAGCTTTATTACCGTCCACGCTTTTTCTACAATAGTGTAAAAGTTTCTTTCTTATGTTCATCGTATTCATAAAATGCTTCACGAACACCGTCATTGATCAAATAGGTTTATAATATTAATATACATTTATATAATCGGCGGTATTTATATCATCAAAAAAAGTAGTTTTTTATTTTATTTTTTCATTACTTTTCACTGTCTATGGATTTTCATTCGTAAAGGCATCACTCCCTAGTTTGCGATAGTGTAGATACCGTCCTTGGATAGAGCACTGGAGATGGCTGGCTTTAATCTGCTGGAGTACCATGGAACACCGGTGATCATTCTGGTCACTTGGTCTGGGGCAATACCAGTCAACATGGTGGTGAAGTCACCGTAGTTGAAAACGGCTTCAGCAACTTCGACTGGGTAGGTTTCAGTTGGGTGGGCGGCTTGGAACATGTAGTATTGGGCCAAGTGAGCTCTGATATCAGAGACGTAGACACCCAATTCCACCAAGTTGACTCTTTCGTCAGATTGAGCTAGAGTGGTGGTTGCAGAAAGCAGTAGCAGCGATGGCAGCGACACCAGCAGCGATTGAAGTTAATTTGACCATTGTATTTGTTTTGTTTGTTAGTGCTGATGTAATCTTAACAAGAAATAGTGAAATGAAAGCGCATACCTCAAAGGCATATAGTTGAAGCAGCTCTATTTATACCCGTTCCTCCATCTGTCATCACTACTTAAACGATTCGTTAACAGACGCTCATTTAGCACCTCACATATTCTCCATATCTCATCTTTCACACAATCTCATTATCTCTATGGAGATGCTCTTGTTTCTGAACGAATCATACATCTTTCATAGGTTTCGTATGTGGAGTATTGTTTTATGGCACTCATGTGTATTCGTATGCGCAGAATGTGGGAATGCCTATTATAGGGGTGCCGGGGGGTGCCTTGAAAAACCCTTTTGCGCGCCTGTTAAGTTTCCGTTTTCAGTCAAAAAGAATATCCGAATTTTAGATTTGGACCCTCGTTCAGAAGCTTACTGTCTAAGCCATCATTTGGTGTGTCCTAAACGGTTTCCATGCAAAGCAACATCTTTGTTACTCATTCCTGAAGGTTGAATAAAAAATAGCAACCATGTGCAGGGAGTCGTATATTGTTAGATTCTAGAGACTTGTACGCATCATCAAAGCTGTAAATAGAATAAACATACGCAAGGCGTCAAAAGTGCATAGTTAAGAAAATTCCTGACATGTGAAAATATGTGTTTATGAAATGTGTCAAGGCCCGTCTATAGCGTAGTTAACCCCTCTGCAGGAGTAAGTGACTTTTTTTACGCTCAAAAGGCAACGAGGGCACATACTTAAAAGTCATTTTCAAACACATCTGCAGTTTGCAACGACAGATAACAATATTATGATAGGATGGTATGATGTTATTAGCTGCCACATATTTTTTAACATAGCATTAGTCACGTCTCTTCAATTGTTGGGATGAAACTCTAAAATATCATTCCTTTAGTAGTATTCCAGTTACCAGTATATTATCACATGCCGAAAAAGAAGATGACATAAAGATCGACAAACAGTCTTCAAATATAATGGAAGCTGGAATGCAAGGATTGATAATGTAACAGGATACTGAATGACAAAGTATAAATGAAAAAAAAAAAAAAAAAAAAGTAGTAATACTATTATGTGGAAATACCGATTCCATTTTGAGGATTCCAATTGTTGGAATAAAAATCAACTATCATCTACTAACTAGTATTTACGTTACTAGTATATTATCATATACGGTGTTAGAAGATGACGCAAATGATGAGAAATAGTCATCTAAATTAGTGGAAGCTGAAACGCAAGGATTGATAATGTAATAGGATCAATGAATATTAACATATAAAACGATGATAATAATATTTATAGAATTGTGTAGAATTGCAGATTCCCTTTTATGGATTCCTAAATCCTGGAGGAGAACTTCTAGTATATCTACATACCTAATATTATAGCCTTAATCACAATGGAATCCCAACAATTACATCAAAATCCACATTCTCTACACCAATACCATCGACGAGAGCTTCTAGTAAATTGTATACATAACAGTATAACCCTTACCAACAATGGAATCTCAAAGATTATTAAATTATTCACAGACTCTGAGGATTCGGGTAAAATAGGGTATTTAACTGGTTACCGGAAAGGTTTAGAAAATTCGTGGAGGGTTGGCCGAGTGGTCTAAGGCGGCAGACTTAAGATCTGTTGGACGGTTGTCCGCGCGAGTTCGAACCTCGCATCCTTCAGTATTTTTTTTGATGATTTAACGTACTATTAACTAGAATAATAGGGAAATGCAATTGCAGTTTGAGAAGAAGAATTATTAATAAGCCAAAAAGCGGCTCACTAAGTAAGTTTTTCTTCATGGCGTCCTTTGCATCCAGCAATAATGGTTTTAGCAAAAAAATCTCTTTCACTACACAAGTTGGAGCATATTTTTTAACAAATACAGATAAACGAAAGGCGATAATAAGTATACTTCCTATGTACAAGAATCTTTAAGTGATATAATCTTTCAGCGGACTAGAAGAATAGGGCGTTCAACTGTTGTCCTTGCAGAATTGCGTAAACTCCTTCAAGTAGTCATTATTTTGCTCGCAGTTTTGCCTTAAAATGCCCTCTGTTGTAGAAGTTAAAATTTGTTCTATTTTTCTATTATTTGCCACCCACTCTGTCACCTTCGTCCAATCCTTATATTGAGCTTCCTGTTTCTCCGCTCTTTCTCTTGCAGCGTAAGGATCAATTCTTGCGTCTATAAGTGGTTCCGCAGTAGTCTTTTTATTATTACCGCACTGCTGATCGGTCTCGTTCTTCATCTCTGCTGCCTCTTTTTCGCAAAATGAAATTATATTATTCCGTATTTGCCAGTTCGGATATAGTTCTTGCTTCAAAAATTCCTTACACTTATTTTTTCCATTAATAGAGCCTTTCCTATAGTTGTTTAATTTTTGTCTTATTATATCATCACTTCCATGCCTTAGAAACCTCAAAAATGAATCTATCAAGCTTGGATCAACACATCTTTCTCGCGTAACTGTGATTGTAGTAAGTGACGGTTCATCATTCGGAAAAGTAAGATTTGTTTCAAGTAAGCTTTGGGGTGCCGTAAACGTACGCCTATTATCAACCATACCGTCTTTTTGTCTACGTGTATAAATGAGAAGTTTTTTTTCTAACTATATCCAAGTTTTTCAAACTACCCAAAGGATATTTAACTTGGCGGACAAAATTACCGTCACGTTCAAAAGTGAATATATAGGCGATTCTGGGTAACAAGCAAAAGTAAACTACAATATGGAATAGTGTAAAACTTCACTTATCAACAACAAAATCGCTTCAAGCCTCCTATCTTAGAGTCTAGAGCCTGATAAAATTCTTATGCGAGCAAGGGCAACCTGATCGAATTTTATAAAAACTATTTATGGACTAAAAACCTACAGCGCTCTTCATCATATCCCTTCCCGTTTCTTCCATTGCGTCATTCATGGTTTGTCCCATTGTGGTTGCATAGTCATTAATAGTGGTTTCTACCGTGTCTAAACGAGTTTCAATTGCCCTAGAAACACTTTTAAGGACACCATATCCATTACTTCTTCCAGAGCTTCTTACAGGTCTGGCATACCTGTGATCTTCCGTACCGGGAGGTAACTTTCTGGCTGCATTACTACTACTGGAAGATATGCATCCTCGAGCAATTGCGCTTTCCTCATACTTCGATTCGGGCCTTTCTATACCGCCCAGTAGCTCATCAAGTTGATATGGTGTGCAATAAATAGTTCCTCTAGCCCATTGTAAGGAATTCACTTGAGGCCTATAACCAATCTTTAAATCAGGATTGTACAAGGTATCAATAGGAGTATGTTGTGATATGTCAGCAGTATGATTCGTTCCGGTGGCACTTTCATTAAGTACTGAAATCAAAGAGGCTTGGAATTTCCCTGTGCGAATGACAATGTCACCATTTTCTAATATAGATGAATTTTCAACGTATTGAGCGCTTAGAGGGACCGGGCAGCGTAGATTTTTGACTTCCTTAAGCTCAGGTACTGTCAAAACTTTAATATCTCCATTAATTAGCAAAACGATCATAATAGTTGAAAGCTTTCTTTCTCCTTTACCGTCAATAATGGGAATAAATGATAATCCACTAGTGGCAATTGGATACTTGAAAAGCGCATGAGTGTCCTTAGATTTACCTGGTGATACTAAACGAATGTCATTTGCGCCACTGATAGTAACAAATCCAGGTATTGCGATACCCTTGCTTAAACCCTGCATCTTTGATATAGTAGCAGAACAACTGTAGCCAGTATCTTTGGCAAAAGAATTTATTCCTAGAATTTTTCCTTGATTGTTGGTCTTTGTTGCATCAGTGAATTTAACCTCAAATCTTCCATTAGTTGCAGGCAGTATTTTGAAAGTCATCAATTCCCCGATATCCGTTCCACATAGCATCAAAATACTAGAGAACCCATCATCTCCATATTCCATGACGCAAAAGTGAACGGTTGAAACGTAAGAGCTACCAGCTTTAGAAATGACCCTAATATTTTCATTGAAGATTATAGCCGGGCCTCTTCTGTCCAATATTATTAAGGTTCCTTCAATGAAACCAACGGCAACGAACCCGATATTACTATTCATGATTGCGGACACCGCACCTTTTTTAGCATGTATTACCGTACTTGGTATAAAGCCTTGTTTAACGTTCGTAGGCCCTCTATCCGAAACATCAACTAAAATAGTTTTTGAATCATCCAATGAAAATCTGCTAAACTTCAATTGCAGTGCATCGCTTTTGGGAAGTTGTCCGTAAAACTTGTTTGTTTCGAATTTGAAAAGAATAACATCCCCAACCTCAGATGATACCGCCAATTCCAATGTTTCCGATGCAAAGGAGATATTTTTTATGGCCAGGTTAGTAGCTCTGTTAAGTACTTTAGCAGTATTCACTTCAAATACAGCGTTGTCAGTTACTTCACTGTGTGAAGCATCCCATATTCTGACTGAACCATTACTATGCCCAGTTAGTAAAGCAGATCTGGTCTCATGCCTTCTAATATTTCTGGTGGCAGGAATACCACCTTTTAAAAACGATTCACTTTGAGCGATTGTCATCATCCCCAGCCAAAGATTTTTTTGAACTGATTGCGCTATACAAGTAGTAACCGTTGGTCGAACCCATGCTAAGCTCCGAGGGAAAATGGAGGCCTTGGAACTAAAAGAGCCTGCTGGGTATATCAATGTTTCAAGTTCGCCATCTTCTAAAAGTAATAAAATGAGGTTTGTGTCATGGCATCCACCAAAATATGGAGAAGCCTTCGGCAAGGGTAGAAAATTTATTAGTGGAGCTTTGCCAATCAACGAAAATAGTTTTTGTTGAACCGGTTTAGCATAGTACTTGCTCATTGCGTCAAATGATGTCACAGAATACATTGGTGTGCCGCCTAAGTCAATCATGGTTATTTCCTGAGGTAAACAGGGATTTTCTGTAGCTTTTGTTGCAATCAACAACGATGTATACTCAGGATTACGCTGGCAAAGCCAGCTTACTTTAAAGATAGCGGGTGTTTCTGTAAAGGAACAGTCTTTCAAGGCAGGATTTGGAAAATTCACATGTGTTTCAAATATACTTCTAGCGTGAATCAGTTTACCGCTATTGACATCCCAAAATACCAAGGAATTATCTTCATGGACAGTTAATATATGTAAGGAATTTGGGTGATAAAGTGACTGAATGACCTTTGGAGTGCGTTTCTTTTCTATGTTTGTGGATAGATCACCGCCCGGAGCATACGGTTCTAATTGGTAAAAAAAATGTTGCTTGACTTTGTAGTCAATGAAAGAATATATGACTGTAATATGCTCATATGATATAAGTATCGTTCCTATGTCTCTAGGATTCCATTGGATAGAAATAACCGGTGATAGCCTCTCTTTTGGCAAAAACACACTTTTCTGGAAGTTTTCAATTTTCAATTTGGACATTTGATTTCTATCCACATCATAGATCAATATGGATCCACTCTCGAGGCCAATCAGCATCCAATCCAAGGACGGATCAGTCTCAATACAAGTGATGCTGTTTGGACAGAAAACAGTAGTTAGAATCTGTTTCGAGTGTACTGAAAGAACTATTATGTTGCTCTTCTCATCTACAGCTATCAGATAAATTCCTTTAATAAACCGCATGTGTTTAATTTGAGGTCGATTTTTTAACGTAAATACGACCTCTATTTGCTTTTGCCCATAAACATGTATCTCCCCAGCAGTAGTTGCAACTGCCAAAAGGCTTTGAGTATAGTCGAATGTGGTAACAGTGATTCGTCCATTTATGCCGTATGTGCATATTTTCTTAGTATCGAAAAATTTGGAGTTAATACCATTTGAGACGTCATGAACTCTCGCGGATTTGATAGCATTTGACACATTCTTCAAATGCCTGCTTTTCTTAAACATTTATAAAATTTTTGTATCTGTTCAATTGACAATTTTGTAACTTTTATAATCTGTCAACTTTAGAAATATGTTAGTAGTAATATAATACTGAGCTGTTTCTTAAATGCTTCCTTAATAATGTAAACAGAATGCGCATTGTTGAACATACGGCTTCGCATCGCATCGCTTAAACGAGGTTTTTCATATGCATGCTCCAAGATAGGTACGAACAAAAAAGAGGCATTGCATCAAAATGGATAGTTTCAGTTTATGTAACAAAATCTCATTAAAAAAACCCTCTCCTCCTATGAAGCGGAACAGTTCAACTTTTCCGCTTAGATGTTTTATATAAAATTAAATAAATCATGGCATGACCTTTTCTTCATAAATCCAAATCATCTGGCATAAAGGAAAATCCTCTAAACTCTTCTTGCTGGCTCGTTGTCAAAACAGAGGGCAGAGGTGTAAGTGTGGGTGGCGCAGAGGTGAATTCTTGCTCGAAATATGATGTATCTTCCGGAGATTTAATTTCTGGGATGTAGGGTGGTTTCACGCGAAGGTTTAAGATATCGTCAAAGTTGATGTTACGGAAGAAAGGTTCTTCCATAACTTCGTCTGCGTCCCTGGGACCAGCACCCAACCTCTTTTCAGGATCTTTTGTTAATAGGCCTTGGAATATTTGTACAATCTCACCTGCCATATCTATTGGGTATAAGGGTTCATCGGTAAGGATAGCGTTAAAAACTTCATCTTCGTCATCTCCTGAGAATGGAGATTGGCACAGTAGCATTTGATATAGCAGCACCCCAAATGCCCACCAATCGACAGCTTTGGTATATTCTTGCTCTTTTAAAATTTCTGGAGCCATAAATTCTGGTGTGCCACAAAATGTAGAAGTTCTATTACCATACCACATTTCATCTTTACACAAACCATAATCGGCAATTTTTATATGACCTTCTGGAGTTAATAGAATGTTTTCCAACTTCAAATCACGGTATATTACACCATTATCATGAAAATATTTCAGAGCCAGTAAGACCTCGGCGGCATAAAATTTGGCCCTTCTTACAGATAGTCTTTGGTTTTGAACATGCCACATTAAGTCACCGCCCCCAATAAACTCCATAGCAAAATATATACGGTTTTCAGTTTGAAAAGAGCAGTATAGATTGGTTAAGAATGGGTGTTTAGTTTTTGTGGCTAACAAAAATACTTTCTTTTCTGCTCTTGCACTCTCGATGTCATGATTTTGAATAATATTATCTTTCTTCAGAACTTTTATGGCACAAAGCCTGTCAGTATTCTTTGATTTAGATAAAATAACTTTACCAAAATTACCTTTACCAAGAACTTTGAGTAATACGAAATTATCTAATGAAACCTTACGACGTTTAGCCGCTCTCTTTTTATGCTTTGCGCTTGTGCTGGTTTGTGATTTCTGCGGAGATTGTTGATCAGTGGTTCTGGAGGCATGAGTACTTGTAGGAGCCAAGGACACTGTTTCTTGTAGTACTTCCTTTGAAGCATGGTCTTGTTCAATTTGAAAGGTTTCACTATTCATATCGCGGAATGGATTTGTGTGTGTGGAATCTATTGTCAAATCAGCTTCACGGAAATCATTTTTGTTCTCCCAGTCTAGTTTCTGTTTGGTCTCTAAATCAATGTGATCAACTTCTAGATCCTCTTGGATTTCCCCACTATCTTGTTTTATTTCAAGTTCCATTTCCTCACGTTGTGCTTTCCACAGTTCAAGTTCATCTCTCATTAAATCATCTTTAGATTCCCAAGTTTGACTATGCTCAATAGATAAATCAGTGAGTCCCAAGGAACGTCTATTCGACGTTGGATCCAGTGTTTTCTCTGGTGATGAAAATTCGGCGGTTTGTTGTGCACCTTCTGTAAAATTTAAATAGGCCTCATTTTCATCGATAAATTTATTTAGTTTCTCACGCCCGTGCGTTTGTAGTGAAATTCTTTTATCAATAATAGGATCATGCTGCTTAGTTGGAGAATCTCTTCCTACCTTCTGAGGCGAAGGAGTTTTATCATGTTTTCTTGGCTGAGGAGGCAAAGGAGCGTTTGCCCTTTCAGCTAATTTGGATGGGGAAAGATCACTACCATTGGCAGTACCAATAGATGACCCCAACTGTGCCGACGGAACTGTCCTCTTCTTTTTCTCTTGATTACGTTTTGTGTCTTGAATCGTTTTCAGAATTTTATTAGCCATTTCCATCGACATGCCACAGAAATCGGGAACCAAATGAGCACATTGAGCATGACACATTATACCACATTCAGAACATTTGCGTACTTTATGTCTACCCCATGGTAAAATATAACCACAGTGACAGCACCATTTAGTACCACGGTTTGAAGTAGGCAGGAATCTATGAGGAATACGGTGGTTCAACTTTGCCTCGTCCGGATCCGTATCAGTAGAAGTTTTAGCAATACACTTAGTAACAACATTGGTGTAACATTTTTTGTGACATAAAAATTTACAATCTTGACATTGGAACCCAGTATACCGAAGGAAATCACCACAATATGCACAGCACATAATGTTGTAAAATGATTTTTGTACAAAGTGGTGGCCATGCTGTTCGAATATCTCTTCTTTCCTATTGATAATAGCACCATGACGATGTAGTCCACCCATCAACTGCTTCCTTTCTATTTGAGAAGACTTGTGGAATCCTAGTGTTAACAAAATCTGCCCGGATGGTTCTAAGACAAACCATGAATTCGTACTGATTTGACTAGTTGATGTATTTTCGCCTTGCACATTCTTTGCTGAAGTAGACTGAATGGCTGAGTTTGAGTATGTAGAAGTCAATGTGCTTCCCTCTTCGCTAGCGAGAGAAGAACCACCATTAATGTTTGAAGCGTTGACCCATCCTTGTTGTTCATTTGTTTGTCCGGCTTTCTTCTTACGAATTTCTTCAGCGATATCGGAAAGCAGTAACCACATTATAGCCACTGGAATGAGCGAGTCGTTCACCTTATCATATACAGTAATCTCGATTTCATTCCCTTTTTCAACTGGAATTTGAAAATCTTCACTCCACCTGTCATTTCTAGAAGGCTTCGTTCTGGCTTTGATCGTATCATCGATTTTTATAGTAACGTAGCTCTCTGGCTTCCTGGCAAACATCGGTGATTGTATATGGTCAACATCTCTAGCAGCAGTTATTCCAATTGTTAGAACGCCAGTCAGTTGTTTTCTTCGGAATTTCGGTTGTTGATTATCCATTATGTCATTGGGTTGGTGTTTAAATTGATCAAAGTCAACGTTAATAGCTTGGTATTTCTTCAAAGCTTTGTTAAGCATTTGAATCCTGTATTTGGATTCCATAGCACCCCCTTCTGCCGCAGAACTACTACGTTGATCACCGTCAATTTGATACAATTTAGTCAATTTAGTATTGGCTTCTTGGTATTGCTTTTCCACCTGTAATTTGAATTCTAATTGTTGCAACATGTATTGGATTCTTTGCGCCAAAGAAGGGCAATCATATTTTACTAAATCCAAACGAGAAAATATGTGTTCATTTGGCGATTTGGTAGAAAGAAACCCGTATTCCTTCGAATTGCATCGCTCATTATCTTCGCTGCCATTTTCACCCTGACTTTGTTGAGCGGTCTTCAACCGTAATTTTTTTAAGCTATCCTCCAAGTACTCAAGATTTTGACGTGCCTCTCTAATATTCGTATTACATTTCTGAATGACCATAACATTGCTAGTCTTTTTCTTGAGGGCAGAAGCTCCCCGAATAATATTTTCTTCGACGGCTATCTTTTTTTTAATGTTCTGCTCCAATTGTGAAAAACTCATGACTGTAAACTGCTCCCTATATGTGTGATACTATACTTACTTTTCCTCGCTAGAGCTTCTCTCCGCAGCTACTGTTCTAGGTTTTATTCCTATTGATTATCTAATATAGTTTTAAAAATCTATACTGAAAGGGGATCGACGCTGAATACCTCTAACGTAAGTGTGGACGAGTGGTGGCAGAGACTTTTACAATGGTTAATAATCAGTCTCTACTCAGCCAAATTGAATAGCAGTGAAATCGTAGCTCTTTTACTGCTCCTGAACCTGTCGTATTACTTTCGATAGAGTAGATCAACTTTATTATCCACGCTTGTTAACTCTTTTCGTCGGTTTTTTTCGCCTTTAAAACTAGGCGGGCTGGGTAATGAAGATAGCAATGCCTCATAAATACAATGTTATACTAATTACGTTTTTTCTTTGGTTATGTATATATATTGTGAGAATAAAGAGAAGTTGCAAGATTTGGTTTATTGTACAATACTACTTATTACACTGGCAGGTGCAACCTGGAGTGGGACAAACATTATGTCTGTCAAACCATTCTTCAGCGTGACCGGCATGCATACCATGGTTGCAACTCAAACAGAAGCTGAACCACTCGTTCAACTTCAGTTTTCTACTTACGAGTTCGCGATTTGCACCATCTTGAGAGTCTTCTGTCTGCATTGGATCGCGTGATTGCGTCCCATTTATTACAAAAGGTAAGTTTGACGTTCCTAGAGGCATGAGACATATGGCACATCTTGGAAATGAAGACCCACAGTGTGGGCAACAATACTTATGTCTTGGCTTTTCATCAGCTGCTTGTGCTTCAGAACTTCCAGTATTAAATTTCTTGTAGTCAGCGTTATTTCTTCTATAGGCTTCACCATTTTTGTAATTTCCAGCACTAGTAGAGACGGCGCTAGAAGGTGAGGATGTGCGCGGAGTGTTGATGTTTTGTTTACAGTTTTGACATTGGATATATATTTGCCGGGGCTTTATGTCTGCAGTTAATACACCAGTTTTAGTTCTCGATAATTTTGATCTTAAAACATCGAACCTGGCTCGCATGGAGAATAATTCCCACGATTTAAGCATATCTCTATAAGTTTGTATCCATTCATCTACTCGTTGGTCGCGGAAATATCTAGGGGAGCCGAAAATTGATATCAGTGCGGCACTCTGAACATCGCTGGTTTTATTAACGTATGATTGCAGTAGATCGATACCATTAGGTGTTATTCCGGTGAGAATTAAACCTTCTAATTCGCCGTTTTCAATAACTGTAGATGAAGTTCTATCTAAGAAAGTGGTTAGGTCTGTATCATTCAAAAACCTTAGAGCTACCCCTAATCGTTCTCTCAAAGATATGGCAGGTTCATAAAGAATATCCCACCAATCATTGTCTGCGATAAAGGCGAAAATAACTCTCAAGTAAGGATCATCTAATTCGGAGGACATTTTTCTGCATTGCTGCCTCCATGCATTGTTACCTGGCAGATCCTTATACGCCAAGTAACCTGCAATAGCGGTGGCAATTAGTCTCAATCTTTCCTTTTTTGCAGATCCCAATATTTCTACAGCCTTTGGGATATCACCAAAAAATACCGCCCAAGCGGCAGCTTTTTCATAATGGCCGTTTTTCATAATTATGTTGTACTTGTCTTCATAATCAGATCTGGAAAGGTCCCATCCTGAGATAATTAAACAGAGTCTTCTCTGAACGTACTTTGGTGAACCAGCGGCATTGGCAATAGGACTGTTCCGATCCCTATTTTTCCTTCTTAGTTTGATGATTTTTTCCATTTCTTTATTTAGTTGTTTATCAGAAAGAATTGTCTCTTGTCTATATCTGTCTTGGTTCGATATTCCGTTTATACCATTCCAAATACCTATCACACCTTCGTAACCTAAGTCAAGATCACCAGAAACCATCGTACCATCGTCAACAGAAGCCTTTGCAATCGCGATCCACCTCCATGTGTTCCTTATATAAGCATTGTTTTGTAGATTTTTAGAAGAATCAATCATCTCTACCGTGTTCATTGGATCCAAACCATATCCCAATGAAGCTCGCGTCCTCATTATTACACTTATATCTTTTTCCAGAAGTTTTTCTGGCTTCCAGAACAGTTCAAATCCACGCTTACTGTCAAGGACATCATTACTCCCTTCATTTTCCTCTTCACTCAACTCGGAGTACTCAATTTCATTATTAGGTTCATCATGTCCAGACGGAAAGTAATCTTCGCTAACATCTAAATCCTCAAACGATAGATTCTTTAGGATTGTTTTTACATTCTCTAAGTTGGACTTTTCATGCTCATTGTTGACTCTAATTTCATCTATCTCAGTATTTTCAAAATTTGACAATAAGAGAGAGTTCCTATTATTGAGTATAGCCTTGGAGCATACCTCTGAAATTGGCATTCTGTATATTGTTCCCGATTGTCTCATACAGATTAGACTTGTTCCATTATTACTTCTTGGAATATAATCAAATGTAGCAACTCTATCGTACATCGTATTTGTGTCATGCACGGAAGAAACAAACAAATTCTCAATATTCATCTCGTTATCGTCATCTGCCGCAATATCACGATTGCTATCGCAGTAATAGCCTAACCTCCATCTTTTGATGGTATCACCTCTATGTAAGGTGGCAAATTCATTGTTCCTCACACATGACCACCTAAAGCAAGAGTTCATGTATTTCCTTGACGCTGCACCGGATCCAACCAATTTTTCAAAAGTTAATAAAGGGGAAGCTACATTTAAATCACCAAGTGAAGCTTGGTCAGATAATTTTCTCCTATCCCAAATAGCTAAGGTCCCATCATCCCCATAAGTACTAAATTGCCAATCGTTAAACGGGTTCAGTTTGATATCATACGTCAATCGTGTCGGATGTTGATAAATTGGGTTGGGGGATCTGACGTCAATTTCTTTCAAAAATTTCGTACTTGCAGCCAATACACTGGTATCGTTGAGGAACTTTAGGGATACTATGCTTTCATTTGTGCAATAACTAAACATTGGGTTGATAGTTTCATGCGAATCATCATGATAATTCATGTCCCAAATTTGTAAAGATGAATCATGCTTATTTCTGTCAAGACCCATTGCTATAAGACCATTCGTATTTATTCCCAGAGAGTTTATACACCGCTGCTTCTTTGCTCGTACACGTATATCATAATTGGTTTCTGAAACAGGGTACCCTTGGGTATCCTTTAAATTTGAGACAGATCCAACTATATTTTCCGCCTGAGCTGCCTTACCACCGCTGGCATTTGTCATAGAAGTCTCGTTATTGGCATTTAAGCCCACTGGCGCATGGCTCGCTGGCGATGAGGAATTTTGTCCAGAGATATTAAAAATCCTTAAATATCCATTCTTTTCACCAACTCCAATCATACCAATTTCTGATTCTGAATAGTCTAAGCAGGTGATACTGCCGAAGTCTTTCACAGTGTGTAATTTAATAATTGATTCATCAGATTCATTTTCCGGATCCACTTTATAGTGGGTCACTTCATCTCTTGTAGGGTTCACTGAAAGATAATCAATCAAATTATCATATGACCAATGGGTCACTTTTTTGATGAGACCCATGTTTATTCTTCTATACGTTCGTGATACTGCACTTACGACTACCAGTAACATCAGAATAACCATAGAGCTTATGCTATCTTGAAATATATCATCGCCGTAAAGTATGATGTGTAGCGCATTAGTCTTCTGCATTCATATTATCAGTGGTATACCGTTTGGTATATGCTTTCCAATCATGAAGTGTTGGCTCTACTCTATATAAATTCGACATCCATTGATTTTCTCAATAAATGAGTTACCCAAGTAAGCTTTCCATTGATACAAGTGATCTACATTCTTGCGACGCCAAATTATAAAGCACTAAAAATCATATCATACCCAATTGCGGGCAGCACATGTATATATTATACACTACTTATAACTAACCTTCTTCATATATAACAATATGCCTGATAATACTAATGCATTTAAATCATATCATGAAAGAAAATTACATGGGTTTTATTGACATAATTGCATTTAGAATACATAAAATTCTAAAGAATTAATATATCCAAAGTATTAGACATAACCAAGAATAATAGTGAATAATTTTAGATTTTGTTACATATAATTCTGCTTGCCTATCTCTTCCACTCTTTTCAAAACGTTGCATGTAAGCGTTACTAATATTCCGCTTTATTTTGTTGCAATTCCTAATTTTTTCATTACATTATCTTGCGAGTACGGAAGCGATTAACGTTCTCCCAATAGAAGGAACAAACATAGATATTGAAGTTTTACTGCTTTTGCTTACCTGACCTTTTTCAAATTTAATTTTTTCCCGCTAATAAGACCATAAACTACCCCGAACCAAATTCTAAAAGATAGTCAGCTGGATTAGAGTTGTCATCTCCAAACATTAATTTTGCATTATCTTCGGCTTCAATCAAATCGCCTGATAAGAACTCCTTTAATTCTTCATGAATGTTTGTATGTGGATGACTCTCCATAGTGCCAGCATGATTGTGGTTACCGACCGAATCATATAACGGTGGCTCCCAATTGTGCAATTCAGCCTTACTATTTTGTTCATTCATCAAAGCATTTGGGACA
This sequence comes from Saccharomyces cerevisiae S288C, assembly GCF_000146045.2. NCBI lineage: Eukaryota > Fungi > Ascomycota > Saccharomycetes > Saccharomycetales > Saccharomycetaceae > Saccharomyces > Saccharomyces cerevisiae. The sequence goes on from NC_001134.8 coordinate 22,329, forward strand.
GATCTAATATCTATAATTCTTTCCTCACTATTCTCGCTATTATTTTGCCCCGAACTGGCATGGTGGTTATTGGTAAAAGGAGATAATGCTGCGACAGAACTTTTCTTCTCTTCCAATTCTTTTATCTTCGCCAATAACGCCTTCTTTTTTCGTGCTTGTATTTCTAAAATTTCGGCCAGGTATTGTAAATATTCGACCGTTCTATCCAAAATGATACCCTTATTTGGTTTGATTTGTTTACCTAGGTCATCGTAATTCAATAAAGATGGTGGAACCAACTGGCCGAGTTCTTTTATCTTTTGCTTTATTAATTCTCTTCTTCTCCTTTCGACGGCATTATGAAACTCTCTTTTGCGCCTCAGTTTCTCATCAGAAGTTAACCCGCCTAAAATCTTTGGAACACTTCCAGGTCCTATATTTTCAGTCATATTGCTACTTATTGAAGTGTGTCTTGTTCTGGGTGTGTTTATGCTACCATGCCTAAAAGAAGATGAAAGGAAACTTCCTGCACGAAATGACGATGATGGTGATCTTACCTTTGGGGAATATGTGGAAGATACGGATGCTGGGCCCAAGCTTTGTGGATTATAAGAAAATGATGATGAATATGTGTTTGGTGTCATCATATCAGAATTGATGCTAGAAGATAAAGAGGAGCTCAAATCATCAGTTAAGTTATACATTGTGTCATCGGTGCCATGCTGAAATAAAAAGTCATGTGGTAACTCAGCTTTTAAGCCTTCTTGTTGCTGTAATGGAGTATTCATTGCTCTATCCACAGGTGAGTCGTAAGCCATAGAATAAGATGATCTCAAGGGACCCTGCCCTATGGAAGATATGGAATTTTGAGTGACAGGTCTACCGCCTTGGCTTGTTCTAAACATATCATCCAGGTAAGACGATTGCGATTCTGCTTCCTCATATATGGTCGAAGCTGTAGGAGTTTGTGAATTGGACCTCGCTTGACTGCCCATTAAGTTATTATTATCGTTAGAGTTGTGCGTATTGATGTATGAGAGTTTTTCATGCTGTTGGGCAGGAGTCTCACCACCTGGGTAGGCACTTCCGTGTATCTTGTAATCATCATTGTGGTGTGGAGTGGGTGTCACTAACGAAAAATCTAAAGTTTCCTGGAGGACTTTTGTCTGGTTCATTAATTCGTCCAGTAGACGTTGGTTCTCAGCCTCACTTTCGTTATTGTTCATCATTCTTCACTTATTTAAGAAGTAGGTTCGCCTGACAAAAAATAAGAGTATTCTATTAAAGGATACTTGTCAACTAAGTAATGTGAATGCAGTAATGTCGTTTTTGTTATCTTATATATGCTCACGTAAGACAGAAATTCGGATTGTGAAAAATTCCTTGATGATTCCGTGCAGCCTCTAGCCAAAATAGCAACTGCGAGTAAAAAATAATGTACTAACCTGCAGTAATATTGGAGATCCTACTGTCCGGACCGAGTAGTACAATTGTTAGTTTCTGTTGCTCATAAGAAGGCTTTTCTAATCACCATGGCTTTATTATTTCAAAAGTAACTTGCGAAGAGTCACATCCCGCGGAACGGCCCGCAATCGTGACCCGGCAAAAGGCGATTGTAATGAAGAGGGAGTATTGGTCAAGACTTGTACTATACTGAAATAGGAAGAAGATTGAATAAATTTGCATTCTAATTGCGTTCGGTAGTTTAGAGTAGGACTTAGATTACCTGTATTGTCTGCAGTTGCGTTTTTTTTTTTTGCTGGTAAAAAAAAAGAACAAGTGTGGAGAATATGAGCGAGGAACCACCTTCTGACCAGGTCAATAGTCTCCGTGACTCATTGAATCGATGGAATCAAACAAGACAGCAGAACTCGCAGGGTTTTAATGAATCTGCGAAGACATTGTTCTCAAGCTGGGCGGATTCTCTCAATACCAGGGCCCAGGATATATATCAGACGTTGCCTGTATCTAGACAGGACTTGGTGCAAGACCAGGAGCCGTCGTGGTTCCAATTGTCAAGAACGGAAAGAATGGTACTTTTTGTCTGTTTTCTTTTGGGTGCAACAGCCTGTTTCACTCTTTGTACTTTCCTTTTCCCCGTTCTAGCCGCTAAACCAAGAAAGTTTGGTTTACTATGGACAATGGGGTCCCTACTATTTGTTCTTGCGTTTGGGGTACTTATGGGACCACTCGCGTACTTAAAACATTTGACTGCAAGGGAAAGGCTGCCTTTTTCGATGTTCTTTTTCGCCACATGCTTCATGACGATTTATTTCGCAGCCTTTTCCAAGAACACGGTGCTGACTATTACATGTGCTCTTCTTGAATTAGTTGCCGTCATTTATTATGCTATTTCATATTTCCCATTCGGTGCAACAGGTTTGAGGATGTTAAGCTCTGCTGGTGTCAATTCGGCAAGAGGTGTTCTGCGCATCTGAATTATCATTCATAGTGCATATTGAATTGATTAGTTGAAGAAGAAAAATAATGTTTATGTTATAAGAAACAATAATAAAGAGATTTATAACCTAACCTAATTAAATAGCATGTAGTCAACAAAAAGGGAGTAAAACATGCAGTGGCTCTATATATATAATTATCGTAGAATAATTCAAAAAAAAATAAAAAACGAAAAAATTCATTCTTCATCACTCATCAAAGGCACTATTTCGTCATAACGCGGAGGCTCGTTACCATGAGAGAGTAGCGAATCTGCGGAGCTCGAACTTACTATTCCTTCTTGTTCTTCATCATCTTTTACATTCGCTAAAGTGTAACCCTTTTTGAAAAATTCGTTCTGTTTGTCCTTAGAGTTTTCAGTGGTAGCGTTTGGAATCCTCACAGTACCATTTGCTTGTGATAAGCCATTTGTTGGTGATGAATTGTGAGATCTATTGACGGGCGATGGAGTGCTCAATAATTTATCGAGATTATTGAATCTTGACCTGTCATTCACTGACGTTGCTCTTGCTCTAGCAACACCTTGGCCACTATTGCCCGAAACAAATGCGGAATTCGAAATACTGCCGTTCATGGCATTGGCATTTGAAATACTGTTCCGATTAACATTTGGCACACCGGCATCATCGCTGTATCCGGATGGCCCACTAACTGACGTAGTTCTTGATAAGTTCAATTGTTGAATAGATAGTAAATCAGGGTCATACGAGGCCATGATATTAGGTGATCCCATCGGTGAGACAATGGGAGAAGCTGGAACGGATATGGCTTCTTCAAAAGTTGGCGGAGGTGGACATGTGTTACCAAAAAAGTCGCTGTTCATACTTAGAGGAACCTGGTTGCCTTTGCCTTCCATTGTGGCCATATCATAAGTGGGTAACTCCATATTACCACTGTTGCACTGTTCAGACACCAGGAATATGGGCGTATCGATTAGAACCTCATAATGTCTTAATTTGGACGGACACTCAGGATCAGGTTTACTGATTCGTAGCATAATTTCCAGCTTATGTCTACAGTAAACATTACTGAAGTGTAAACTATCCAAGTACAAGCCTCTTTTCGGTGTGTTTAATCTGGTATGTGTTTTCACGGGCAAACCAGAATTGGATTTGATTATTGTTTGATGGAATTTTGGATCATAAACAGGTTTTTCATTTTCTTCATGACTTTTCGAGCCTTTATGACCGGATAAAAAGCCTATTACACTGGGACGACGGTGTGAGGGTCCATTGGCTACGGCATGTTCGGGATTGGGGATGCTCGTGTATGCATCGATACCATAAGGTGGTATTATCTTTGCGGTTCTTTTATCCAAATCTTCGTATTTGGGGAACTTCAATTTTGTTTCAATAATTATTGGTTCCGTTATACCGAGCCTTTCTTTCGGATTGCCTTTTGAATCGCTGTCGTCATCAAAAGGACTATAAGATAAGAGATTGTCATTGAATGAATTTTCAACAATTTCCTCCCTTAGAGCTCTCGTGCCCTTCTCCTTAGTTCTGATTTCAAATAATGATACACTTCTTTCCTTTCTTCTCTTGGAGGCGAAATCTAAATAATACGGATTATAAGGGTCTTTAGCAACGGGATCTGTTTGATCATACTCATATTCATAACCTTTACTAACAAATGTGACTCTTTCAGTAATACTGACATGAATACGTTTAACACAAACGTTTTTGCATATCGGTGCCAATTTTATCTTGATTGGGACTTCACTGTTTAGTGAAACGTATTTCTGAGCAAAGGAAATCTCGTATGACAAAGAATCTGTCCAAACCCTATTAATATAGATTGGTTTATTCGCAGTGGATACGGCAACGGGCGGTGGAGTTCTAATAACTTTTATTGGATACTCTGCGAAAATGTCCTCTTCTCCTGATTCTTCATTTTTCAGTTGATGTGAGCTCATGTGTAGATGATTTTTAACTTTACTAAACAAAGTGTTGCTTATCCTCCTATGGGCCTGAGCGGATTCTGTTTCGGTAAGTTTTAATGAAGATGTAGTGGAGCTTAGTGATGAAGAAGAGTCTGGCGACACAATAGGTTGCGGAGAGTTTGAATCTTGACGATAGAAACCCTTTCTATTGATTGCCTTTGTTGCAAGCCTTAGTCTGTAACTAACACGTGCAGAGGGTAAATAGATAGTCTCCGGAATATGATTAGAGAAAACCACTGGTACTAAGAATACATAGTCTCCAGGTTGGTAAAGATGAGTCTTATTTACGTCTATGGCGTTTAAAAGGCTGGCTTTTGTTTTAGTCTTGTCCAAATACAGTCTCTCCTCTGTAGGAATATTCTTGAACAACCTCATTTGACGATCGTTGGAGTTGTTTTCAATCATTTGATCATCTGGGGATATGCTTAATGGTACAAACAAATCGAAGTTTTCATCATTCAAATTCCATTTCATTGATGCAGCATTATAAAATTCTTCATTAAACGTCTTTGTAGGAGGAACACCTGTATTCCAAAACACTTTAACCCTTGAACATAATTCCAATTGCATGTCCGTAAATCGGGTTGGTTTTTTAACGGATACTATAACTGCTATGCTGTAAGAGACCATGGAACTGTCGATTTCAACAGACCTTGTATTAAGTTCCGAGCCGGAGCCTGGATGGTCTCCTGAATTATTTTCTCTCAGGAGTGTGTCTCTATTTTCATTTATGCTGCCACCACTTTCGGTAGCCGCTGCCGTTGTAGCGAGAGATGGAGTGTTACCTTCTTGCTGGTCTATACCATCCATAAAAAAATCCGCCTCAGCATCGTCCGTACCATCATTGAGTCCGTTTAGTCTGGACAGGTACTCATCGTCATTCGAGGATATCGTTGGTAAGAAAACGCTTTCACCGCTTGTAGAAATAGAAATCTTCAAGTACTCATTGGATAGAACGGTTTTTGGGCCCAGGAGACCTCTAGCGGTTAAATATTCTATGAGAAATTGCTCGTTAAACTTTTTCGAGTTTGCCAACCTTGTTAGAGAAGTTGATGATAAATCGCTTGACACTACAGCTGATGAGTTATGGTCATCATCAAAATCTAGTACTGTGCTATCCTCCTCAATCTGTGAATAGCGTCCCCCAGAGATTCTGGGCTCTTGGTCTACCGACAATCTTCCCGAAGTGCGACGGTTGGTGTCGGAAGTCGAGGATCTCGGAGTCGTAGTAGCACTATCGCTGATAGAGCCCTGTATGGCAGTGGTACTGTGTCGCCTTGCGTTTGGCGGCGGCTGTTTGTTCTGTTTTTTGCCAAGGAGTTGGGCGTCTGTATTGCTGCTTCTGATGTTGCCGTTATTATTGCCGCCTTTCGTTGTGTTGTTCAAGACGGCAGGTGAGTGAACATTAGCGCCACCAAGTAAAGATGATAGCGCGTGCCTAATGGTGGAGGATCTTCTTCGTTGTTGCATGGACCCTAATTTCTTGGTGGGAGAGGGTTGAAACGGCTGTCCTTTAGACTGGTTTAAATCTGTTTCTGATAAAGAGTGGGATGAATTTTTCGCCACCGGTCTTGATGTTATAAACGGCATGCCCAATAGGGGTAGGGAAAAATCTTGCTTGTTCTTCTCTATTTAAAAGAGTCACCTTTCCGATGGACCTTCAAAAATATAAACGTGGCTTATCTCAGAGCTAAGACAGACCTTCCGAGCAATAATAATGAGTCGTTCTATTTTTTTTTTCTCGTCCCTTTTTTTGTCCCCTCTTAACAAAATTAGAAATATAGGCGGGAAAGTGGAGAACCCTTGGAAGAGTCAGATCAGAGATTGGAAAAATTAAGACCAATGGATATCTACAGATCCTGTGAATCGAGTGTGAGTGATATACCGCAAGATCGGTAGAAAACTGTATATAAAGCAAAGAACTGATGTGGTGTAAACGATGTAGCGATGTAACAAGAGATACTCGGTAATGTAATCAAGATGCTCTTTTTTTTTTTTTGCGGCAATATGGTGTACGTAAAATTAAGGTTCCGTGGAGTCTGTGCTTGCGAAAATGATATTGACGCATGGACTGTCGAAATAATAAATTTACAATTAAACACTTGGTGATTTGAATGTAATTTGAACGTTTAAAAAATTCCAAGGGAATATTACTGTTTCGGGAATATAACGTTTGATATCGCTAGCGCACCCAGATGAGAAATCCGCATGGATGGGTTGTTAGTATTTCTATTGTGAAACCGCTTTGTTCTGGAGGGCGAGAAAAAGTTACGGTCACTCTATCTTTTTTATAATTTGGTCTAACAAACTTGATATCAGAACCACGTAGAAGAAAAAGAGACTAATAGTAAAAATATCAAGAAAGTTGACCAATTTTTGTTATATATGTCCGTAAAAGTTATGACTTGGCACTGGTCTTGGTTTACTCATCAATCAGCTAGGATCAGCGCTGAGTGACTGCTTGCGGCTGGGCGGCTAAGAAATGGGAATATGTACAGTACAAATTCCGAACTTTGCGAGCCTGCCTCGATGGTTTTTTAAGGTGTTCTTTTCTTGCATACCAAAGCGTACACTTGATGCGCCGCTTGACGTTATCTTGTTCTGGATGAGGCCTTATTTTTGGTCTTCATTGTTAAAACACCCTATTGTCATTTAGCAGCCGATGCGATGAACGAAACTGCGAGGTAAAAGCGCTCAAATCAAAAGTGTAGTATGAATGATATATAAACAACTTCAATAAAGTCACGCGTAGTTAAAATATTGTTAGGGTAATATCCTGTGTCCTTCGAATATCTGTTGGAATAAGAAGCAACATCATCTACTGACTAGTATTCGTGATACTAGTATTCAATCACGTAAGGTGGAAGAGAATGACATGAAGATTGAGAAACAGTGATCAAACTCAATAAAGAGCTGAATACAAGCACATATAATTGTTGGAATAAAAATCAACTATCATCTACTAACTAGTATTTACGTTACTAGTATATTATCATATACGGTGTTAGAAGATGACACAAATGATGAGAAATAGTCATCTAAATTAGTGGAAGCTGAAACGCAAGGATTGATAATGTAATAGGATCAATGAATATTAACATATAAAATGATGATAATAATATTTATAGAATTGTGTAGAATTGCAGATTCCCTTTCATGGATTCCTAAATCCTTGAGGAGAACTTCTAGTATATCTACATACCTAATATTATAGCCTTAATCACAATGGAATCCCAACAATTACATCAAAATCCACATTCTCTACATGGTAGCGCCTATGCTTCGGTTACTTCTAAGGAAGTCTCATCAAATCAAGATCCGTTAGCCGTTTCAGCTTCCAATTTACCGGAATTTGATAGAGATTCCACTAAGGTTAATTCTCAACAAGAGACAACACCTGGGACATCAGCTGTTCCAGAGAACCATCATCATGTCTCTCCTCAACCTGCTTCAGTACCACCTCCACAGAATGGACAGTACCAACAGCACGGCATGATGACTCCAAACAAAGCTATGGCTTCTAACTGGGCACATTACCAACAACCATCTATGATGACGTGTTCACATTATCAAACGTCACCTGCGTATTATCAACCGGACCCACACTATCCGCTGCCACAGTATATCCCACCGCTGAGTACTTCCTCACCTGATCCAATCGATTCACAGGATCAACACTCTGAAGTACCTCAAGCTAAGACAAAGGTGAGAAATAATGTCTTACCACCACACACTTTAACATCAGAAGAAAACTTTTATACATGGGTTAAATTTTACATCAGATTTTTGAAGAACTCTAATCTCGGTGACATCATTCCAAATGATCAGGGTGAAATCAAAAGACAAATGACTTATGAAGAACATGCGTATATATACAATACCTTCCAAGCATTTGCCCCATTTCATTTATTGCCAACATGGGTAAAACAAATTTTAGAAATTAATTATGCTGACATCCTTACAGTCCTTTGTAAAAGTGTGTCCAAAATGCAAACTAACAATCAAGAATTAAAGGATTGGATAGCTCTTGCCAACCTTGAGTACGACGGAAGTACATCTGCTGATACATTTGAAATTACGGTCAGCACGATCATTCAAAGGCTAAAAGAAAACAATATCAATGTTAGCGACAGATTGGCCTGTCAACTAATACTTAAAGGTCTATCCGGTGACTTCAAATACCTACGTAATCAATATCGTACCAAAACGAACATGAAACTTTCCCAATTATTCGCTGAAATTCAATTAATATATGACGAAAATAAAATCATGAATCTAAATAAACCGTCCCAATACAAACAACACAGCGAATACAAAAATGTTTCTCGCACATCTCCAAACACGACTAACACAAAGGTTACAACTCGTAATTATCATAGAACAAATAGTTCAAAACCAAGAGCAGCAAAAGCTCACAATATTGCTACATCTAGTAAATTCTCAAGGGTGAACAATGATCACATTAATGAATCAACCGTTTCATCACAATACTTAAGCGATGACAACGAACTTAGTCTTAGGCCAGCAACAGAAAGAATCTAAGCCAACACACACAATAGACTCGAATGACGAACTACCTGATCACCTTCTTATTGATTCAGGAGCTTCGCAAACGCTTGTCAGATCAGCCCATTATTTACACCATGCAACACCCAATTCTGAAATAAACATAGTCGATGCTCAAAAACAAGACATTCCTATAAATGCCATTGGTAATCTTCACTTCAACTTTCAGAACGGCACCAAAACATCAATAAAAGCACTGCACACACCAAACATAGCCTATGATCTATTAAGTTTGAGTGAGCTGGCTAATCAAAATATTACTGCCTGCTTTACCAGAAACACTTTAGAAAGATCGGATGGTACAGTACTAGCTCCCATAGTCAAACATGGAGACTTTTACTGGTTATCTAAAAAATACCTAATTCCTTCGCACATTTCAAAGCTAACAATAAACAACGTCAACAAAAGCAAAAGCGTAAATAAATATCCATATCCGTTAATACATCGAATGCTTGGACATGCTAACTTCCGAAGTATTCAGAAGTCTCTTAAGAAGAATGCAGTTACATATTTGAAAGAATCGGATATTGAATGGTCTAACGCTAGCACATATCAATGTCCTGACTGTCTAATCGGCAAAAGCACGAAACATAGGCATGTCAAAGGATCACGACTAAAGTACCAAGAATCATATGAGCCTTTTCAGTACTTGCATACCGATATATTTGGTCCTGTACATCACTTACCGAAAAGTGCACCTTCTTACTTTATATCGTTTACAGATGAGAAAACCAGATTCCAATGGGTCTACCCATTACACGACCGTCGTGAAGAATCTATACTCAATGTTTTTACATCGATATTAGCATTTATTAAGAACCAATTCAATGCTCGCGTTCTAGTTATCCAGATGGATCGTGGCTCCGAGTACACTAACAAAACTCTTCATAAGTTCTTTACGAACAGAGGTATTACTGCATGCTATACAACCACGGCAGATTCTAGAGCACACGGTGTCGCTGAACGATTAAATCGTACTTTATTAAACGATTGTCGCACACTGCTTCATTGCAGTGGTCTACCAAATCATCTATGGTTCTCAGCAGTCGAATTTTCTACTATAATCAGAAATTCATTAGTCTCACCAAAAAACGATAAATCTGCAAGACAACATGCAGGTTTAGCTGGACTGGACATTACTACTATACTACCTTTCGGTCAACCGGTTATAGTTAACAACCATAATCCCGACTCGAAAATACATCCTCGTGGCATTCCAGGTTACGCCTTACATCCGTCACGAAACTCTTATGGCTATATTATCTATCTTCCATCATTAAAAAAGACAGTAGATACTACCAATTACGTTATATTACAAGACAACCAATCCAAATTGGACCAATTCAATTATGATACACTCACCTTTGATGATGATCTCAATCGTTTAACAGCCCATAACCAATCTTTTATTGAACAAAATGAAACAGAGCAGTCATATGATCAAAATACAGAATCTGATCATGACTATCAATCGGAGATTGAAATAAACTCTGATCCTCTAGTGAACGACTTCTCGTCCCAATCAATGAACCCTTTACAATTAGACCACGAACCAGTCCAAAAAGTACGTGCACTAAAAGAAGTTGATGCCGACATATCTGAATACAATATTCTTCCATCTCCTGTACGATCTCGTACACCCCATATCATTAATAAAGAGAGTACCGAAATGGGTGGTACCATTGAATCAGATACTACTTCACCTAGACACTCGTCTACCTTCACTGCACGAAACCAAAAGCGACCTGGTAGTCCCAATGATATGATTGATTTGACCTCACAGGATAGAGTTAATTATGAACTTGAAAACATCAAAACTACCCGTTTGGGTGGTACGGAGGAACCATATATTCAACGAAATAGTGATACAAATATCAAATACAGGACTACAAATAGTACGCCCTCAATAGATGACCGTTCGCCCGACAGTGACTCTACTACTCCCATCATCTCCATAGAAACAAAGGCTGCATGCGATAATACACCCTCCATTGATACGGATCCGCCAGAATATCGATCTTCTGACCATGCGACTCCTAATATAATGCCTGACAAATCCTCAAAAAATGTTACGGCTGATTCTATTCTTGACGACCTCCCACTTCCTGACTTAACTAATAAATCTCCTACGGACACTTCTGATGTTTCAAAAGATATTCCACACATACACTCTCGTCAGACTAATTCCAGTTTGGGTGGTATGGATGATTCTAATGTTCTGACTACTACCAAAAGTAAGAAAAGATCATTAGAAGATAATGAAACTGAAATTGAGGTATCCCGAGACACATGGAATAATAAGAATATGAGAAGTCTGGAACCACCAAGATCGAAGAAACGTATAAATCTAATTGCAGCAATAAAAGGAGTAAAATCAATCAAACCAGTTCGAACGACCTTAAGATATGATGAAGCAATTACATATAATGAAGACAACAAAGAAAAAGACAGATATATTGAAGCTTATCATAAAGAAATTAACCAACTATTGAGAATGAACACTTGGGATACAAACAAATATTATGATAGAAATGACATAGATCCTAAGAAAGTAATAAACTCAATGTTTATATTTAACAAAAAACGTGATGGTACACACAAAGCCAGATTTGTTGCAAGAGGCGACATTCAACACCCCGATACATATGATTCTGATATGCAATCCAATACCGTACATCACTATGCACTGATGACGTCATTGTCAATCGCATTAGACAATGACTATTATATCACACAGCTGGACATATCCTCTGCTTACTTATATGCTGATATCAAAGAAGAATTATACATAAGACCTCCACCACATTTAGGTTTGAATGATAAGTTACTACGTTTGAGAAAATCACTCTATGGTTTGAAACAAAGTGGTGCAAACTGGTATGAAACCATTAAATCATATTTAATAAATTGTTGCGACATGCAAGAAGTTCGCGGATGGTCATGCGTATTTAAGAATAGTCAAGTAACAATTTGCTTATTCGTTGATGATATGATATTGTTCAGCAAAGACTTAAATGCAAATGAGAAAATCATAACAACACTCAAGAAACAATACGATACAAAGATAATAAATCTGGGTGAAAGTGATAACGAAATTCAGTACGACATACTTGGATTAGAGATCAAATATCAAAGAAGCAAGTACATGAAATTAGGTATGGAAAAATCCTTGACAGAAAAATTACCCAAACTAAACGTACCTTTGAACCCAAAAGGAAAGAAACTTAGCGCTCCAGGTCAACCAGGTCATTATATAGACCAGGATGAACTAGAAATAGATGAAGATGAATACAAAGAGAAAGTACATGAAATGCAAAAGTTGATTGGTCTAGCTTCTTATGTTGGATATAAATTTAGATTTGACTTACTATACTACATCAACACACTTGCTCAACATATACTATTCCCCTCTAGGCAAGTTTTAGACATGACATATGAGTTAATACAATTCATGTGGGACACTAGAGATAAACAATTAATATGGCACAAAAACAAACCTACCAAGCCAGATAATAAACTAGTCGCAATAAGCGATGCTTCATATGGTAACCAACCATATTACAAGTCACAAATTGGTAACATTTTCCTACTCAACGGAAAAGTGATTGGAGGAAAGTCGACAAAGGCTTCGTTAACATGCACTTCAACTACAGAAGCAGAAATACACGCAGTCAGTGAAGCTATACCGCTATTGAATAACCTCAGTCACCTTGTGCAAGAACTTAACAAGAAACCAATTATTAAAGGCTTACTTACTGATAGTAGATCAACGATCAGTATAATTAAGTCTACAAATGAAGAGAAATTTAGAAACAGATTTTTTGGCACGAAGGCAATGAGACTTAGAGATGAAGTATCAGGTAATAATTTATACGTATACTACATCGAGACCAAGAAGAACATTGCTGATGTGATGACAAAACCTCTTCCGATAAAAACATTTAAACTATTAACAAACAAATGGATTCATTAGATCTATTACATTATGGGTGGTATGTTGGAATAAAAATCAACTATCATCTACTAACTAGTATTTACGTTACTAGTATATTATCATATACGGTGTTAGAAGATGACACAAATGATGAGAAATAGTCATCTAAATTAGTGGAAGCTGAAACGCAAGGATTGATAATGTAATAGGATCAATGAATATTAACATATAAAATGATGATAATAATATTTATAGAATTGTGTAGAATTGCAGATCCCCTTTCATGGATTCCTAAATCCTTGAGGAGAACTTCTAGTATATCTACATACCTAATATTATAGCCTTAATCACAATGGAATCCCAACAATTACATCAAAATCCACATTCTCTACAATAATAGAATAATGAACGATAACACACACTATGAAAGAAGAATAATAATAATAACACTGTATAGAAATAGCGGCTCCCTCTTGTTTATTCTCACATCCTCGAGCAAAACTTCTAGCAAATCCTGTGTATTTAATATTATGGCCTCTATCAGCAATGGACTCCCAATAATTATCCAATTACTCACCAATTTTTCAATATTAGTGTAGATAGGAAAGGATCCTCGATGAAATCGTTATGGTTAGTGTCTCTGTTGATAATTAGAGGTTAAAAATTAGTATTAATGAAGAAGTGAGTACTGATCTTCTTATACTAAATAAGAGAGGTATATAAAACACACGCCGATTGGTCATATTAATTATGACCAATATAATAGTGATTCCGGTAGTTACTATACATTGATGTGACGACTCATATTCCTCATATATGTACCTACCATAACATGTTCAACTAATAGGTCTTTAACACAGCTTCAGTATTGTCTGAGCTTCTCGTTTAACATTCCTTCTGCAATAGGCGCAATCACACTTAAACGTATACGAGTTGTACATTAATATACGATGTAAGCATTAGATTGTTACCATAGCAACTCATGTCACTATTAATTACTCTCGTTCCAACAGTCTCGATCCACTGTGTGTATTCTTGGAAAATGAACAAATCAGTGTAGAGAAGTCGTCTTCGTTTCCATCATGAGAATGTGCTTCAGTATTACATTTTTTGCCTTCAACGCCTTGATTGTTCTATTTTTGCTAATAATAAATCTATTTCATCGGACTAAAAGTCCATTAGTTGTAAGCGGATTTAGCTCAGTTGGGAGAGCGCCAGACTGAAGAAAAACTTCGGTCAAGTCATCTGGAGGTCCTGTGTTCGATCCACAGAATTCGCATTCCTTTTTGCTAGCATTCTTTTTTTTTTCATTTCTAGGCCTGTTTCTCCGCGCTGATTGGTCGCCCGGGTGATGCAGTTGCGGCCGGCCCTGGCCAATCAGATCCCTTTAAAAATGGGCCCGGTGCGCTTCTACCCCTTCACGCCTTTTACGCCTTTTTCGAATCTTGTATTTATTGTAATTATTATACATTGGTCATATCAAATTCACATCAGACTTCAATTTTTCAATTCACTTTCTGAATAAGAGCCCTTCCCTTCATACAAGTAGAGATATTATACTGTCATAGCTCTTTCAATTGGTCTTATTAGATTGTCTCCATCTTTCCCATTGACGTTGTTACTCCCTCTCTTTTTTCGTTTTTAACTGATTTCTCATATATTCCCAAACAGGCATATATACTCGACGTCAAGAAAGAAAAGAAAAGAAAACCCTCATAAAAAATATAATCGAGAAGTTTTTTTCCTCATCGCGAACCATTAGTATAACAGATTGATCGTTCAGCTCTCATAACTATCGCAAGAACAGTAACAAAATAAATAAAAAAAACACGCACATATAATAATGTTGGCTCGTACTGCTGCTATTCGTTCTCTATCGAGAACTCTAATTAACTCTACCAAGGCCGCAAGACCTGCCGCTGCTGCTTTGGCTTCCACCAGAAGATTGGCTTCCACCAAGGCACAACCCACAGAAGTTTCCTCCATCTTAGAGGAAAGAATTAAGGGTGTGTCCGACGAGGCCAATTTGAACGAAACTGGTAGAGTTCTTGCAGTCGGTGATGGTATTGCTCGTGTTTTTGGTTTGAACAACATTCAGGCTGAAGAATTGGTCGAGTTCTCCTCTGGTGTTAAAGGTATGGCTTTGAACTTGGAGCCTGGTCAAGTCGGTATCGTTCTTTTCGGTTCCGATAGACTGGTTAAAGAAGGTGAATTGGTCAAGAGAACCGGTAATATTGTTGATGTCCCAGTCGGTCCAGGCCTTTTGGGTAGAGTTGTCGACGCTTTAGGTAACCCTATTGATGGTAAAGGTCCTATTGACGCTGCCGGTCGTTCAAGAGCTCAAGTCAAAGCACCAGGTATTTTGCCAAGAAGATCTGTCCATGAACCAGTTCAAACCGGTTTGAAAGCCGTTGACGCCTTGGTCCCTATCGGTAGAGGTCAAAGAGAGTTGATTATTGGTGATCGTCAAACAGGTAAGACTGCTGTCGCCTTAGACACCATCTTGAATCAAAAGAGATGGAATAACGGTAGTGACGAATCCAAGAAACTTTACTGTGTTTACGTTGCCGTTGGACAAAAAAGATCTACCGTTGCTCAATTGGTCCAAACTTTGGAACAACATGACGCCATGAAGTACTCTATTATTGTTGCAGCTACTGCATCTGAAGCCGCTCCTCTACAATACTTGGCTCCATTTACTGCCGCATCCATTGGTGAATGGTTCAGAGATAATGGAAAGCACGCTTTGATCGTCTATGACGATTTGTCCAAGCAAGCCGTGGCATACCGTCAATTATCTTTGTTGTTGAGACGTCCTCCTGGTCGTGAAGCCTACCCTGGTGATGTCTTTTACTTGCATTCAAGATTGCTAGAAAGAGCCGCTAAGCTTTCTGAAAAGGAAGGTTCTGGTTCTTTAACTGCTTTGCCTGTTATTGAAACCCAAGGTGGTGATGTCTCCGCTTATATTCCAACCAATGTTATTTCCATTACCGATGGTCAAATTTTCTTGGAAGCTGAATTATTCTACAAGGGTATCAGACCTGCCATTAACGTTGGTTTGTCCGTTTCTCGTGTCGGTTCCGCTGCTCAAGTTAAGGCTTTGAAGCAAGTCGCTGGTTCCTTGAAATTGTTTTTGGCTCAATACAGAGAAGTCGCTGCTTTTGCTCAATTCGGTTCCGATTTAGATGCCTCCACCAAGCAAACTTTGGTTAGAGGTGAAAGATTGACTCAATTGTTGAAGCAAAACCAATATTCTCCTTTGGCTACAGAAGAACAGGTTCCATTGATTTATGCCGGTGTTAATGGTCATTTGGATGGTATTGAACTATCAAGAATTGGTGAATTTGAGTCCTCCTTTTTGTCCTATCTAAAATCCAATCACAATGAGCTTTTGACCGAAATTAGAGAAAAGGGTGAATTGTCTAAAGAATTGTTGGCATCTCTAAAGAGTGCTACTGAATCATTTGTTGCCACTTTTTAATGTGAACTAAAAAAATAAAAATGAATATAAGGTACGTCTCAAAAAGAAATGTAAATATAGAAATTTTAAAAAAAAAAACGAAAAAAAACATAACTAAATTTAAAGTGCAGCCAAACAATAACCCTGAAAAATCTAAATATCTTAGAATTTTTTTATTTTGATTATTATATATTATTATTATTCTTATGGTAAATAATGCCCCTACTTTTCTTCTAAGGAAATGAGTTACTACAAAAATAAGGAAATATCGCCTGCAAGCGGTTTTTATTTTGGAGTTGTTTTTTTTTTTCCCACAATAGCCTCTAGTTTATTCCATTCTTAGCACTGACTCTTTTTTCCGCCACTATTTCTTATAAAAGGCCCGAATTTCTGGCACGGACGTTGTTTTTAATAATAAAATATTGAATGACAGTTAAAAAATCACGTAGTCAGTTAATCTGTTTAACTTGAAAATATGTCTGAATCAGTGGCCATTATAGGTGCAGGATTAGTAGGCTGCCTTGCAGCTTTGGCATTCTCCAAAGAAGGCTACAATGTCACACTATATGATTTTAGACAAGATCCTCGATTGGACACCACCAAAAATAAAAATTTGAAATCCATTAATTTGGCTATTTCTGCTCGTGGCATTGATGCTCTGAAATCAATAGATCCGGATGCTTGTGAACATATTCTGCAAGATATGATTCCCATGAAAGGCAGGATGATTCATGACTTGAAAGGCAGACAGGAATCACAATTGTATGGCTTGCATGGAGAAGCTATTAATTCTATCAATAGATCTGTATTAAATAATAGCCTTTTGGACGAATTAGAAAAATCTACAACAGAACTGAAGTTCGGTCACAAATTAGTCAAAATCGAATGGACAGATGATAAACAAATCTGTCATTTTGCCATTGGGGAAGATTTGAAAACCCCACATACTGAAAAGTATGATTTTGTCATAGGTTGTGACGGAGCATACTCTGCGACGAGATCGCAAATGCAACGTAAAGTTGAGATGGATTTTTCACAAGAATATATGAATTTACGTTACATTGAACTTTACATCCCGCCTACTGAGGAATTCAAGCCAAACTATGGCGGAAATTTTGCAATAGCTCCTGACCATTTGCACATTTGGCCTCGTCATAAATTCATGTTAATTGCGCTCGCCAACAGTGACGGCTCGTTCACTTCAACCTTTTTCGGTTCTAAAGATCAAATATCAGATCTGATAACTTCCAAGTCACGTGTGAGGGAATTCTTAATCGAGAACTTTCCCGATATTATTAATATTATGGATTTGGACGATGCTGTCAAAAGGTTTATCACTTATCCAAAGGAAAGTCTTGTCTGTGTAAACTGTAAGCCATACGATGTACCAGGCGGAAAGGCCATCCTACTCGGCGACGCTGCCCATGCAATGGTTCCATTTTACGGCCAAGGTATGAATTGCGGATTTGAAGATGTGAGAATTCTTATGGCGCTATTGAAAAAGCATTCAGGAGATCGTTCAAGAGCCTTTACTGAGTACACTCAAACAAGACATAAGGACCTAGTTTCTATTACTGAGCTGGCAAAAAGGAACTATAAAGAAATGTCACATGACGTTACATCCAAGCGGTTTTTATTAAGGAAAAAGCTAGATGCTCTCTTTAGTATTATAATGAAGGATAAGTGGATACCTTTGTATACAATGATATCTTTCAGATCCGATATCTCGTATTCTAGAGCTTTAGAAAGGGCTGGAAAGCAAACACGTATCTTGAAATTCTTAGAATCTCTGACACTCGGTATGTTATCTATTGGCGGTTACAAGCTTTTCAAATTTTTGACAAGAGAACGTTCCTGAAGCCAGTTTATTCTTGCCATCCGTGTACGCTAGGAGAGGATTATTAAAATAAGTGATATATACATATATATATATATATATATATATATAATACACTAATTATTTTATGTGATGTTGATCACGCGAAACGGTAAACGGCTCTGTTCGCGCTTTCTTTGTTTACATTTTAGTGAAGTATTGTCAAGATAATATCCATATGGTTGAACTTTTTATATTGGCTAGTTAAATACTCTATTTATTGCACCAAAAAATCATCTTAGTGGACTTTTTGGAGCAAAAAAAACCAGCAGGTAGTTATATAAGATGACTACACAACTAAGGTATGAAAATAACGATGACGATGAAAGAGTAGAATATAATCTCTTTACCAATAGATCCACCATGATGGCAAATTTTGAAGAATGGATCAAAATGGCTACAGATAATAAAATCAATTCCCGAAATAGTTGGAATTTCGCATTGATCGACTATTTTTATGACTTGGACGTTTTGAAAGATGGCGAGAATAACATCAATTTTCAGAAAGCATCTGCAACCTTGGATGGGTGTATTAAGATTTACTCTTCGAGAGTTGATTCAGTGACAACGGAAACAGGTAAGTTATTGAGCGGGTTGGCACAAAGAAAGACGAATGGGGCATCTAACGGAGATGACAGTAACGGGGGAAATGGTGAAGGGCTTGGAGGTGACAGTGACGAAGCAAATATAGAGATTGATCCCTTAACTGGTATGCCTATATCTAATGATCCTGATGTGAATAACACTAGGCGGAGAGTGTACAACAGAGTTTTAGAAACAACATTGGTGGAGTTCGAAACGATCAAGATGAAAGAGCTAGACCAGGAATTAATAATTGATCCATTATTCAAAAAGGCCTTGGTTGATTTCGATGAAGGTGGCGCCAAGAGTTTATTGTTGAACACATTAAACATAGACAACACTGCAAGAGTCATTTTCGATGCATCAATTAAGGATACACAAAACGTAGGGCAAGGTAAACTTCAAAGGAAAGAAGAAGAATTAATTGAAAGAGATAGTTTAGTAGATGACGAAAATGAACCTAGCCAGTCATTGATAAGTACTCGTAATGACTCAACCGTAAATGATTCCGTTATTAGTGCACCTTCCATGGAAGATGAGATTTTATCTCTTGGTATGGATTTTATAAAATTTGATCAAATTGCGGTGTGTGAAATTTCAGGATCGATTGAGCAACTAAGGAACGTTGTCGAAGATATTAATCAAGCGAAAGACTTTATCGAAAATGTTAACAACAGATTTGATAACTTCTTAACTGAAGAAGAATTGCAAGCAGCTGTCCCAGATAATGCAGAAGATGATAGCGATGGCTTTGATATGGGCATGCAACAGGAGCTGTGCTATCCAGATGAAAATCATGACAATACATCACATGATGAACAAGATGATGATAATGTCAACAGTACCACAGGAAGTATATTCGAAAAAGATTTGATGGCATACTTTGACGAAAATCTAAATAGAAACTGGAGAGGGAGAGAACATTGGAAAGTACGAAATTTTAAGAAAGCAAACTTAGTGAATAAAGAATCCGACCTGTTGGAAGAAACGCGAACTACTATAGGAGATACTACTGACAAAAACACAACGGACGACAAATCGATGGATACGAAGAAGAAGCATAAACAAAAAAAGGTTCTGGAAATTGATTTCTTCAAAACGGATGATAGTTTTGAAGACAAAGTCTTTGCCTCAAAAGGAAGGACAAAGATTGACATGCCGATTAAGAACAGAAAGAACGACACACATTATTTACTGCCGGATGACTTCCATTTTTCCACTGATAGAATAACAAGATTGTTCATTAAACCGGGGCAGAAAATGAGTCTGTTCAGTCATAGGAAGCATACCAGAGGCGACGTTAGTTCGGGGCTTTTTGAAAAAAGCACAGTTTCTGCCAACCATTCAAATAACGACATTCCTACTATTGCAGATGAGCACTTTTGGGCGGATAATTACGAAAGGAAAGAACAAGAGGAAAAAGAAAAGGAGCAGTCTAAAGAGGTTGGTGATGTGGTGGGTGGAGCGCTCGATAATCCGTTTGAAGATGACATGGACGGTGTTGACTTCAACCAAGCTTTCGAAGGAACAGATGATAACGAGGAGGCCAGTGTGAAACTTGATTTACAGGATGACGAAGATCATAAGTTCCCCATTCGAGAAAATAAAGTTACTTATTCAAGAGTTTCGAAAAAAGTTGACGTAAGAAGATTAAAGAAAAACGTATGGAGATCGATCAACAATTTGATACAAGAACATGACAGTAGGAAAAATAGAGAACAAAGCTCTAATGACAGTGAAACCCACACAGAAGATGAATCAACAAAGGAGCTCAAGTTTTCTGATATCATTCAGGGTATAAGTAAAATGTATTCGGATGATACACTAAAGGACATTTCAACAAGCTTTTGTTTTATATGCCTTCTACACTTAGCCAATGAGCATGGGTTGCAGATAACTCATACCGAAAACTATAATGACTTGATAGTGAATTATGAGGATCTAGCGACAACACAGGCAGCGTCATAGTTGATGATCTTTTTTTTTTTTTTTTTTTTTTTTTTTGTGCTGCAAAGTTTCTTAAAGCCTTCGGGCTTACGAAATCCTTTATCGCCGAAAGGGGACCGCTTCGAAAAGTGGATATAAAACAAGGTATTTATTTTTATAGACAATGACCAAATGACAGGATAGATCGAGGGTGAGTTCCAATATGTCCAGAACTATTCCATTTCTATTTAAATTAGTCAACAGGGCAGTAATTTTGCCTACGGCAGGTTTTACATTAGGAGTTGGTGCGTTTGTAAAGGCGTGGCCCGATGATGCCGGTGTTCTATCATTGAATGATCCGCAAACGCCAGCGGAGTTGATTAGTGCGACCAAGAGCCGCCAACCTATGGAGCTGCAGAGGGTTGACATCCTCGCTCAAATCGAGAAAAGCGAGGTTTACAACAAGTTGGCCCAGGATGAGAAGATGCACCATGTCTTATTCAGTGAGAAAATACCAAGCGGGCA
Source organism: Saccharomyces cerevisiae S288C (assembly GCF_000146045.2). Classification (NCBI taxonomy): domain Eukaryota; kingdom Fungi; phylum Ascomycota; class Saccharomycetes; order Saccharomycetales; family Saccharomycetaceae; genus Saccharomyces; species Saccharomyces cerevisiae. Next base: position 43,579 of record NC_001134.8, read on the forward strand.
TAGGGAATATCATGTAGGACAAGGCCTCTTGTTCGGCAAGGGGAAGCTTGAAATTGATCCTTTGGTGTTCCATGATGTGAATCACGGTGAATTAACCGTGATTTATCACTTAGGTGCTGAGTTAGGGAATCGAGACGGTAACGTCCATAAGGGCTTGTTGTCATTGTTGCTGGATGAAGCATTGTGCTATTGTGGCTTCCCTTTGTTGCCTAGTAAAAGAGGTGTAACTGCAAGGCTGTCGCTAGAGTTTTTTGAGGACATTCCTGTAGATACTACGATTATACTAAAAGCAAACGTCAAAGAGATTAAAGGCAGAAAGTGTATCATTGAGGGACACTTGGAACAGTTTCCGTTGGAAGTTTCTTCTCGAAATGGAACTAGAAGTTGGAACTTACCACATATTTGGGGTTTCAACCATAAGCAGGAGATGGCAAAAAAATTTGCCAAGGCCAATTGTATTCTCGTTGAGCCTACTTGGTTCAAATATTTTAAATGGCTTGATATGTTTTGAAAAAGCATGCCTGTCTCAAAATAGCCTATTCCGTGTTAATTAATATTCTATATTCAAAAAAGTTAAACATATATACTGCATGTACTTACCGCCGAAGCACAAACGTGCCACTTCCATGAACACTTGCTCTTTATTTATAGTGGGGCTGATATGCGATGGCGTAAAGCTACTCCAGCCTCCTTCTTTTCATATCCTCATGACTGTCACTATGTGTTGGTGTAGCCATCGAACTTCCACTAGATTTGTTCTTCCTTTTCTTACTATTGTTACCTGAATTTGAGCCGGATTGGCTTTTTCCTGTACCGTCTAGATCAAACGCCAAGTCGTCTATATCAAACGGCGCTTGGGCTCCCCCTTGGTTCTGGTTTGCGAACTCGCTTGGATATGACCTTTCAAACTGCGATAGTACCGAAGAGCAAAGGTCCCAATCGAAATTTGGAGGCTGAAACAATGCTATGTCTCTATTGCGCAGCTGTTCGCGCCATTGTTGCTCTGACATGTTTTGACCCTGCTGAGGTGGTTGTATCATCATGTCTGGGTTATTTTGGAAAAGAATATGTGCTATTTGACCACCTTTACCATTTTCTCTGGTCGGTATGGTGGAGAATTTACCTGAAAGATCTGCTATCTGGTTCTTGTAAGATTTTCTTAGCTTCACGGCTTTAGTGCCGTCCAAATTTGTTCTTGCCACTTGCCTGGAGATGTCATCCAAGCCATACACCGATATCAAGTCCTGTAGAGGATTTGGTTGTTGGTACGTATATGTAGTTTCCGGATCCACGTAATAGTAGTATGAGGGGACTGTAGTTTCGTCCACTCTAGAAGCCATTATTATCGTATTCCTTTTTCGTTCACTTACTATTGCTATTCGCACTCACTACAGATCTATATTTTATGTTCCACCCTGTTGTCAGATCAGGAAAGGAATGAAGAGGCTCTATTTAAACCAAATACACCTCTTCGTTTCTCAATATTGTTGGGCTTTCCTTTTTTTTTTCCTTCCACGTCTATCTATTGTCTCTATCAAAATTAGGAAAAAGAAATGAAGAACGATGAGCCAAACGAGGCTGAGACAATCATGCATCCGTACATTCTATGTATGTTTGGGTGTATCTTTCCAGATTCGGTTCTTTTTTTTTTTCAGTCCAATTGAAAAAAAAAAGGAACAGGAACAACGGGTCGAAATTTGCCGTCACATTCAGAGCGAAGAGCGACAGGGGAATTGGTGGGCTAACCACCTGTTGAGCCCAGCTAGCAGCTGTCGGTAAACCGTCGTTGGGCGGGGCGCGACAATGCAGCCAGCGGAGGCATTGTATGGTTTCCGTCTGGAGAGTGGGCTTAGCCGGCCTGGCACTCCTTCTCTAAGCAGAGTGAGAAGGGAATCTTTTTACTGGAGAAGAGTGTTTGAATCCAGCAGAAGGTAATACGCACCTTTCTCATCTATTTGCAGAATCGTTTTATTAAAATACTTTTAAAGAATTTAGATTTTGATAATTAGTTCATTCTCTTTTACAAAGATAATCACCAAACAGGGACAATACACTGAACGATAAAAGTATGTGACATATAGAATGCTAGAATGAATAGCCTAGACTGCATTGTTATGAGAGCAACGTTTGATATTTGTGGCGATTGGAACAAACATAGTACATGCCAAAATGAGATGAAATGTCCAATTTGAACTGATTAACATACACGCGCAAGCTCGTATTTGTTTACTGGTACACCTAGAGTTAGCCGATCAAAGAGACAGTGGCAGATATATGGGAAAATTTTCTCCGGAAGATTGCATGCGAGAGTCTCATAACCAGTCATTTCCCAAGATACAATTCTCGGAGCTGTTATACTAACAAACTTTTAATTTTCATTTTTTTTTTTTTTTGATTAGATGGCCTCCTTACCTCACCCAAAGATTGTCAAGAAGCACACCAAGAAGTTCAAGCGTCATCACTCTGACCGTTACCACAGAGTTGCTGAAAACTGGAGAAAGCAAAAGGGTATTGACTCTGTTGTTAGAAGAAGATTCAGAGGTAACATCTCTCAACCAAAGATCGGTTACGGTTCTAACAAGAAGACCAAGTTTTTGTCACCATCTGGTCACAAGACTTTCTTAGTCGCTAACGTTAAGGATTTGGAAACCTTGACCATGCACACCAAGACTTACGCCGCTGAAATTGCTCACAACATCTCCGCTAAGAACAGAGTTGTCATTTTGGCTAGAGCTAAGGCTTTGGGTATCAAGGTCACCAACCCAAAGGGTCGTTTGGCTTTGGAAGCTTAAATTAAATAAAGATTTACAAAATAATAACCTTCATTTAATTTTAAATTTCAATAAAAAAATATCAAATCAAACATGACTTTTAAATCTACCATTAGATAATTGTATAAAGTGATTTATTGTTTTTTAATTTTGTTTTCATTATCTATCAAAACTAGGGCATTCTTCCTCACTTTTAGTGATAAACTTTTGTAAACTCAGTAGTATATCCAGCCGACGAGCAATGCGATAACGGTGATGATAAGCAATGCTCTGGAACTCAGACTTTGCCCGTTACCTGCTGATGGCGCTCTTGCTGATTCTGCATCGTGGTTTCCAGACGGTTTTCTTTTCGGTAACACGGAGTGAAATATTTTGATCTTCTTGAAGACTATGTCATCTTTGTACTGCTCTTCCAGATTAGGCCAATCGGACAACAGCTCGCCATCCTCCACGTTTTGGTAAGCTGCCGGGATAGGAAGTGTAACGATCAAGAATTTGTCTCGTTTTTGGTCCATTTCATCGTCAGCGGTTGACTTGGGTAATCCAAGGAAAACAATTTGGACATTTACACTTTCATGAGCACCTATGATGGCCACATTGGGCCTCACACAATACTTTGTGGGAGCACTAGTCCTCACTTTAAATATAACTCTCTTTTCACCATCGTTCTCGAGCTTTATATACTCTGTTGATTGTTTATTAAGGGGAGCTGAAGTATTACATATTAGTAACCTGTTGCATCGCACCAAAAAAGGTAGCAAAGTTTCCCGCACACTAGCAATTCTCGTCAAACATACCCTTGAACACCAGCTTTTCTGGCACTATTCTCATTGTTTACTCGTCTGAACTAGTGCTTATATTATCTGTCGTCATACCACTGTTTGAGACCCCCATAGGTCTTATATAAGGTAATGCATCATTCTAAACGGGCGGCAAGCCATATTAAACTATCTATATAACTACAACAGTATTCATATACCTAGTGAGGAGGCCATTTGAAAGCGCATTTTACCTCAGTAGTCATCACCTTTCGAAACGACTTCCTTTTTGTGAGCATGCAACAAGATGGTGTGTTCGAATTGTGCAGTGTAGGATCCGGGGATATCGTTCAATGGTGGATAATCCTGTACTAAACCGTGTCTAACCAAGTTATTCAACGCAAATAAGTATTTCTCTTGGCCAAGTCTGTCTAGGTATCGGCGACAGAACGGTAAAGTCCCAAAGTTGCGGTCTATCGTTTTTAACAAGTTCTTGGCGCTGTCTAACGTGGGCATTACCTGATGGTCTTCAGCAGATCTGGCATAATGAGAAACTTCCCCACCGGCAGTAACATAACCTCTACCAGTAGAACCAAAAGTTTCAATGGCAAAGTGCTCACCTTCCTCCATTTTTGTAGTGTCCCCATTTTTGACGATGGGAACGGATTTACCGCCGTGGATACGATATGGTGCGATACTGTGGCCACATAGATTACGACAAGGTTTAACCTGGTAAGTCTCACCATTGATTTCCACTTCGTAGGATTCCATAACTTCTTGGATGGCTTCACCGATGTCGGTTAATCTCACATCGATACCCGCTTCTTTAATACCCGTGTAAGTAGCGTCCTTTACAGCGGCTAGCAGGTTATCGTATTGTGGATCAAAGGAAACAGTAAAGGCAGAATCAATGATGTTACCGTTTACCTGCACACCATAATCTACCTTCATCACGTCTTCGTATTTCAGAACGGTTTTGTCGCCTGCATTGGGTGTGAAATGTGCAGCACAATGGTTGAGAGAGAGACCCGTTGGAAACCCAATACCTTGAGATTTGGGATCCTCCATCGCTAATAAATTTTCGGCACCTGTATACTTTCTTGTAGTATTTTCGATCATGTCAGCGATATCCATTAACTTCATCCCAGGAACGATTCTGTCCTTGATGGCCCTTCTCACACGACGATGTATCTCAGCACCCTTTCTGACATCATTCCAATGTTCGGCCCTTTCCAGATCCCTTTTCAAATAACGTGATTCTTCATCCGTGGTTCTTTGCAGATTGAAATCTTGATGATAGTCCATCCACGCACCTTCTGGGTACTTTCCATCTGGAAACAGTAATTCAATCTTCTTCACATTGCTTTTCTTCTTCTTCTTTTTCTTGTTCTTCTTCTTTTTGCTTTCTACTGGGTCTGACTCGTCAGCTTTTGCCTGGTCTTGCTGTTCAACGCCTTCATTCTCCAAATTCAATTCTTTTAAATCAGAAGCAGGGGAATTTTCTATTTCAGCGTCTGTCATTTTTCAATACGGTAGAGCTTCTACAGTACTTGTTGATGTAAAAGCCCACTTATTAGCTTCTTGCTATGGCTTCCTTTCTTTTTTAAGTTCGCTTCTTTCCCAAGATTGAAAATAAAAAATAAGTGAGACCAGGTCATTAAAGGTCCCTTGAAGAGTAAAAAATCTGTCAAATATCACCCATAAGAGCATAACCATAATGTTGAAGAGCACGCTGAGGCTTTCAAGAATCTCTCTCAGAAGAGGTTTCACAACGATCGACTGTTTACGCCAACAAAATTCGGATATCGATAAAATCATACTAAATCCAATCAAATTAGCTCAGGGAAGCAACAGCGATCGTGGCCAAACCTCTAAAAGCAAAACTGATAATGCAGATATTTTATCAATGGAAATTCCAGTAGATATGATGCAATCTGCTGGGAGAATAAACAAGAGGGAGCTTCTATCCGAGGCGGAAATTGCTAGAAGTAGCGTGGAGAATGCACAAATGAGATTCAATTCTGGAAAATCTATAATCGTGAATAAGAACAACCCTGCAGAATCATTTAAGAGATTAAACAGGATCATGTTTGAGAACAATATTCCCGGAGATAAAAGAAGTCAACGGTTTTACATGAAGCCGGGGAAAGTGGCTGAATTGAAGAGATCTCAAAGGCATAGGAAGGAATTCATGATGGGCTTCAAGAGGTTGATTGAAATTGTTAAAGATGCCAAGAGGAAAGGATACTAATCGTACCATCAACTCTTGAATATTGTGAAATTTTCGCCATTGATTTCCGTCTTTGTAAATAGGTAATGCGTAACTATTTAGTTAAATTTTTGTATATTTTTTATTCTATGACTTCACTTATCCATTATTTCCATCGTCAAAAAAAGGAAATAAATACTGTTGCTCGAACGAACAGCAAGATAAAGTGGAAACGAAAAGTAAGCAGCTTCCTCAATATGCCGTCAAACGTACGTTCGGGAGTCTTAACTTTGCTCCATACAGCATGTGGAGCAGGCGTACTTGCAATGCCGTTTGCATTCAAGCCATTTGGGTTAATGCCTGGTCTGATAACGCTAACATTTTGCGGAATATGTTCCTTATGTGGGCTGCTATTACAGACTCGAATAGCGAAGTACGTACCTAAATCTGAGAACGCCTCGTTTGCTAAACTCACCCAACTAATCAATCCGTCAATAAGTGTAGTGTTCGATTTTGCCATTGCTGTTAAATGTTTTGGCGTTGGTGTATCTTACTTAATTATTGTTGGTGACTTAGTGCCACAGATAGTGCAGTCAATTTTTTATCGTAACGATGATAACATGAGTGGTTCGCAAGAGCATCACATGTTCTTAGACAGGCGTTTGTATATAACTCTGATCATAGTGTTTGTTATCTCCCCTTTATGCTTTAAAAGAAGTTTGAATTCTCTACGATATGCTTCTATGATTGCCATTGTTAGTGTCGCATATTTATCTGGTTTGATTATTTACCATTTTGTAAATCGGCATCAGCTAGAGAGAGGGCAAGTATATTTTATGGTACCTCACGGAGATTCTCAGTCTCATTCTCCCCTGACTACATTGCCAATTTTTGTGTTTGCTTACACTTGTCACCACAATATGTTCAGTGTAATTAATGAGCAAGTGGATAAGAGCTTCAAGGTAATCAGGAGGATTCCGATTTTTGCCATCGTGTTGGCCTATTTTTTATACATCATAATTGGTGGTACAGGTTATATGACATTTGGTGAGAATATTGTAGGAAATATCCTCACTTTATACCCGAATTCCATCTCCACCACCATCGGGAGGTTAGCAATGCTGCTATTAGTTATGTTAGCATTTCCATTGCAATGCCATCCTTGCAGATCATCGGTAAAAAACATAATTATATTCATTGAAAATTTCAGAAAAGGTAAGTTATACGATAACAGAGCTAGCTTTATTCCATTAGACAACTTTAATAGTGAAGATCCGCAGGAGGCGCCAACCCAACAAAACAACGAAGAGCCAAATCTGCGTAGTGAGTCTTTACGGCATATCAATATTATCACCCTTTGTATCTTACTGTTCTCATATCTACTGGCTATTTCAATTACGTCTCTAGCAAAAGTCCTAGCAATAGTTGGTGCCACGGGATCTACGTCGATTTCTTTCATTTTGCCAGGCCTTTTTGGTTATAAATTAATTGGCTCAGAATTTACGGGCACGAATGAAAGAGTACCGACAAGCATAAAAATATTCAAATACTTAAGTTTATCTCTATTCATCTGGGGGATAGCAGTAATGGTAGCTTCACTATCAGCGATTGTATTTTTGGGCACATCATCACATTGAGTTTGTACATTACTTTTCGTATTTCTATAAACAAAAAAAAGAAGTATAAAGCATCTGCATAGCAATTAATAAAAAGGTGACCATCCCATATATATAACACTCAAATTTGATGGATCCGTGGCTTGCTGAATCAAATCTTGTACGCTAGACTCTACACTTAGTCCATTACCCATAAGCTTCTCTTCTACACCTTTAAGGGCCCTATAAGACTCTTGGTTTTCGTTCCTGTCGTTGTTACTTATGAACTTGCTGACGTTATCGAAATTTGTAATTTCATGTTCTTCTTCAAATAAGTGTTCGTATTTTTTAACTGGTGACATTACCCAGGAATAAAGGGGATCCCATTTTAAGATATTCAAAACACACATCACCTTGACATAATCTTTTCTTAATACTGCGTAAACTCTTTCACAACTCCGCCTGAATAGGCCATCCACGCCTGTGACTCCAAATCCATCAACGATATCTCTAGTTAATCTGAAAGGGACCAACTCTGGAATGGGGAGTAATTTTCCCTGATCAAACGCAATTCCCAGGTCTATATGAATAGGCTCCCCTGTTGAGCAGTCAAGCAGGATATTGTTTAAGTGCCTATCACCGAGGCCTAATATGTATCCAACGATAGAGCTAGCTGCGACACCTTTTGTGTACGTTTTCTTAGCTTCAAACCAATCCAACGGATCGGGAAAGGAATCAAAAAAAAAGTTTCTTAACTGCGGTTTTATTTCATTAGTGATTTTTAAATAAGCTTTCAGCCTCTCTTCATTTGATTTTGTTTGAACTGCTTTCATGCCTTTTCTTGCCTGATCGAAGGTTATCTTATCGTTGGTATGTAGCTTACTCAAAATTTGATGTAATGATGTAGAATTTGCGACAAATTCAATGATTCCTGCCTTTGGTCCTAATGGAACCACTTTGTATGTTCTAATACCCAGATCTAGATTTCTTAATACTTTATCATTTTGTAGAACTTTATTAACTTGTTGAAACACTTGTTCCATAATTGCATCTTGTCTCAAATCGTCATTACTTCCTTTCATCAAAGCTTTCTGCGTTGTACCATCTGAGATGTTGAAGGTGACTATTTTCGGCAGGGACAATCCTGTGGTAGTAATGCCTACTGTTTCATTGACGGATACAATATAAGGGCGGGCTTTTCTTCCATCAGCAGAACTTTTGACTGTAAAATTACTGGTCGGTAGGGGAAGCTTCTCCATGTTTAGCTGTTTCAGCCAATATTGGCCAATCTTCAAATTAGCTAAGCGTAACGTCTTCGTATTTTGCACAAACTTAAGATTAGCTAACTCTACAGACATCTCGCAAAACTCTTGCACAGGAAGTAAATACTTTTTCGCAAAGGCACCCCTGTCATATCCTTGCAATTCTAAAAGAATCTTTTTGACAGCTTGAATTTTTTGGGATATGTTGGTGTCCTTATTGGATTGCTTTTCATATAGTAGTATGCTCATCACTGAATAAAGGGAGTCATACGGTAGTTTGTAAAGAAGTCGTTTCATGGTTAGTTGCAATGGCTTTTGAAATTCATTCTCCTCCATAGATATTTTTGACGCAATCTGATTGACCCAGGGCAAAAACTTCCAGCTCGGTATTGTTCCAATTTCTTTATATAGTAATTGATTGATCTTGCTATTGTCATCATTCTCGAACCATAAACCACAAAACTTATCAATAATGTCATTATCATATCTGTTGCTGAAAACTAAGGTATTGAGATAGAAATGGAGTGCATGCCATAAAAATTTTTCTTTTTGAAGAAGCAGTGCCTTTAGTACTTCAGAATCTCTATTATATTGTAGCAAGACACGATTATAATGCCTTTTCGCATCTTTTCTTTCATTTTCTGGTAATTTTGTGTTTTTATATATCAGCTCCAAAGCTTTCAAGGTAGATTTTCCAGTATATGACCTATGTTCTCTATCTTCGATTTCTCCATTTGATCGTAACTTTTGTGCCTGTTCATCCAGAAAACTTCCGAGTGTGTAGAAAACATCAGAACATGATTCATGATCTTCGACATTTATATCCCAATTGACAATGATTTTTTCATATATTGCAGCAGCTGGTTCAAGCCTTGATTCTGAGCTCCATTTAACTAGTCGAGCTTTAATTTGGTCCATAGGCACATTAATGAGTAGCTTAAAATCGTCATAAAGGATACTTTCGCTAATATTCTTCTCATTTTGAGCTAAAAGATCTCTCATTATCATTACAGGTGCCTTGTACTCTCGAGACTCCCAGAGGGCATTAGCAGATGTGAAACTTGCCAATTTCTCAATTTGAGATACTACAGAGGGATCATCGTATAATTTTGCAATATTCTTCACTGTTTTGCTCATTAGAGTGGCATTTCGTAACGCATCTTGAGGCGCACCATTGGCAATTGCCAGCTGAACGTAATTAGCAAGCTGAATAATGGATCCAAGGCGTAAATATTTCGAGCATTTTACGTTTTCATCTAATGAATTCCTCGAGAGCACATTCATTAAAGTATGTCTACTCTTTAACGTTGTTTTGTGATCATAGAAGTCTATTGTATTAAGTCTCTCCTTATCGGCCTTCATAATAGACATCAATGTTTGGGGGAAGGAAGTAACGTCCTGAGGGATTGCTGCTATTTTTATAAATTCAATAATCGCGTTCAGAGTATCCATCCATTCAGTTTGGCTAATAAAATGTTGTCGAGAATCAAAAATAGTTAATAAGGATTTTTCTAAACTTTTTTCAGCAAAACCAACGTCCTGTGGTAAATTTTTTATGGCATAGTATAAACCTTTGGCTTTGGAATCAACAACTTTTGGAGTCAATAGCTTCCAGTCTCCCAATTCTAAATTCCATTTGTAGACATCACTGGATCCAGAAAGTCTACTTTCCAATAAGCTTGTCAACCCGTAGAAACCGCTATCTTCTGTGGCCTTGATTAATGATTCCTTTTCCTCTTCTAGTGAAGTAGTGTAATTGGCATCAAAATCGGCGTTGTTGAAAAGAAAACGTTTCCACGTATCTGAGTCAATTCTATTGATAGAGTTCAAAACACCCTCTATTGAGTGTGGAACAGGTAAGCCTGCTAGAAAATCGCCGTCATTTATGCATTCGTAAATCTTCTGAAGTGTATTTATATTCATTTCTCTTATGTTTGGCATGTTCATTTCCTCAAATAACAAATAGCCAAACTTGAACTCTTTTATTTTAAGAGAAATTTGACATATTTCTTGTAAATCTAAGCTAGAATATATGCGCAGACAGTTTCGTTCCTTGCATCTAGAACCCATCCTAATCATTTTAATTACATTGAAAAGCATCTTTAGCTTTATCTCAGAATCTTTAACATGCAGCAACATTGCTATTTGAGTGAATATTCGATTGCTCCAATTCAAACAGCTTTTCGGATCGTAAGTCGTTGAAAGAAAAAAGAGGTCAGTAAGTACTAATTCACAAAAAGCTGTTGATCCTTTGCATAAAGGATACAAGCAAACAATAGGAGGTATATTAAATGATATTTGGTGAATCAAACTACGGGCGAATTTGCTTAGCCAGCAGTTGTAGGGTTCGTTCACTGACAAATAAGTATCGCATATGAATGATTCCATCCCAAAATTGTTTGCCAACGGGTATATAGCATTCAGTACATCCTTGTCCAATGGAGCAACTTTATCTTTGTTCTCGTTCATTATGTTATCCCTAAAACAAAATTCACTTTCGCTATTTCCTATTGAGTAGCCCACTAGGTACGTTAGAATGCACTCAGAAATAAAAAACACTTCAGTAGAATCATATAACTCAGCTTCTTTATTGAAGGTCGAAATACGTTGGTATATCATATGTGGTTGTTCGGGATGGCGAAATACCATTTCAAAGTTTTTCAAATGAACTTCATTATTAAAGTTTGTAGATCTCTCTCTTTGAACTTCTTGCTGTAAAATTCTTCTTGAAAGAGCAGCGAACCATAGTTTGAAGTTTTTACTCAAATATTCCTTTGGAACATGGTGTTTCAAAATGTTAATTGCAGCAGCTTTAGAAAGCGAACAACCGATTTTTGAAGCTACCGGTCTCCTGGCATAAGAAAAGAGTAAAGAAACCAATACAACATCGTCTACGCCACAATCACTAGCATCCAAAAGTTCCGTATTTTCATAAATATCATCTTGGACTATATTTCCGAATATTGCATCAAGGCAGTATTTCCAAGTTTTTATTTTGATGAGATCCCGATGCTCTAAAAGCTTTATAGCCTGCTGGAAGGATGGACTGAGCTGTTTGTTTTCCCTCAAATAAATGAATATTTTGCAAAATAAATTGGGCAGAGATGGCTCTATTTCAAACGTATTTTTGTCAGCCAGATTTAACAATGAGCTGAAAATTGTTATTACTTCATCGTGAATTTGTGTATCTATTAAGAATTTTGAAAGCCGAATTATGATGAAGTTTAAAGTTGATGATTTTACAAGTACATTCTCATACAACACAAAAAGATATTTTAACTCCCTTGCACATCGCAGTTTTCCTATGTAAGTCGATGTCTTTTCAAGGTCTGTAATAACCGATAAAAACAAAAGCTTGAATTCGTGTGTGTTGTTCTTTTCATGAGCAAACTGCGTCTGAACTAAGGTTGCTCCTAATGCCAAGGGTATATGAAGTGGGTATTGATACCTCATTGAAACACTGGAATTTTCAAATAAATATGGCGAAAGGTATGAAGTTGGGAATAATTTTTCAACAGTAGATCTAAGTTCAGTAAGTGAGCCCAAATCAGTAAATCTTATGATCCACTTTAACATCAGTAGACGGTATTTTTTATGGTATTTTACTGTTGTTTTACCTGATATTTGGGGCAATATATCAAATATTAGTTCATTCACACCGCCACTGATAAAGGCAAGTGGAATACACAAGTAATAGCTGTTATCCACCAGATAAGCATCACCGTTTCCAGTAATCGCGTGTAACATGTCTAAGATCCATTTTTGGTTGAAACCTTGAGAAAAGTAGATTGCAGAAATTTCTACAAAGTATCTTCCTAAAAATTCATGAATATCGGCAAATCCAAAAAGAGATATATCCCATTCTTTCTCCAATTTAGAAGTAGGGACTTTTGTTCTGTTAAACCAGTACATAATCAAATCAAACTTACAATATTCGAAGAGCTCTGTAAGGTTTTGGTAGCGAAAAGCGACCGTAATTTTGTTCAGAGCTTGTTGGATAAACGCACGAGTATGATTGAAGCCAGAGTATGTCATCATATCCTCCAAAGAAAAAACTAAGCTTGGGTAAGACACCAAAGACAACATGGACATTGCAAGAGAGTAGAAAGCGGACTTTTCAATACTTTGCTGAGGCGGACCAAATAAGCTCTTAATCTCATAAAATATGATACTTTGATTCTTATAGCTCACTTGGGCCATATAACTCGAAATACTGTTCATTATGTTAATAATATTGGAGGAGTCTAGCTTTTGCAGGCATTTAATAAAAGTTGCAAAGACTCTCTGCTTCCCACCTCTGATTGATCCGTGGGAAAGATCATGATTTTGAAGTAGGCTAAGCAGCAGCATAGAAAGGTTGACCGTAGGGGCCACACCAGTGAAAGAATTGTCCTCAAATCTAGATATGATCCAGTCCAGGATATCATTGCAGTCCGAATTCAAAGGCTGCTCGGGGTAAGATAACCATTGAGGTCTTATTGCTTCGATATAAGATGTAAGTAAAAGCATAGCTTGATTGGAAGAACTATAGTGGTTGCAAAGCAATTTTTCACCCAAGACTTCAGTGAATTCTTCCAGGATTTTGTTGTAAGAAGATTTCTCCCCGATTGCTTGTTTTAACCACTGGCAAACAGTGCCAAGATAAGATATAAATACATCTGTGCTAACGCAATCAGAAAATTCCAATATGGCTACCAAACGCTCTGAAATGGATTTATTTCTTGAAGACCATAGGTAAGCTCGCACTGCTTTATCTATAGTGGAGTGCAGAGGCTTCTGAAATCTACCTCCAATTGTGTACGGACTATTATTCTGGGTAGTGTCTTCTGAAGAGGCTTCGAAGTAATTGATGGCAGAAGTTCCTGTTTGAGATTTGTTTTTTTGCATCCTGATAAAATCATTAACGATTTCCTTCATATTAATTTTGTCAAGCACTAAATGGTCTACATTTATGGTCCGTATCGATAAAACCTCCTCAAAAAATGATTGGTAGGAGTTTTGGCTATCAAAACTAAGTTGTGGAATAGTTATTAAGGTTGTTCTCTTATATGCTGCAATAAACTCAGAAAAAGTGGAATCTCCACAAAGATTATCAACTATTTGTATTAATTTTGCTACCCAAGTAAATTTTTGTAGTGGAGATGAAAATGCATCACTTTCAATATTTTCCAGTAATCTGTAAAGAATTTCATTATAACGTGTGAGGTCTAAGGAAACTTTTGGTAAATTAAAAAAGGGAGTGTTAAAACATTCTGACTTTTCTTCTGGTTTTACGCCTAAAAGAAATTCCCTCTGCTCTTGAAAATGTTGCCAAATCTTGTGGCTTTCATCCCAACATAGTGAGACAGGATTAGCTCCTTCGCCTTTTTTATCGTTGAAAGGGTTCTCTGGGTCATATTTGTTACCTAACCAGGATATAAAATTGCAGAACTGATCCTGTTTAGCATCAGTTCCGCGCAACTGGTTCCACTTTGATTTTAGCCACTCAAAAATTCTATCAGCGGACGATATACCGTTCATAGATTGGAAGTCTTTACCAACGTACTGAAGGTATCCCCATAGCATGAACGATTCATTAGTAACTAATATGGGACCCAAAATATCGGATAATTCGTAAAGATCATATATCTGATTGATAGTTTTCTCATCGGATAAAAGCTGCTTTGAAAACTTTATGGAGTTGGCTAATAAAAGACAACTTAACTGGCAAGATTCATTTGATTTTACTAATGGTAAGCAAACTTTAAATAGGCGTGCCATGTCGCCATTGCTTAATTCGCATTCTTTTTGGGATAATAAAGGAATAAAAGAAAAACAAACCCAATTAAAGCATTGGATTTTTTCGAATTTTGAAAACAGAAGTTCTTTCAGCTGTTCTGCAAAACTTTTAGTGAAGTCTTGTAAAGTTCCATAAAATGAGCACAATTGTAATCCTAGCACTTCAAACTCATGTGAGCTGTTCTCCTCTAAAAGATGAATAAGAAATGTGTCCATATCGTCAGAAATCCGTAGGATAGAAGGTATATCCGAATCACATTTTCTTCTTTTAAATAATAATGAGTAATTTTCATTTTTTCTGTTCAATGCAAAATATGTTAACAATGATTTGGTAATTCCGAGTATTTTTAACCACACCGATCTGCCTCCCCTATCTCTAAGTCTAAAATCAGGTAATGCAAACCATGAATTTTTATCCCTTGAACCTCGAATATATGAGAATTCCACATGGTTTACGGTAAATAATTGAGGCTTATAATTACTTAAGCGCAGTAGAATGTACTCACGGTATAGAGATACAAGAGATTCGGACCGAAGCTCTTCAACATAATTCTCTTGACCAATCATATAAGGAAGTTTATGGTTCATTAGTTCACTTGACATAACATCAAACAGTGATAATTGGTCTTGTACTAGCTCATTGGAAGTACAGCCAATTGTCAGGTTGTAACTCCATGCTTCTTTTATAAGCATTAGCGTATCAATAACACTAAAACAATGGCACTTCAAAATTAATTGATTTATTAATGACATTATTAATCTCGTATTTCCATTTTCTTTTTTGCTGAGCCTCAAAAAATCTATTACGGTCCAAGTAATTGTCCTTGTCACTTGAAATATACCAACTGTGTCTAACGCCAATAAATTCAGGAGGATCGATATGAAATTGGTCAATGTTTTGTCTACCATAGATAATTTCATTTGGCTTTGAAAGTACTCGCAAATTTTATCGACTAAGGATATCCATTGGTGTATCATGAATTTCAGTTTGAAAGGGTCACTTTTAATTAGGGCATCCAAAGCAAACGATAAATGTACTGAAACGGCATCCAATAAACTTTTGGAACCATCTTTGACCATTAATTCAGGTACTACTGCTAAAAGTAACTTCAACGTTTTCACTTTAAATCTCTCACATGATTTTTCTACAAATAATCTTAAAACGTACGATATCGTGGAGAGTCTGTTCTCACTAAGTGATAGCTTGTTTGTGGTTGACACTGTCAAGTTTCGAAGAAGGTCACAGTATTTTGTGTGTTCAGATGCAAGTAACTCTACCAAAGCTTCTGCCGTTGTAGATAGGGCCTTGGTTGGTATCCTTTCCGGATCTTCTTTTAAAATTGTTGTTAGCTCATCTAAAGCATTGTTTCTCTCTTTGATTTTTGTTGATGATAGAAAGTTTAAAGTTTCTACAATCCCATGATCCTCCATCGTCTATGTTACACTGATTTCCCTTTTTCTTTGAAGGCTTTTTTTTCGAATTTCCTGCTTTTTTTGCGAGGCTTTGAGAAGTCAATTAGTCTTGATTATTCTATTAACTTGGAACTAATTTACCTTGAAAAATGTCAAAATATGCATATTGTACGGCTGGTGCCATACTTGTTTCTCACTAGCAAAACATTCTATCATCTGTTATTCTTACCTTCTTAACGTGTCTGTTTGCTTTTTTGACGTACCCCAAAAAATATATAGACCCTCCTATCACGCTCATAATATCATGTGATTCTCTCGATGAACGATAATAGTAATATTTTCATCTAAAAATGCAATGAATTATTGAGTTTCTTTAATCTGTTTAAGAGATTGTTATTTATAAAGAAAATATATATAATTGAAGAATCTAAGAGTATGAGTCAAAATAATTTCCTTTTTACACAACAACACCGGAGTTAGATGCAACTCTTGGCCATAAATCGGCACATTCCTTACCGACTGGACCAGTGATGGCGGAACCCTTCATTTCACCCTTAGGATTAGCGATGACACCAGCATTGTCTTCGAAGTACAAAAAGACACCGTCTCTTCTTCTCCAAGACTTAGCTTGACGGACAACAATAGCTGGCATAACCTTCTTTCTCAATTCTGGCTTACCCTTCTTAACGGTGGCCATAACCATATCACCTAGAGAGGCGGCTGGCAATCTGTTCAATCTGGAACCAGAGCCTTTGACGGCGATAATGTACAAGTTTCTGGCACCACTGTTGTCAGCACAGTTCATGATGGCACCGACTGGTAGACCTAACTAGTTAAAAAAGATCTCAATATCGGGGAGTGAGAATAATTTTGTTAGTAAAAGCATAGGGAGAAAGTTAGCAGATGTGGTTAATCTTGAAAAATAGAGTTAAGCGTGATTTTTGTAGAAATAACATTTCGATGGTTATCCATTAGTATGGGCAAAAGAGGGAGTTAGGATATGCTTGCCGTGTATGATTTTGAAACCAGAAATTTTTGAGTCCATGAATATTGACAGGTATCACTTCATCTGCAAATACAGCCCGCTTAACCATTTAAAAACTGAATTTATGTGTGTAATTGCATCTTTGGCGGGGCGGTACCAGTGATGGCACATCTACCATTCTTATGGAAAATAACACCGATAGGTATATGATCAGGCTTCACACTTAGTGTTTAGCGTCTTTTAAACCTCTGTTTAATTCTGTTGTACCCAGCAAAATGAAATCTTGGAACTTTACTTTATGATCAATTTAAC
The DNA here is from genome assembly GCF_000146045.2 of Saccharomyces cerevisiae S288C. NCBI lineage: Eukaryota > Fungi > Ascomycota > Saccharomycetes > Saccharomycetales > Saccharomycetaceae > Saccharomyces > Saccharomyces cerevisiae. Next base: position 60,662 of record NC_001134.8, read on the forward strand.
CAAATTGCATTGTGGAAAATAAAAATTTTAACATACTGAGATTCTAAACTTAGTACCTTGAGCACCGTTACCGGACATTATTAGTTATATATAGGTGTGTTGGTTTTGTATTGCTTGTAAGACCTAAGAGTCAAAATAAAGAAAGTAAGAGATTTTTAGCTACTAACCTTAGCAATACGATGGTATTACTATTAGCGGGAACAGGTACATTATGGCTACAGTTCGTTTCCTGCCATATTAATTTTTCAGCCCGAGCGTGTTTGGGTTTGATATTTTCTTTTTTACCTCTTTTTCAACATTTCCATGCAAGTCTGATGACGGTTGTACGGCTCGTTCTGTGAGCCGGATAAGCGATAAAAAAACTTGGTCTGTTGAAAATAATAACTGCATGGGTTTTTCAAAGCAGTTGGGGGTGTACAGATGTTAATGTAGTCTGATATATGCTCTGTCTTGTCTTTTTATCTGGGGGATCATTAACATGGTAATAGTGATTGGTATTGCAAGCTTAAGATTATAATTACATAAAACAATACAAATATTCTAGCCCGATGGGGTTATTATAGACCAGTTTTTGTTTTCTCTTATTCTATCTGTTAAAAAGTCCGTGGGGTTATTGTCTTCGACAGAGTTATTATCCTTGTCGCTCCCTTTATCATTAGCCGTATTTTCGTTATCCTCGTCATTATGAGTCCTCAGTTTTGCACGTTGTGCTCGTGACATATGACTCCAATTCTGCTTTTTCTCCAAATACTCTCTTTTGCCCATTGTGCTGTAGCCGTCATCGCTTGGATTTGGAGGCCAACTACTTGCCTTGTTCCCAAGGTTATTGCCATAATTTGGATTGTAGTACTCTTCTTCCATTTCGTTCAATCTCAATGCCTGTAAATCGATTAAATTTATGCCCTTCTCGTTCTTAGCCCAACCGTTTCCGCCTTGTAAAATATCTTCCACGCATTCTCTTGGCGTAAATTCACCTGGTCGAGGATCCCACGGTAATTTAAACGTTTTCTGGTACAAGCTCTCAATCAGTGGGCTCATAGAGGAAGATATTGTTGTTGACAGCCCTGGCTTTGTTGTCATTTCGCTACTCTTGTGGTTGGTAGAAGTCGGTGATTTAATACTTGTGCTGTTTCCTGTCGCATTTGTACCGGGTTTCGCTACAGTTGTTCCAATACCGTTAAAATTGGAGAATGTATTCTTGGGTGACATCTGGTTTGTTGTTGATGTGGGGCTAGATAGTTCAGACGTGTTATCCAGTATAGTATTTATTCCTGGCCTGTAATTAGCGAGCTGGCCATTAGTAAACGATTTGGAAATGTTGAAATCTTCGTAAGAGCCTCTAACTAGCTTCAACTGCAATGAGACGTTGATTATAGAATTGACCTTTGAGTGCTTTAGGAGAAATCTGTTTGTTGTGGGAGTTTCGTCTTCTTTGACGTATTCTGTTATATCTATGTCTACTGTTCCCAATAGAAGTTTACCCGTTATCTTTTGAGAATATGAATTGTTTCCTGTGGCCGTTAGTGCAGTGGCGTTAGCATAGGTCGTTTTCTTCACTTTGCCATTGGGACTAGAACTAGAAGTCAACGAGGAATTCGCATCAGCAAACTCAAAAAAAACATCCAACACCAAAATTTTCTTCAAGAATCTGCCGTTTTTATCCAAGTGGAGCTTCACCAGGATTGGTTTGTCTAATGAATAATTCCATTGTGCTCTATGATGTTGCACATGCACGTGTTTTGTTGTACCTCTACTCTGGGTCGAAGTGGTTTGATGCTCACCGTCCAGAGCCACTTTGTGTCCCGACGTACCTGTTCCATCCTTCAAACGCCATTTCGTGTAGCAATAGCCAGAAGATTGAGGAATATTTACCAATTCTTTGATTTGCAGGTCCAGTAGAAACTTTGGTCTTTTTGCCTTGCTATTATGATTAAATGGCATCTTAATATTTTGTGAGCGGTATTATACCTTTCTTGGGTACCTAATACTTCTAAGCAACCTGAATGAAATTAGAAGGTGTTCACTCCTTCATTAGCAAGTGAGCTTTGCCGTTGTCACCGTACTTGGTCATCTTAAGAGATACAAAGGGGGGGGACCCTGAGAAAACTTCTCCCGAAAAAAAAAAAAGAAATATACCCACGCGTTCTTTACCCGGAAATAAATATCTTGATTTAGCCGCCGAGATTGTTATATATGCATCCAAGACCTCTGAATGGTGGCTAATTAAGACACTTAACTGATTACGTTTCCATCAACTGCTATCATGTTCGCAATATTTGGGCAAGAAATGAAAAAGAAAAGTTACCAACTCTTCTCCCTTCTACGAGCGGTGAATACATGGGAGCCGAGCCGCATGAAGATGAAAGTAATATTAAAATTAAAGTCTCTATCGAAGCAGTGACTCTCTCCCTATCAGCCGGTAAATTTTTTTAACGAAGTGGAGCTAAATTATCAGAAAACGTAGAGCTGGTATGCTGGTAGATCTAAACGAAGTCCAGTTTACATCAAGATGATATCGTGCAATATTTACTACGGCATGACTTAACAGTACAGTCATGATTTAGGAATTTGAGTGTTCTCCGGGGTTTTGCAGATAAAAATTTGTTTTCTTCTCTGCCATTCCTGGAGATTTTGAAAAGAGTTGGTAATGTGTTTCAAAAGAAAAAAATACATTCCAAGAATAAATACCAGGATTTCGTGACAAAAATTAAAAAAAAGGGAAGTATGGCATGCCTAGAAATCTTTTCTGGAAAACTTGAAGCATATCATATAATTGTATGAACTTGTCCTTCAAAAGATGTTACCAAATATTCAAGAGTATGTGAGCTTTCTATTCTATTGACGCGTAAGAAAGGCTATCACGTGTGGGGGGGAGAGCTCAGCCACATTGCACTACTTTCGAAACCGCGTAGTCGGAAACGACATTCCCCCGTACCAAAACAAACGAAAGGACGTGAAAGGTAAATGAATAACATGGCACTAAAAATTTGGCAGAAAACGAAAAAAAAAAGGAAAAAGAAACTGAAAACTATACGCTTCCCTTAGGATACTTTCTGATTTACATCCGAAGAATTGGGTGCGTCAATTAAAGGCAATTCTTCGCTCTATCAAGCAGTTTTACTGCGTCTGTCTAAAGAAACAATTGTTTTACTGAATTTCAACAAAGTTCTAACTCGAGGTGACCGGAGGCCACTGTAATAATAAAAAATAGAAGATGAGTCTCGAAGGAAATACCCTAGGCAAAGGGGCCAAATCTTTTCCTCTGTATATTGCGGTAAATCAGTACTCTAAACGAATGGAGGACGAGCTCAATATGAAACCAGGTGATAAAATTAAAGTCATTACTGATGATGGGGAGTACAATGACGGCTGGTATTATGGGCGCAATTTGAGAACCAAAGAGGAAGGTTTATACCCAGCGGTATTTACCAAAAGAATAGCAATAGAAAAACCAGAGAACCTGCACAAATCACCAACCCAAGAGAGTGGAAATTCTGGTGTTAAATATGGAAATTTAAATGATTCTGCGAGTAACATAGGTAAAGTCTCCTCGCATCAACAGGAGAACAGATATACATCATTGAAAAGTACAATGAGCGATATAGACAAAGCCTTGGAAGAGCTAAGAAGTGGTTCAGTTGAACAAGAGGTATCAAAATCGCCCACACGCGTGCCCGAAGTTAGCACTCCACAGTTGCAAGATGAACAGACTTTGATTCAAGAAAAAACCAGAAATGAGGAAAACACGACACATGACTCGTTATTTTCTAGCACAGCGGATTTAAACTTAAGTTCTGAATCTTTGAAGAATATAAGTAAGTCAAATATATCAACAAAATCCCTAGAACCGAGTTCGGAATCAGTTCGTCAATTAGATTTGAAAATGGCTAAAAGTTGGAGCCCAGAAGAGGTTACTGATTACTTTAGCTTGGTTGGATTTGATCAATCCACTTGCAATAAATTCAAAGAGCATCAAGTCTCCGGAAAAATACTACTGGAATTAGAACTGGAACACCTAAAAGAATTGGAAATAAATTCTTTTGGTATAAGATTTCAGATATTCAAAGAAATAAGGAACATCAAGTCTGCAATTGATTCGTCGTCAAATAAACTGGACGCCGACTACTCTACCTTTGCTTTTGAAAACCAAGCTGCCCAACTAATGCCTGCAGCCACTGTAAATAGAGACGAAATCCAACAACAAATTTCCTCCAAGTGTAACAAGTTGTCAAGTGAAAGCTCTGATAGAAAATCATCTTCGGTCACCACAGAATTGCAAAGACCAAGCTCGGTTGTTGTTAATCCCAATTTTAAACTTCACGACCCAGCTGAGCAGATCCTAGATATGACAGAAGTTCCTAATTTGTTTGCTGATAAAGATATTTTCGAATCACCGGGAAGGGCTCCAAAACCACCATCATATCCAAGTCCAGTTCAACCTCCACAATCGCCCTCTTTTAATAACAGGTACACAAATAATAACGCAAGGTTTCCTCCTCAAACAACATATCCACCTAAAAACAAGAACCCAACCGTTTATTCAAATGGGCTAATTCCAAATTCTTCGACATCTTCCGATAATTCAACGGGCAAGTTCAAATTCCCTGCCATGAATGGTCATGACTCGAACTCTAGGAAAACAACACTGACATCTGCTACTATACCTTCTATTAACACGGTTAACACAGATGAATCTCTACCCGCAATTTCAAATATATCTTCAAATGCTACATCTCATCATCCGAACAGAAATTCCGTTGTTTACAATAACCATAAGAGGACGGAATCCGGAAGCTCATTTGTTGATTTGTTCAACAGGATTTCAATGCTATCGCCAGTCAAGTCAAGTTTCGACGAAGAAGAAACGAAACAACCTTCAAAAGCTAGCAGAGCAGTTTTTGACTCAGCACGCAGAAAGTCGTCTTACGGACATTCAAGAGATGCCTCACTTTCTGAAATGAAAAAGCATAGGAGAAACTCTTCTATATTATCTTTTTTTTCTTCAAAAAGTCAGTCTAATCCAACGTCACCAACCAAACAAACTTTCACTATCGATCCCGCAAAGATGACTTCCCATTCTCGTTCTCAGTCGAATTCCTATTCGCATGCAAGATCACAATCTTACTCCCATAGTAGAAAACACTCGTTAGTTACCAGCCCCTTGAAAACTTCTTTAAGCCCTATAAATTCCAAATCCAATATTGCTTTAGCGCATAGCGAAACTCCTACTAGTAGTAATAATAAGGAGGCAGTATCACAACCAAGTGAAGGGAAGCACAAGCACAAGCACAAGCACAAGAGCAAGCACAAACACAAGAACAGTAGCTCCAAAGATGGCTCTTCCGAAGAAAAAAGCAAAAAGAAATTATTTAGTAGCACCAAAGAATCATTTGTAGGAAGCAAGGAATTCAAAAGATCTCCCAGTGAACTTACCCAAAAATCTACCAAATCGATACTTCCCAGGTCGAATGCTAAAAAGCAACAAACATCTGCTTTTACCGAAGGTATACGCTCTATCACAGCAAAGGAATCTATGCAAACTGCGGACTGTTCAGGCTGGATGAGCAAAAAAGGTACCGGTGCTATGGGGACTTGGAAACAACGGTTTTTCACACTTCATGGAACAAGGCTTTCTTATTTTACGAATACCAATGATGAGAAGGAGCGTGGCCTGATAGATATAACGGCACATAGGGTCTTACCTGCCAGTGATGATGATAGGCTCATTTCCTTATACGCTGCGAGCTTAGGAAAAGGAAAATACTGTTTCAAATTGGTCCCTCCGCAACCGGGGTCCAAAAAGGGGCTAACCTTTACAGAACCTCGCGTTCACTATTTTGCAGTTGAGAATAAATCTGAAATGAAGGCATGGCTGTCAGCCATAATAAAGGCCACTATTGATATTGATACAAGCGTCCCTGTCATTAGTTCATATGCCACACCAACGATACCTCTAAGCAAGGCACAGACGCTATTGGAAGAAGCTAGGTTACAAACCCAGTTAAGAGATGCTGAAGAGGAAGAGGGAAGAGATCAATTTGGATGGGATGACACCCAAAATAAAAGAAATTCTAATTATCCAATCGAACAAGATCAATTTGAGACCAGCGATTACCTGGAAAGTTCAGCATTTGAATACCCTGGTGGCAGACTTTGAGAACTGCAATCATTAGTTACTTCTTGACCAACTTAAACACCTTAATAATTAATATTTAATAGAACATAATATAGTGATATAAAGTATATAAAAATAAAAAGTTTACGAATTAATACAATCAAATTAGACACTGATACTATCAAGAAGTACATCGCAGGAACCGCAGACATGATGTCCTCTTCTTTCAAATTACTGGATATATATATTATTATTATTGTTACCATTAACGTTATTATTATTAACTATTACTATTACATTAACTTAAAAATAAATATGAAACAACGAAGAACAAAAAGAATTATGAAAACATTTAACATGTTTCAATTTGTTATGTTTTGGCCAACCTGCGTTTATTCTTGCATATGACATTTTTGTAATTCATCGATGATAACTTGGTTACCCTTTGGATCCAAATTCATAGCAACAGTTAGCTCCTTGATTGCATCTTTTTTCCTCCCAACTATTCTATATGTTTGACCCAGCAAATAATGGGCTGTGGCATCATCAGGAACGAGTTTCACCAATTCTTCAAAAGTTTGCAAAGCAACATTATATCTTGTCATGGAATAGAGCAACTGGCCCATCTTATATTTGGATAGCGAGGAAGTCGGTTGCAAATGACATGCTAGTTCATAATATTGTAGAGCCTTTTCCTTATAGCCCAGCTTTTCTAAAGAACCACCGCAACAACAGATTAACACAACATTGACGGGATTAATTGACCTTGCCTTTTCAAAATATAACAACGCTTCTTCATATTGACCTAATTTCATAGCGCTCGTACCCAATCCGTAATATGCATTGTAATGCTGAGGATCACAAGCTAGCGCCTTTCTATAGCATGTCTTGGCAGAATCCGAAGAATCGTTGGAAGAATGTTCATGACCTTGCAAAGTATACGCGTATGCAAAATTTGGGTCTAACTGAGTAGCTTTTTCGAAGGCTTTTATTGCGGCATCATGATCCTTTTGCAATGATAGCAAATTACCTATACAACACCATGTTTCGGGCTTATTAGGCATTGTATCCATTAGCCCATTTGCCAAATTTGAAGATTTAACCTTGTCATGCAAATGCCACAGCAAAGTAGAAAAAATTTCCATATCTTTTACCCTTGCCGGTTGTAGGTCTTTCAATCTATTGAAATACTTTAAGGACATATCATAATTAATGATCTCAAAATGAAGTTTTCCTAATTGCACTAGACACCATGGCATTGTGTCTTTAATATGAGATGGGATTTGAGACTCGAACAGTCTTATTGCCTTGAACGAATTGTATTGTGATGACGACCTTAATATTAAAGCGAAATTATACATGATTTCAGGCAGCGTAATTGAATAATCACTCGTTAGTATTGAGTTACTGATTATTAAAGACCTTGGATTTTTCTTGGAAGTTGTTAACCTTCCTGTTGAGGAATATAGGTTTCTTGGAGTTTTGAAAGTTGTTTTATTTATAATGTTATTATTATTATTATTATTATTATTATTATTATTATTATTATTATTATTATTATTATTATTATTGTTATTTTGGTGGTTCCTATCGTTATTTAACAGTTTCGATGGAGGAGTCGTTAAAAGTTTGTTTCTGTTATAAACTTTGGCCAACGAGCTTATTGTAGGCTGTTTGGAGGATGGAGACACTAAGTTCATGGAAATGTTATTTGGTAGCGCAGAAGACGTCTTACTGTTGATTGCAGGGTTTTTAGGAGTTTGAGTATTTTTGTTCTGGCAGGTCCTTATTGATGTGTTCGCTTGTTGCTGCTGTGACCTTGAGAAATGCTGAATGGAAGAAAAAGAAGATGCCGATGTAGAAGGGGGAGAATTAGACGACTGAAACAGTGTATTAACATTATTATTGATATTATTATTGCCGTTTTTGTTTGTTTTTGAATATAAGCTAGGTTGTGAACGAGGTTCGAAATGCGATAGTGATGTAGACGGAAACGATGAAGCTGCATTATTATTATGACTATTACTTTTTTTCCCTGCAATGTCGAAAAAAACCCTCTTGAGATCCACGGTAGCTCTCATTTTACAAATCGCTTCGTAAGATTCCCAAAGGTAAGGATTAATGGCTAATGCTTCAGAATGATAAAATGCTCCCTCCTTAGAATGGTCCAGTTTCATATAAAGATTGCCTAACAGGCAATTCAAAGTGGCCAAATCGGGAATATGGACGAGATTAGAATTCAACACCATATTTATGCGCGTATTACTGCTGTTCGAAGAAAATACATTTATTATTGAGAGAAGAGTGAGGATAGCTTCGTTAACTCCCTGCGAAAGCTGTAAAGCACAACGCCCGAATATGTAAGCGATACCAAGATGATACTCCTTGAATTCTTTGGATATCTGGAACGCAGTGTGGTAGCTTTTATTCAGAAACAGCGAAAGTGCATATAAATATACCGCATCGGACCAGTAAACACTTGATTTATCGAGAATGGAGCATTCAGCATAGAGCAGTTCGGCCAAAAACTCTGCGGTACTGTAGTTCAACTGCTGAATAGCCTGCTGAATGCAGTCCTGAAGCTGTATGATGGTGCTCAAAGCTTGATCATCAAAGCTGGGGATTCCTCTCGAGAGGGTGAACGGTGCTAACTCAGGATTTACCGCCATGCTATTTTTATTATGTATCCTGCACGAAAAGTTCGTGTCGATTTATGAATAGATATGCAGTCACCAAAACAGAGTCTAAAACTCTCACAGCTAGGTATGGTTTTTTGATAAACTTTTCTGTGGCACCTTTGCTTGCACTTTGATCCTTTTGGTTTACTTTCAGCCTGTTCCATCCTTTTGATCAAAAAAAAAAAGGAAAATCAAGCGCGGGTAATAACGGCACCATTAAATACTAGTAGTACTATATAGATGGTATAAAGAAATGATTTAAAACAATACGATTATATGATATTTATACATCTGTTTCAGTTGAGCTTTTTTTCCATAGAGCTGGTGGTACGAAGATGGCTTTTGGCGAGGGCGACCGAACCAGATAGCTGCGTCAAGGCCAATAGAAGCAACAGAACAGTATTCAATGCCAACAATAGCGTGCTTGCTTGTGAGTTTGGTGGATAGGAATTCCAGCACCACTCGTGCAAGACGTACCAAATGGGACCAACGAAGAAGGGCATTCCCGACCAAAAGATCAGTATAGGCAAAGTCCAGTGATACCAGGATAGAAACTGGTAGTGGAGGGACCTTGAAAATAGGACGCCGATGAAGTTGGATGCGATTAGAACGAATGGAATAGTCTTGGCGGGATTGGCATTGAGCACTGCATTTTTCCTCAGCGGATGGCACAGGGAAGACCATAAATCGGGCAGGATGCGAGGGTATCTTGTGACGAACAGTGTGGTGAGCGCTATCAGGTGGCTGATTAAAAGGGCCAAGTGGAACCTCTTATCATTGAAAGCCTCTTCATCCATCATTTGCCAATTGATACTCCATTGGTACATAAACTTCCTGCCGAAATTAAAAGCGCAATGCAGGTACTGTTGCGGAAAGCTGCGCAGGAAGGGCACTGCAACTGCGACTTGCCATGCAATCATCGCAACGAGATCCAACAAAGTAAGGATTACGTTCGCGTCATTAAGGATGAATAGAGAAATCATCATTGCAGGGAAATACAACAGCGCATTCATCTTAATGCTCACAGCCATACTGTATGTTGCGGAGATCACCAGCGCAAGGGACTTCTTTAATTTGGGGCGCTGATGGCACCTGCTGGCCACGATAGCCCCCAAAACCGTGACGACCATAAACAAAGTAGTGAAGCAATCATTGAATAACCGTAGCACGTAAATAGAGTGCAATCTTTTAGAGAGGCACGCCAAGACCACACACCACGGTGGTAGATGTAAAAGGTAGTAACACGCCATTTGTAACGCCAGTGTAAGGAGATACAAGTATCTGAAAAACACTTGCCCGCGCTCAACGTGGTCCATTCCCTCTGTTAGCCAGTACATCATCTTGTAGATCAAGACGTGGCCTGCTGGATACACCAGCGGGCCCGTTCCACCACTCACCTGAGAGTAGTCCAGCATGCCATCGAGCTGAATCATCTCGATCTGCTCCATGTACGCCTTGTAATCGATCTCTGTGTAAGCTACCTTCTTAATGATAATCTTGCACAGCATGCTTTCGAACAAAATCAAAAGGGGCATAACGATAAGATTGGCCCTACAATCGAAGATCACGTAGCGCACACCGTCCTTGAGATCCTGCCACAGATCCAGCGGAGGTCTGACAAATTGCTTCCTTTGCAGAGACTTTTCACCTTGCGGAGACTGTTCACCTTCCATACTACTAGTATCTAACTCTTTCTCTCTCCCATACACACTCTATGATACTGTTTTCACTCCCAACTAGTGTACTGCGTTGTTCTTTAAGTTCGATAGCGAAATTTCTTTAGCTTGTTTACAGCACCCAGCAACCGCACACAGAATGTGACGGCAAATGCATTTTACATGGAAGGCTATCTACAAAACAGCAATAAAGAGTCATGTAAGATTGGGAAATCTCTAATGTGACATTCCATACTTGTTGCAACAATTTTGGGATGCTTCTGCGTCGTACGACCCTGTATTTACCTTCTCTAGCTCATCGCTTCCCAGGGTCCACGTTAATTTTTCAATTTTTTCTTGCGTGTCGAAGATTCAGGTCTCGAGAAATTTGTCAAAAATTTTTCACTAGATATTAAGAACTATATACATCGAATAAGATGCCAGCACAGAAGAGATAGGCAATCAGTTTAGATACTACAGACACTATCCAATAGTGCAAAGCAAAAGCAGCATAGAAAAAAGAGAATCCCGTTTCCAGCTTTTTCTCTTTTTCCCATTCGTTTTTCCTGATCTTTTTTTCTGCATCGTGGCACCTAGAACAAGAGGTACCTTCCATCCTTCGCTTAATATTTGATACGACTTTTTTGATTTCCATTATTATTATTTGTTACTATTATTATTTATCATTTGGGTTTCGGTTTTTTGTAATAATTTTCTTTTTTTTTTTTGGCTCTATTTCACTAAGACATCGTATATATGCCAGGCCAGATAATCAGCATTCCGTTTTTGTCGCAGAACGAGGACATGGATAAATACTTGTTGGAGTACCGCAGTTTGAAGCTCCTTCATCAGTCCAGTAATTCCTTCCAGTCTCACAATGCGCCCTCCCACCAGTCGAACTACCACCCCCATTACAATCACATGAAATACAACAACACTGGTAGCTATTACTATTACAACAACAACAATAACAGCAGTGTAAACCCACATAACCAAGCTGGTCTACAATCCATTAACAGATCTATTCCATCGGCCCCGTACGGGGCTTACAACCAGAACAGAGCTAATGACGTACCATATATGAATACCCAAAAGAAACACCACAGATTTAGCGCTAACAATAATTTGAACCAGCAAAAATACAAGCAATATCCCCAGTATACGTCCAATCCAATGGTTACTGCACATCTGAAGCAAACGTACCCTCAACTGTACTACAATAGCAACGTCAATGCTCACAACAACAACAACAACAGCAACAACAACAACAACAACAACAACAACAGCAACAACAACAACAATCTTTACAACCAGACGCAGTTCTCCACGAGGTACTTCAACTCGAACTCCTCTCCCTCGTTGACTTCTTCCACTTCTAACTCATCCTCTCCATACAACCAAAGCACCTTCGAATACATTTTGCCGTCAACTTCGGCAGCTTCCACAAATTTATCGTCGTCATCATCAAACAACTCTATGCACACCAACCCAACCACTGCAACATCGACATCCGCCGATTTAATCAATGATTTACCCGTGGGCCCCACGTCCAGTTCGCTTATCTCGGATCTACATTCTCCACCAACTGTATCTTTCCTACCAGCAAGCCAAACCCTGCTCATGTCCTCCACCACATCTAGCTCTATTGGCACCAACATAAACCCACCGCAACATTCACCATCCCCATCGCAAAGGGAGGATTTTTCGACGGCACCAGTGAACATGTCTTCGTCCGCATCACTCTTGATGAATGATTCTTCTTTAGGATGGGGGTCTAACCACATGAACGTATCTTCATCCTCTCAACCAGCATCATCAAGACCCTTTGGCATTTGGAATACTGACATGAGCGTTTGGAGTTGAGATGTTTACGTATATTTTTATGTATATTATTATCATTAGTATTACTATTATTGTTATTATTTATGCACGGTTCCTATTTACACGCGGCGTTTATATTTTACCATTGAATATTTAAGATCTCTTTGAATTTTTTCTCGAATTCGTTTGCCTTTATACGTCCCTGGCTTCGTCTCATTCCTTGTCCAATTAGGAATTTTAAAGAGGACTTCTTTTTACCAGTAACCAGGTTCCGTATAAAAGTGTCATCTGTGTGCTGTGCAATGACATCATTACAGAGATCCATCAATTCTTGAGGGTCGACCTGATTAATCGCATGCAATTCAAATTTCTCGATTAGTTTTGAAAAATCTGGAATAGACAAATCTTGGCAGTTACTCTGCTCGAAATTTTCCAATATGTGAAACAGTAACATTTTACCACTAGTTGCGGATATAACCTCTTCATGCAATAACTTCAAAAACTGGGCGAAAACCGGAGGAGGCAAAATTTCTTTTGCTTTGGCCAATGGAATTTGTAGCTTGTTCAAATCTCCCAAGAATTCATGGATTATCCAATTCGTAGGTAATTTCGCGTTACTACGTTCACCAGCAAGCTTGGAAAATTCACGGAAGGTGTCTAAGTAGTACGATCTCAACGCCTCATGATTGTACATATCGTTTTGGTTACTATTATAAGTCAGAATCTTGGCGTCCTTCAATGATAATTGATAGGGTTTCTTCATAAGAATTCTCATTATATCGTCCGGTAATTGGGGCATCAACCCTCTCACACCACTGATAACGTCTGGTGCGAGGTTGATATACGGCAATTCTGGATCAGGCATGTACCTGTAATCGATCGTGGTTTCTTTGCTTCTCAACTTCACCGTTGATGAGCCTGTCCAGCCCCTTGTTTCTGGCTCCATCAGTGAGCTAGTGTCACCCACAGAAATCAACTCAACTTGCCGCTGATATTCGTACTTGATTGCATTGATGATGGAACTAGTATTGGGTAAATTCTTCAACTCAACGCGTGCATATTCATTAATTGAGAGGTTAACGTCCACTCGCATGGCGCCCGTTTCCAGGTCCCCAGAGGAAATGTGCAAATGACGTACCAAATTCTGATATTTTTTAATAAACGCTCTAACCTGTTTAATATCACTGAAATCTGGTTTAGTTACCAATTCGATAAGCGGGACGTTCGACCTATTTAAATCAACCAAAGTAATAACGTCTTTATCTGTCTCTGTATAGTGTGACTTCCCCGTGTCCTGCTCTATCTGCAACTGTAAGATACCGATTTCCTTGGCTGATTCATCGATATCATCCAATTCCTTCGACAGATTGATCTTCCCACCCCGAGCAAACGGCCTGTAGTGCTGCGTCAGTTGATAGCCTTGAGGTTGATCTCCATAAAAATAATGCTTCCTATCAAACTGAGATATGCTATTCACTTGAGAACCCAGTGCCAAGGATAGTTTCATGGCAAACAAGATTGCTTCCAGATTCAAAACCGGCTGCGTTCCCGGTAGAGCTATGTCATAATAACTAGTATGATGGTTTGGTGCATCCACTAGAGATGTGGCGCTATTCGTTGATTGTGAAAAAAGCTTGTTTTTGGTGTTCAATTGCGTATGAATCTCCAATCCACACTTCAATGCATATTCCGGCCTGAAGGGTGCACCGTGACTATGTATGGCTTTGGTTCTGGCCAAAGAATAAAAACGTGCAAGCCGCAACATATCTAGTTCCTACTCTGGTCTTTTTGGACAGGAATGCTAACAATAACACTATTACTAGGTGGTACGACTAAGTACATCACGTCAAGCTTATTACTACTATAACTACTATTATCATAACAAAAGGGAAAACTAAACCCTATCTAAACAAGGGTTATTTAAATTTTTAACAAGGGCATACAACAAAAAAATAATAAACCTAAAATCAGAAAGTTAATCTTTCAGGGCTTTTGAAAGTGGAATTAACGTCTCTAGTAAACGAGGATTGTTTCCAATGAGATTCTAAGACCCAAATATCCTCTTCTTTACTTTGAAATGTTTGCAATGGACCATGATTATGGATGTGTTCTTTGTGACACGCTTTCAATGTACTCTATATCGTGTTGCACGAAGGATTGTTACTTTATTTGTAAAAAAAAAAACAATTTTTCGAGATGGGACATTAATATTGTAGAATTCTGAACATATTAGTGAACAGTTCTTTCGGAGAATTACTGGAACCTAGGATCTGACAAGCGGACAAAAAAGCAGAGTGCGTTTATTACTTCTCTTTCTAGCGGTTGTTCATGTTTCAAAGTTTTTTCCACAACAATGGGCCCGCTGCTGCCGGTGAAACGTTTTCAGATAGCAGATCGTACCCTTTAACGAATCATCAAGAAGTACCCAGGAATGGACTGAATGAGTTGGCCTCATCTGCAACCAAGGCGCAACAACAACCTACACACATATTAAACTCATATCCAATTACCGGGTCCAACCCACTCATGAGGGCAAGCGCAATGGGGGCGACCTCTGGCAGCATCAATCCTAATATGTCCAACATGAATGAGCACATTCGTGTTTCCGGGATGGGGACTTCTAAGCCCCTGGACTTAGCGGGAAAGTACATTGACCATCTACAACATAAAGATAGTAACACTCCCGTACTCGACGAACGATCTTATTATAACAGCGGGGTAGATTATAACTTCAGCAGAGAAAAAAACGGCTTAGGAGCGTTTACTCCATTTGAAAAGCAAGATGTGTTCAACATTCCGGACGAGATTTTGCATGAATTTTCCACTTCACAGACAAAAACTGATATGGGTATTTTCCCGGAGTTAAATCGATGTTGGATAACTATTGATAATAAACTGATACTCTGGAATATTAACAATGACAATGAGTATCAGGTGGTAGATGATATGAAGCATACCATTCAAAAAGTCGCCTTGGTAAGACCTAAGCCAAACACCTTTGTGCCTGCCGTGAAGCATCTACTTTTGATAAGCACGACAATGGAGCTTTTCATGTTTGCTATTTCCTTAGACAAAGCCACCAACGAACTCAGTGTATTCAATACACATCTATCAGTCCCTGTACAAGGCATTGATGTAATAGACATTGTGTCTCATGAAAGATCGGGTAGAATTTTCTTCGCAGGCCAAGCCAGTGGCCTGAATATCTGGGAGTTGCACTACTCAGGTTCCGATGACTGGTTCAATAGTAAATGTAGTAAGGTCTGTCTGACAAAGTCTGCCCTATTAAGTCTTCTACCTACTAACATGTTATCGCAGATTCCAGGTGTTGATTTTATTCAGGCTTTGTTCGAAGATAATTCTAACGGTAATGGCGGATTTTCTCAAGAGACCATCACGCAACTAACTATTGACCAACAAAGAGGAATCATCTATTCATTATCCTCCAAATCCACCATTAGAGCATACGTAATAACAGAAAAATCACTGGAAGGACCCATGTCAATTGAGCCTGCCTACATCAGTAGGATCATAGGTACCACGACGGCAAGGGCAGCACCGATTTTGGGCCCCAAATACCTAAAAATTGTCAAGATAAGCTCTGTTGCACCAGAAGAAAACAACAATTTGTTTTTAGTTGCTTTAACAGTAGGTGGTGTGCGTTTGTACTTTAATGGTTCCATGGGCAGATTTAACATCGAAGCTTTGAGGTTAGAATCGATCAAGTTCCCCCCTAGTTCTGTAACTCCTGAAGTCATCCAACAAGAATTACTACATCAACAACAGGAACAGGCGAAGAGAAGCTTTCCTTTCTTTTCAAATCTAATGTCTTCCGAACCAGTCCTCTTAAAATTCCAAAAGAAATCATCTGTATTACTAGAGACTACAAAAGCAAGTACAATTATTTCCCCAGGCATATTTTTTTCCGCTGTGATCAAGTCATCTCAGCAAACTCATCAACAAGAAAAAAAAGAGAACTCATCTGTTACTGGAACGACCGCTACCGCAGGGTCTAAAACTGTCAAACAACAGCCAGTTACTTTACAACATAAGCTTTTCGTTAGTGTTCCAGATTATGGTATCTTGAAAACACACGGTAAGTACGTTGAAAATGCCACGTTTTTGGAAACTGCGGGCCCAGTTCAACAAATTATTCCCTTATCGGGGTTGTTTAATGCAACGACAAAGCCACAAGGATTTGCTAACGAATTTGCGACACAGTACACATCAGAAACTTTAAGGGTAGCAGTTTTGACGAGCACTTCTATCGAAATTTATAAATATCGTACTCCTGATGAAATTTTTGAGGATCTAATCGATAATCCGCTGCCATTCGTCTTAAATTATGGTGCCGCGGAAGCTTGTTCCACTGCATTGTTTGTTACTTGCAAATCAAATAAATCTGAAAAATTAAGATCTAATGCCCTGACTTTTTTAACTATGGGTATTCCTGGCGTTGTTGACATCAAACCTGTCTACAACCGTTATTCTGTATCTACAGTATCCTCTTTATTGTCAAAGCCCACTTTATCAACCGCAACAACTAATCTCCAACAATCAATAACTGGCTTTAGTAAACCCTCCCCTGCAAACAAGGAAGATTTTGACTTAGATGACGTAATATTATCCCCCAGATTTTACGGTATTGCATTATTGATTACCAGACTACTTCGAGATATTTGGGGGAGACATGTCTTCATGACTTTTACAGATAATAGGGTGACATCCCATGCTTTCATTTCTTCTTCTGATCCAATCACTCCATCTATTAATAACCTAAAAAGTGATGAAATTTCACAAAATAGGAACATAATATCAAAGGTTTCTATTTCCAAGGATTGTATCGAGTACTATCTATCTTCAATTAACATTTTAAATGAATTTTTCATCACTTATGGTGATTCAATTTCCCAAATATCAGCTCCCTACGTATTAGCGAACAATTCTAACGGCAGGGTTATTGATAAAACAGAAGAAGTTGCAAACCAAGCGGAAAGTATAGCGATTAATGCGATGATCAAAATGGTACAGTCCATAAAGGAAGGTCTATCATTCTTGAACGTTTTATACGAGGAAAGCGAAGTCGAAGGATTCGACAACCAATACCTTGGTTTCAAGGATATAATCAGTTTTGTAAGCTTGGACGTCCAAAAAGATTTAGTCAAACTAGATTTTAAAGATTTATTTGCTCCAAATGACAAAACAAAATCATTAATTAGAGAAATTTTATTATCCATCATCAATAGGAATATCACCAAAGGTGCGTCGATAGAGTATACCGCAACAGCTTTACAAGAACGCTGTGGATCATTCTGCTCTGCAAGTGATATATTAGGATTTAGAGCCATTGAACATCTTAGAAGGGCTAAAGAAATTGGCTTGCGTAACTATGATTCTCTAAACTATCACCTGAAAAATGCTACTGCTTTACTTGAACAAATTGTGGATGATCTTTCTATCGAGAAATTGAAAGAAGCTGTATCAATGATGCTGAGTGTAAATTATTACCCAAAATCTATTGAATTCTTATTGAATATTGCCAACTCTATGGACAAAGGCAAACTAGCTTGTCAATATGTGGCAAATGGATTTTTAGAAAATGATGATAGGAAACAATATTACGACAAACGTATCTTAGTTTATGACCTAGTTTTTGATACTTTAATAAAAGTAGACGAACTTGCCGAAAAAAAACAGTCATCAAAAACTCAAAACCAAATTTCGATATCGAATGACGATGAAGTGAAACTGAGACAAAAAAGTTATGAAGCCGCCCTAAAATATAACGATAGATTATTCCACTATCATATGTATGATTGGCTTGTGTCTCAGAACAGAGAGGAAAAACTATTAGATATTGAAACTCCATTCATACTCCCTTATTTAATGGAAAAGGCAGGTAGTTCATTGAAGATATCTAATATACTCTGGGTCTATTATTCAAGAAGATCTAAATTTTTCGAATCTGCTGAAATTCTTTACCGTTTAGCTACATCGAATTTTGACATCACATTGTTTGAAAGAATTGAGTTTCTTTCACGCGCCAATGGTTTTTGCAACAGTGTGTCACCATTAAGCCAGAAACAAAGAATTGTACAATTAGCTAGTAGGATCCAAGATGCATGTGAAGTTGCTGGTATTCAAGGTGATATATTGTCGCTCGTGTATACAGACGCAAGAATAGATTCAGCCATTAAAGATGAGCTGATCAAAACTCTAGATGGTAAAATATTGAGCACAAGTGAGCTGTTTAATGATTTTGCTGTACCCTTAAGTTACCATGAAATTGCCCTATTCATTTTCAAGATAGCAGATTTTAGGGACCATGAAGTAATTATGGCCAAGTGGGATGAGCTATTCCAATCTTTGAGGATGGAATTTAATAATACCGGAAAGAAAGAAGATTCAATGAACTTCATCAACTTACTGTCTAATGTACTGATTAAAATTGGTAAAAATGTTCAGGATTCTGAATTCATTTTCCCCATTTTCGAACTCTTTCCCATTGTCTGTAATTTTTTCTACGAAACACTACCTAAGGAACATATTGTATCAGGGTCGATAGTTTCTATATTCATAACAGCGGGTGTTTCTTTCAACAAAATGTACTATATTTTAAAAGAACTAATCGAGACATCAGATTCCGATAATTCCGTATTTAATAAAGAAATGACCTGGTTAATTCACGAATGGTACAAATCGGACAGGAAATTTAGGGACATTATTTCCTACAACGATATCATTCACTTGAAGGAATACAAAATTGATAATGATCCAATTGAAAAGTACGTTAAGAACAGCGGCAATAATTTGGGGATTTGTTTCTACAAAGAATAAAAATTCATGTTCGACATATAGATAGCAGGGTAATGTACGTGTATATTTTAATGTAATAAAGAGGCCTTACTAGACGGTAAAGTTAAGAATATCGAGTGAACTTTTCCTTAAGATAAAGGTAAATATAGTCGAGTATTTATTTATTATTCTTTTCCACTATACAGTATTTAAAATTCTGTAAGAAATTGATTCTACATACATAAGACAAACGAACAGGTCAGAGAGAATCAGATTTTTGGTTAGCAAGAATACATTTTGGAGAAGAAAGACATTAACTCCACCTTACTGTATCATCTTATTTGCTTTTTCACTCCTTCCTAATATTTTTTTTATTTTATTTTGAATTTCTTCCTATTTCTGATGCATTGAACAGATCGTAATCTGTAAGTAAATACCATAACGTGCTCACATTTGTCTCCAAATACTGGTGAAATCTTGGCTCCGTTGTGTACAAAACTTCTTAATGAATATATATATATTTTTCCCTTATTTTATCTTTTTTTTTCGAATTTTTTATGTAAACATTCTTATACTGGAACAATAGATGGCTAATGAGTCCCTATAATTTCGATTTTAGATGTTAACGCTTCATTTCTTTTCATATAAAAGACTACCTGCCAAATGTATTTTCTCCTGAGTAAGTGACATACAAAAACCCGTCCTTATCCTTGTGTTCTTGATATATGGCAGACATCAACGCCGCAGTAGGTGGCAAAGTATCATTGACAAAAATGAAGATGGCCTTCTCAGGGGGTAGCATAATTCTCTTTCTTATAACATAAACAAATTGCCCTACGGTAAGGTCAGCAGGAACTAGATATTTACGCTTATCAATCTCTGGAATATCTGACTTTTCAGCTTTTTCGCAAATCACAGGTATCCTATTCTTGAACCTGTCAGCAATCCTCTCCGACTCCGCCTTCCTTTTTTCAAATGGATATTCAGACTTAAATGTAGACTTCATGTCTCTAGTAATTATTTTATTATGATTTTCTCAACTTTACAATTATTAGATTCTCTTATCAATCCCCTCCTCAACCTTTAATGGTTCCCCTTTTTGTATTTCCATAATTATACCAAATATTTTTGCCGCCGCCGAAAATAACCGGCCTCCGGGTGATGATATATCATGTGCTATGATTTCACGGGTATTATACAACATTATCGGTGGAGACAGTTAGCATTACATGACTCTAACTTAAACGTAAACTTACACATATACATCTATATCACTTCGAGTAGAGAAAAATTTGTACGTATTTATATGAGTTGTTTTCATAATTTGAACACTTTTAATTTGAAAATGGTGTCATTAATAGATTGTTCTTCATCACCAATTGGGTCTGTCTTTGAGCCGTCATATTTGGCAATGTCGGATCTACAGGTCTTGCTTAACATATCAAAATGTTCTTTGACAATGGCTTCAAAGTCGATAGTATCTTTAACTAATTCGTACTCCACTAAAACATCGTCGGTGGCTTCCAAACCACACTTCTTTCTCAATTTTTGGATTCTGTTGACCAGCTCTCTTGCGAGACCTTCACTCTTTAGTTCAGAGTAAATATTTGTATCCATGATGATTAACACGTCTTGGTCGGTTCTGGTTTCTTGTCCAGCTTGGACAGCAGATTCTGGCAAGCCTCTAATAGCATTCAAATCTCCTTTAACCAGTTCAATACCGGCAACCTCCAACTTTCCGCTTTCCAAATATTCCCGTACTTGCTCAGAAGTGACTGATGGTAGGGCATCTTTAACCTTCTTTGCGTCTTTTTTCAACTTCTTACCCAATACAGGCCAATCAGCAACTGCTTTATACTCAACACCATATTTTGCCTCATCGGAGGTGATAACAACATCACGAACATTTAATTCCTCGATAATGTAGTTTTTCAAGGCTTCTACATCCTTCAAGTATGATTCATCACTGTGAAGGATGACCAAAGTCTTCAATGGAGTTTTTAAGGAAATAGTTTTCTTTTCACGAATGTTTCTACCCAAATCGATAACGGATTGCATTCTAGAAACTGCAGTTTCGATGGCCTCGTCAAAGTATTCTTTCTTGACCACTGGGTAAGATAAGAAATGGACTGATCTTCCGTCCTTACCGTATTTTGCTAAGACAGCTTCTGGGATGTATTCCTTCAGTCTCAAATAAATGCTTTCTGACAAAAATGGGGTGAATGGAGCCATGGCACGGACAAATGTGAATAAGGCATCGAATAAAGAATTTAATGCTTTCAAACAGTCCTCAACACCGTTTTCACCCTTCAAACGACGACGATTAAATCTAATATACCAGTTTGTCAATTCATCAATGAAATTCAAAAGTTTTGGAACGACAGTGTATAATTTGTACTGACCCATTTCTTCGTGAATGAATTGTACTAGAGATTGCATAGAAGCTAAAATCCATCTGTCCATGACATTATCACTTTTCACAGAATCATCATATTGGAAGTCGATGTTAGACATCTTTTTCAACAAGGCAATTTGACCGTCCAAAAATTTAAAGGAGTTCCACCATGGTAGTAAGACCTTTGAAACAACCTCCTTAACACCCTCTTCTTTGAATTTCAAACTTTCAGCTTTTAAAACAGGTGAGTTTATCAAGTACAATCTTAATGCATCCGCACCATATTTGTTCAGAACAATGGATGGATCAGGGTAATTTTTCAAGGATTTAGACATCTTTCTACCATCGGCAGCTAAGACAATACCAGAGACGATGACGTTCTTGTATGGAACAGAGCCAAATAGATGGGTACCTAAGACAGCTAACGTGTAGAACCAACCTCTTGTTTGATCCAAACCTTCAGAGATGAAATTAGCTGGAACTCTTTCGTCAAATTTTTCTGTGTTTTCAAATGGATAATGTTGAGAAGCATAAGGCATAGAACCAGATTCAAACCAACAATCAAAAACTTCTTCAATTCTCTTTAAGTCACCCTTACCTTGCTTGGATGGAATTGTCAATTTGTCAATGACATCACGATGCAAGTCAGTGATGTTACGCACACCGGTCAATTCTTCCAATTCTTTGATAGAACCAACACAGACGACCTCCTCAAAATCGTCTGAAACCCATAAAGGAATTGGAGTACCCCAATATCTATTTCTGGAAACGTTCCAGTCACGGGCATTGGCGATCCAGTTGGCGAACCTCTTTTCCTTGATGGTGTTAGGAACCCAGTGAGATTTCATCACAGAATCCAACATTTGAGGGACAATGTTTTTAACACGAACGAACCAAGCTGGAACAGAACGGTATAACAATGGGGTATCGGATCTCCAACAGAATGGATAGGAATGGCGAATTTGGGATGCCAATAACAAATTTCCAGTATTAGTTAAGTACTTAATAATCAACTTATCAGCGTCCTTGACATAAACACCCTCAAAATCAGGAACGTCTTTCGTGAATCTACCAAGGTCATCAATGGCGTTAGGTAACACTGAATCTTCGGATATGACGCCGTTCTTCAAACAAGCAGCATTATCCTCTTCACCGAAAGCGGGAGCGTTATGAACAATACCAGTACCGGAATCACTAGTAACATAATCATCTGAAATAACTCTAAAAGCTGTTTCATGGAACTGTTCAGCGAAATATGGGAACAATGGTTCATACTTCAAACCAACCAAATCAGAACCTTTAATTTTTTCCACAATCTTATATTTTTCATTCTTAGGCTTCTTATACAAGGTTTTAATCAAAGATTCTAATAAGATGAAATAACGATCTCTGGTTTCGTCGTAAATCTTTACATATTCGAAATCAGCGTTAACACATAACGACAAATTGGAAGGTAAAGTCCATGGAGTCGTAGTCCATGCGACCAATTGAGTTTTTTCCTGGCCAATAACATTGAAACCAATGGTCACAGCTGGGTCGTTAACATCTTTATAGTTTTGCTGAGCTTCAAAGTTACTCAAGGGAGTGGTTAGGCCAGTAGAATAAGGCATAACTTTGAATCCACGGTAAACTTGACCTTTTTCATGAAGTTGCTTGAAAGCCCACCATGTGGACTCCATAAAGGATGGATACATAGTCTTGTAATCGTTGTCGAAATCAATCCAACGACCCAAACGACCAATAGTTTTTCTCCAATCACTGGCATAAGTCATAACAATGGATCTACACTCATTGTTGTAGTTTTCAAGACCATACTTGAAGACGTCATCTTTACCCGTGATACCTAATTTCTTGTCAATGATATGTTCAATTGGAACACCGTGTGTATCCCAACCGAATCTTCTTTCCACGTGGTGGCCTGTCATGGTAGCGTATCTTGGAACAATATCCTTAATAGTGGAAGCAAGAATATGACCGTAATGAGGAGTACCGGTGGCAAATGGAGGCCCATCGAAGAAGGAAAACTCCGGTTTGTCTTTTGTTAATTCTAATGAAGTATGAAAGGCATCTATTTCATCCCAAAGAGATAGAACTTTTTCTTCCTCCTTTGGAAATGAGAAGTGTGCGTTACTCTCGGACATATTTCCTTGGTTTTTTGAAGCTTTTGGCTAAAGGTTGTAGGAAGTCGAGTAACATCACTCTAGTTTAAAGCGCAAAATGATATTTTTCATGCTTAAGAGTCATCATTGTTTCGAGATTTCTTGCGTGCTGCGGAAACAAAAAAAAAAAAAATTTTTCGTCATCATGGATAGATTACCCGCCATCGTATAAAAGGTTAAACATAAAAAGTAGCTAAATAGAACACTATAGAAGAATAATCAATCAACCTCTTCCACTGTTGGACCTGTATCTTCTCCACCTCCCGTAGCACCCGAGTTGGGCATGGATCCGGGGAATCCACCGGATTCCCCCGCTCCAGGACCTGCGCCGGCACCAGCACCGTAAAATTTCGTCATTATTGGATTGGCAATGCCTTCCAACTCCTTTTGTCTATCCTTATATTCGTCCGTAGAGGCTGCCTGCGATGCATCTAACCAGTCAATGGTTTCCTGAGACGCTGTTTCTAATCTCTTTGCATCATCTTCACCTACTTTCTCTTTGAAACTTGCTTCGTTTATGGTATTCTTCAAAGTAAATGCATACGATTCAAGCTGATTCTTAGCCTGAACTCGTTCTGCCTCCCTTTCATCGTCAGCCCTATATTTTTCAGCTTCAGAAACCATCCTATCAATATCATCCTTCGAGAGCCTACCTTTATCGTTAGTGATCGTGATTTTGTTACTCTTACCAGTACCCTTTTCCAAAGCAGACACATTAAGAATACCATTAGCGTCGATATCAAAGGTAACATCAATTTGAGGCACACCTCTGGGAGCAGGCGGAATGCCACTTAATTCGAATTTACCAAGTAAGTTATTATCCTTTGTTCTTGTTCTTTCACCTTCAAAGACTTGAATTAAAACACCAGGTTGATTATCTGCATAGGTAGAGAAGGTTTCCGATTTCTTTGTTGGAATCGTTGAGTTTCTAGGAATTAGCTTAGTCATTATGCCGCCTGCAGTTTCAATTCCTAGGGACAATGGCGCAACATCCAATAATAGTAAATCTTGTGTCTTTGTTGATTGATCGCCGGTTAAAATGGCAGCTTGAACGGCTGCACCATAAGCAACAGCCTCATCCGGGTTGATAGAACGATTAGGCTCTTTGCCATTGAAGAAGTCAGAAACTAATTTCTGAATCTTTGGGATTCTGGTAGATCCACCGACTAACACAATCTCATCAATTTGGGACTTGTCCAGCTTCGAATCTTTAAGAACCTTTTCTACTGGTTCCAATGTGGATCTGAATAAATCAGCACATAGCTCTTCAAACCTTGCCCTTGTTAACGAAGTGTAGAAATCCATACCTTCAAATAAAGAATCGATCTCGATCGAGGTTTGAGATGAGGAAGAAAGCGCTCTCTTAGCTCTTTCTGCCGCAGTTCTCAATCTTCTTAACGATCTTTGATTATTAGAGATGTCCTTTTTCGTTTTCCTTTTGAATTCAGTGGCTAAATGGTTCACCAACCTATTATCAAAATCTTCACCACCTAAATGAGTGTCTCCTGCGGTAGCCTTAACCTCAAAAACACCCTCATCAATTGAAAGTAAAGAGACGTCAAAAGTACCACCACCCAAATCAAAAATCAGGACATTGTGCTCAGCCCTGCCTTTCTTATCCAAGCCATAAGCAATTGCTGCTGCAGTGGGTTCATTGATAATACGTAAAACGTTCATCCCTGCAATAGTTCCTGCATCCTTAGTGGCTTGTCTTTGAGAATCATTGAAATATGCAGGAACAGTTACAACAGCATCATTGACCGTAGTTCCCAAATAGTTCTCAGCAGTTTCCTTCATTTTGCTTAAAACCATGGAAGAAATTTCCTCAGGCGTAAATGTTTTCGTTTCACCCTTATATTCTACTTGCACTACAGGTTTACCATCTCTGGATATAACTTTGAAAGGGAAGTGCTTGGCATCTGTCGTCACTTCAGGATCATCAAATTTACGACCAATTAACCGCTTTGCATCAAAAACTGTATTATGAGGATTGATTGCAGCTTGATTTTTGGCGGCGTCACCAATTAATCTTTCGGTGTCTGTGAAAGCCACATACGATGGAGTGGTCCTATTACCTTGATCATTTGCAATTATCTCTACCCTATCATTGGAAAAATGAGCAACACACGAGTAAGTTGTTCCCAAATCAATACCAACTGCTCTAGACATTTTTCTTTGTAGCGTTTAGTACCTATTCTATCCGTTTAGTGACAAACATTGACATACAAGAATGTTTATGCTACCAATTTCAGTCACTTTATATACCCTTCCATTCGTTTCCAATTGTGCAATATGATACATCCCTTAACCATCTTCTGGTCACCCTTGTGGCTGCTTCTGTAATATTCTATAACTTTCCACAGCGATCCCTAATTAAGGGCACCCATAACCTCCATAGGCATCAAGTCAAATACGTTTGATGATAGCGCCGCACGATGATCGTTATGGCCTTTGGTAATAGAGACCGCCAACAATGGTAGGGTTGTGCTCATCATCCTCGTCATCCCTTTCTTCATCACTGATACCGTAAATAAGAGCGTCGTCTTCATTGTCTTTACCAAGCAATTCTGGATATTTGTTTTCCATTATCTTTTCTGTGTTGTGTAGGGAGTTTTTTTGAAATGACGAATACAGACAAATATTCCAAACTCGTTCATTCAACAAGATGTCTGAGTATTGTTCAGGCAATGTCTTTATCTGATAATATAAGATTTCGTCTAATTTATCGAGCATATGTTTAGGCACCGTAGCGCTTGAACATATCAGTTCGATCATAGCATGCCATTGCAAACTCGACCCGTAGTTACCAAAAAACATGGCATTTAAGAACGCAAACTGCAACTCCCCAAAATAATTACTTGAATTTTTAAAAATTCCTTGTAGCATTACAGTGTTCAAGTAGTAAGACTTGTCTAAAAAATCCTCCATTTCATGGCCAGGCCTTATGGCTTCTCTAGATTTGAAGTTTATTACTGTATAGTTTAAAGAATGTGCAGGATCATCTTCATTCTTGGCTTCCATTTTAGAACCTGCTTTTTGCAAGCTGGATTTTAGCAGCTCATTTTCTTGAACTGTGGTCATCGAAGAATCTACGTAAGAGAACTGGTTTTCATCTTTCCTTACTATCTTTCGGATTTTATCCATCTGCACAAACTCGGTAAGATTGTACCAGGTATCATCTTCGTCAATTTTCGGATAAGAAACCATCATCTGCCGTTCCTTGAAGTTGTGAACAATATTCTCGAATTTTGCGCCATCCCTTTCTTCCATCATTTTGTAAAGGCCATCTTTAGGATCATACTGAATGTAAAAGTTTCCCATTCTACAGTCAAACCAGTAGCCATACCTCATGCTGGAATTATCTGCATGCTGAAAATGAATGACATGAACGTGTCCAATGGGGATGTCCTTGATTCCGTGAAATGGCTGATTCTCCTTGACATTAAAGGAATACTGATCGATCCCTATAGTTACCTCAATCGGAGCAGATGTAAATGGTACAGTATTCATTGCAGGCTTCCGATATTTTATTTTTTAGCCCCATGTCCCAGCGATAAGGAGGATCTTTGGTGTCCATTCATCTCATTAAACCCTAAACCATTGAAATATTCGTGTTCGTGCGTCGCGATTTTTTCCGCTTTCAAGATGTGTCCTTTCTTCATCTCTTGGTTCTTATAAAAGGGCGCCGCAAACCCCTCCTAATTACTTTTTCCTTTTCACATCCCATGGGTTTTATCTTATACCAAATGTTTACCATTCTGAATCGTATAGCCAACAAGTAACCACAGCTGCAATTGTGAAAAAAATTGATAGGTGTGGTCACCCAACTGTTTTTTTCTCTTTTTCTTTTTTTTTTTTTGAAATGGCTAGACGGTGCTTTTGCTGGTAAAAGAAAAACTCTTGTTTCAATTTAACATGATGAAAAAATATATTAACACAGACCTGTACTGAACTTTTCGAAGTTTTGCAGATAACAATATTGCTTTTTTTCTCTGACTTTAACTAATCGTTCTTATTTCTGTATATACTATGACCTTGCAAACCTTGAAATGCAAAATTCGTATTCTCTGCTAAATTGAAAAATTTAGAGCATGAAGTGTGTTTTCCAGCAGACACCGCCTGTGAAAAAGATGGTAAAATGATATGATAATTAAACACACATAATAATAGCATATATGATATATAAGACTATATGAAGAGATGAGGAGAAGAGAAGAAAAAATTGGTAGTATTTTCATTTCATCTATTTCTTAGCAGTCAATCTTCTTAGGTAGAAAGCTAATTCTTCACCTTCCAAGATGTAACCATCACATCTACCGGATTGACCTGGTCTGGAAGAGATACAAGCGTATAATCTACCGGCGCTGAATTGAGATTCAACGGAAGATTCGATCTTGGCAGAAGCAGCTCTAGCAGCCCACTTTCTTTCAGCGTTCTTGCTCTTGGCAACAGTTTCTTCTTCCTTGACGTTCTTCTTCTTACCCAAGGTTTGACCGTAGTGAGCTTCGAACCATTGTCTGAATGGAGTAGCATCAATTTGGACAATGGCAGCCTTGGTCAAAGTGTTAGTTCTAACCAATTCATTGTTGGATGGATGGTAAACAACACCAGCAATTCTGGTCTTCTTGGAGATACCTTCAGAAGCCCAAGAAAAGTTACCGGTTTCAATTCTTAGAGCTCTGTATTTCTTGTTACCACCTCTAGTTCTAACAGAGTGAATTCTCTTAGCACCGATCTTGGTGTTGGCTGGTTGACGGCCTAATTCGAACTTTCTCTTCTTTCTGAATTGAGCACGCTTGGCACCGGTAGCGGATCTTTTGTGACGAGAATCACGAGAAATACCCATTTTGTAACTGTAATAGAAAATTTAATGACGCTTGTTAGTAAAATAAAGAACGTACAAAAGTTGCGGAATTTTTTTCTTATCTTGAAATATGCTTTGGTTTCTTTTCATCTCTTCTTGTGAAAAACTCGGCGTTTCATAAGAGGCTTGATTTTTTGGGTACACAAAGGATTCAGTTTAGTGCACTGCTCCTGTCACAATTTATATCATCCCTTTTAGTTAAGTTTACTTTTTCCACTATCTATTCCATTCAAAGAGAGGTCCTGTAGCATTCAAAATAATATGTAGTTCCATTACTCATATGACCATAGCACATACTTTTTGTCCTGGTGTGTTTATAACGTCTTCTTGTGAGTACCAAAAAGCAAATGGCAAGTGTAATTTCCTATAACTTTAAGATAGGCCTGTAAATAACGTATATGAAACAGTTCCATCCCGTAACACCATGAACACTGCGTAAGAGAAAGCCCTCAAGCTTTCCCAGCGATGCTCGTGTGTAGGACCGAACATGGAGGGGGGAACTAGGCCCAGCACGGGTTTGGCGAGGCCGCTCTGCTCGCAGCTCAGGATTCTAAAAGGTTATTCCGCTGAGAAAATCAGAAAATAGGAACTTCTCACGCAATAATTTTAAAGTTGATGAAAAAGGAAAATTTGTAAAAGTGTAAGGGTGTTAAAGAGGGTGTATGGATGTAAAGTCACAAAAGTTAGAGCAGATGAAAAAGAAATGGGTGGAGACAAATCCGAAAAAGGACCTATATTATCGCTATAAAGAGCTTCTCATCGCTTTTTTTTTTCAAAGACACATACATACCACGACTGTAAGCACATCATTTGTACAATACATTACCAGCTGAAATGTCAACATATGACGAAATCGAAATCGAAGATATGACGTTTGAGCCTGAAAATCAAATGTTCACCTATCCTTGTCCCTGTGGAGATAGGTTTCAAATATATCTGGATGACATGTTTGAGGGCGAAAAAGTTGCTGTTTGTCCCAGCTGCTCACTGATGATCGATGTAGTTTTCGATAAAGAAGACTTGGCTGAGTACTACGAAGAGGCAGGCATCCACCCCCCTGAGCCTATTGCCGCTGCTGCCTAAAGATGAGAGGCTAGATCGAGAATACAAATAGAAATAAAGAAAGAGCTATATGACTTAGCAACGCAAGCAGAAAAGAAGGTTTGCTTCTTCGCTGGACTCCGGTTGGAATTACTATTCAAAATTCCAAGTGCACTGATGGAAAACGTTTTGCTCAGGTTGAGCTCTTTTACTGCATATAAGGATACTGGGTAGGTGTATATGATTATTTTATACATGATACGTAGGCTAAAATGATTTGGACCCATTAAATCATCTTGTCGCATCTCTTTTCTTTTTCCTCCATGCTCAGATTTCAATAATATCATCTCAAATGGCTGTGACAAATTTCACCGGAAAGGCGAGGGATTTTTCTGTTGACATTATCAAATTAGCTTTTTGTCAAAATAATGAAAAATAAAGAAAATATATAAAAGTACATATTATAATCAAAGCTAGCTCAGGTATATTCCCACCTTGTCGAGCATTCCGGAAGCTACAAATACGACATTGCATACCAAGAGGCAAACGTTGAACAATGGCTAAAGATATTTTGAAGAACCAGGACCCTAAATTGCAAGCGATGATCGTTGAACACTCGGCGCCTGCTCCCAAAGAGATACCTATGGACGCTCCTGTTTTGAAAAGAGTCGCTAGACCTTTAAGACATGTAAAGTTCATTCCAATTAAATCGCTGATATTCCATACTAAAACAGGGCCCATGGATTTTTCTTATGAAAAGAAGATCAAGACGCCTATTCCTAAGAACAAAATTGTAGTTCGAGTAAGTAATGTGGGTTTGAACCCTGTAGATATGAAAATCAGGAACGGCTACACATCGTCGATTTACGGTGAGATCGGCTTGGGGAGAGAGTACAGTGGTGTTATCACTGAGGTAGGCGAGAACCTAAACTACGCCTGGCACGTGGGTGATGAAGTATACGGTATATACTACCACCCTCATTTGGCCGTGGGATGTTTGCAAAGTTCAATCTTAGTAGATCCAAAGGTGGACCCAATCCTTTTGAGACCAGAATCGGTTAGCGCCGAAGAAGCTGCAGGCTCCTTATTCTGCCTGGCCACCGGCTATAATATTCTGAATAAATTATCCAAGAACAAGTATTTGAAGCAAGATTCAAACGTTTTGATTAATGGTGGAACTTCGTCAGTGGGGATGTTTGTCATACAATTATTGAAGCGTCATTACAAGTTACAGAAAAAACTAGTGATTGTAACGTCTGCAAATGGGCCCCAAGTTTTACAGGAGAAATTTCCTGATCTGGCTGATGAAATGATTTTCATCGATTACTTAACGTGTAGGGGTAAATCTAGTAAACCACTAAGAAAAATGCTCGAAGAAAAGAAAATTTCTCAGTATGATCCGGTCGAGGATAAGGAAACTATACTTAACTATAATGAGGGGAAGTTCGATGTTGTACTCGATTTTGTCGGTGGTTACGATATTTTGAGTCATTCTAGTTCATTGATTCACGGCGGTGGTGCGTACGTAACCACTGTAGGTGATTACGTTGCCAATTATAAAGAAGACATTTTCGATTCATGGGATAACCCAAGTGCCAATGCAAGAAAAATGTTCGGGTCTATTATCTGGTCATATAACTACACACATTACTATTTTGATCCGAATGCAAAGACGGCTTCCGCCAATAATGATTGGATTGAGCAATGTGGCGACTTTTTGAAGAACGGTACTGTAAAATGTGTCGTCGACAAAGTTTATGACTGGAAAGACCATAAAGAAGCATTTTCTTATATGGCCACTCAACGTGCCCAAGGAAAGTTAATCATGAACGTCGAAAAAT
Organism: Saccharomyces cerevisiae S288C; assembly: GCF_000146045.2. Lineage (NCBI taxonomy): Eukaryota > Fungi > Ascomycota > Saccharomycetes > Saccharomycetales > Saccharomycetaceae > Saccharomyces > Saccharomyces cerevisiae. The sequence continues at coordinate 92,026 of NC_001134.8, forward strand.
TCTAGATACCCACTTACATTTACAATATGTTTTATTTTTAAACTTAATGAACTTCATAATTTAATGCTTAATATTTTCCCCCTCCCACCTTCTCCTGGCGTTCTCTGTACGTACATAACCATTTATTTTAATATATAATCAAATATTGTAACAATTGAAGCAGATGAGTCTCGCTCCTTAGTTAAGCACGTGCCGATGATATCAATTGGATTTGTTAGCAAATCAGCCTTGCTGCTCGATTCTCTGCTTTTTTTTTACTTCTCGGTCATTGAAAAATCCTGACGAAAATATTTCAAGGTCCTATATGGTCATCGACCTTGAGCATGTGGTAGACTACATAATGCACATAGACTCTCAGCTTCAACTCCACAAGGCTTCTCCAGCAAAAATGAATTCAGAGTCTCGAGAAGATATGGCTATAAATAGTATCAAATTGCTAGCGGGAAACTCCCATCCTGATTTGGCTGAACAAATATCGAAAAAGTTAGGTATTCCACTTTCCAAAGTTGGTGTGTACCAGTATTCTAATAAAGAAACCTCTGTCACCATAGGTGAGAGCCTTCGCGACGAAGATGTGTATATTATCCAAACTGGAATAGGTGAACAAGAAATTAATGATTTCTTGATGGAATTATTAATTTTAATTCATGCTTGCAAAATTGCATCTGCAAGAAAGATCACTACTGTAATACCCAATTTTCCATATGCAAGACAAGACAAGAAAGATAAATCCCGGGCGCCCATTACCGCAAAGTTGGTTGCCAATTTATTGCAAACTGCTGGTGCTGATCATGTCATCACAATGGATCTCCATGCCTCCCAAATTCAAGGGTTTTTCCATATCCCGGTTGACAACCTATATGCAGAACCAAGTGTTTTAAATTATATTAGAACGAAAACAGATTTCGACAATGCTATTTTGGTGTCGCCTGATGCAGGTGGTGCTAAGAGAGTAGCTGCTTTGGCTGACAAGTTAGATTTAAATTTTGCTTTGATTCACAAAGAGAGGCAAAAAGCTAACGAGGTTTCAAAAATGGTGCTTGTTGGTGATGTTACCAATAAATCATGTTTATTAGTTGATGATATGGCGGATACTTGTGGTACGTTGGTAAAAGCTTGTGATACGTTGATGGAGCATGGTGCCAAAGAAGTTATAGCTATTGTTACACACGGTATTTTCTCCGGTTCAGCAAGAGAAAAGCTAAGAAATAGTAGATTGTCTAGAATTGTTTGCACAAATACCGTTCCGGTAGATTTGGATTTACCTATTGCTGACCAGATCGATATTAGTCCCACGTTCGCTGAAGCTATAAGAAGACTACACAATGGTGAATCCGTGTCATATTTGTTCACCCATGCTCCAGTATAGGACAATTTTTTATTCTTAGATTCCTGATTGCTTGCATGCCTAAATACTTCATAATTGTATTAGTTTAAAAGAAAACCTTTTACTGAGACAAAACTATAAATTTAAGAAAAAGGTTCCGGAGCCGGTTTAAAAAAAGAAGATTAAAGATATTATATTTATGTAAGAATTAAATTAATACTGTCAGAGAAAAAATAGTTTTAAAGGAGACGGTGAACCTTTACCTTCCTTGATATGCAAATATTTTTCAGCTTTTCCTAAAACTAAACATTCTCGACTTTTTTTTAGAAGACTTTATGGGTGTGTTAGAAACAAAGCTGTCGTCTATAGCAGTATCCAAATCGTCTGCTATAGGCAGCTCTTCCTTTTTCTTTTGACCACTATTGCAAGTTCTTAGCCAATCATCGTACTTGATTAGATTGTCTATATTATCATCTTGTTCTTTTGCCATATTTTCACGATCATTCTTTTCAACAGCGTTTGAATACATCGCTTTATAAAACAAAACATATGCTGTTGCCATATTTGGAGATTCACCTGTGAATTCTAACACTGTTTCCTCTTTAACTGCCTCTACCGTTTCGTCATCAAATAACAACCAGCCAAACTTTTCATGTTTACATAGGGAAACATAATGGCCGTGTTGTGGCCCACCGCCCATATGAACGACAATCCCAGCCAATTCATACTTTTGACAAACCTTAGAATTTATTGAAGAGCAAACATTTAGCGTCAGAGGATAGTGAATGTTATTAAAAAGCTTAATATTACAGTTTTGTTTCTCAGAATACTTGAATCTTTTCAAGTGTAATGTTAAAGTATCAGGCAATTGCTTCAAACCAACTAATCTCTCTGCCTCCTGTAAACCGCAACATTCGTCACAATAAAACTTGTTTGAGCCATTTAGCATTTCTCGCTGGTGATAACTTTTCAAAATTTCCTGTATATCTGTTTCCTCATCTCCCTGAACTTCTATGGGGAAATCCAAAAATGGCTCATCCCTAGATGTAATGTTATCGCACGTCAGACATTTTATTTGATTCGTTAAAGTGCCTTGAAACAAGTCACTGATGAAATTTTTACTCTTACTCGGTTCGCTATCGCTGTTGATATCACTGGCTGCTATTTTTTTATTCTCACGTTCTATATATTCACTCAACTCGTTTAATAAGAAATTGAAAAATTCGTGAGCATCCTGATGCATAGTAGTATTAAATAATACATTTTCTCTTTTGAGAACATCAACAAAAGAGCTAGGCGATACAACACCAGTTAAATACGTATTCTCAGTTATGCATTCAAAGATATCTCTCAAACTGGAATACAAAGTAGCCTTATCTGAGCCGTTTAAGCTATGGTCAATATTGAGCACTGGCCCACGAATAAGTGCGGATTTCTTTCTATGTTCTGGGGATATTTGAGAAGAGGAACTAGATCTTCTAGTATCTTTTTTATCAAGTGGAGTGGATAAGCTGCTATTACTTTCTCCTTTCAAGTCCAGGTTATTACTATTACTGCTACCTCTTGAAGGATTTTCATAATTGAGAACTCTGCCAACAATTATTTTACGCGGAACATCCGGAGGTCTATCTGTGACGTTCTCGAAACTCAATCTGCTCGGAGCACCAGGCTCATTAGGTGTTTCGACTATCAATGGAGGTGCGTCTTGAGGACGAGAAGAGGGTTTTCCAGTGGTTAATATAGCAGGACTTCCTTCCTTTTTATTATTGTCTTGTACATGTTTCGCGCTAAAACTTTTAAAAAATTTACTCTTCTTCTCTGAAGGCCCAGCTGTATTTGAATTTACAGAATTTACAGGGGTAGGCTTTCCATCATCAACAGATTGAGGTTTAGGGTTAGGCAAATGTCCATTGGTACCAGCAATGCTTTTCTCAAAACTTGCTTCGGTAAATATTCTTGGTTTCTTACCTCTCATTTCTTTCTTTCTTGGTTGATCAGATTCTCTTGATTTTTTTGGAAATTGCAATATATTTTCACGTAATGAGGACAGATTATAGAGACATTGAAGAACTGAGTTACAGTAACATGTATTGCCAAAATTTTCGTATCCAAAAACTTTGTTGGAGCCGTCTCCATAGGGCATTGAGTCGGACACCTTCATAGCTAATATGGGTGCCTCGGGCCCTTGCGTGATAATGCCTCCGTATGCGTTTATAGCCTTTGCGTTTGAAATATAAAATATCCCATCCTGGCTGTAATTACTGCCTTGATTGCACGTTTCAGAAGAATAGTCTAGTCCGGAAGAAATCTGCAAATTATTGTCTTCATTCAAAAAAGTTTCCTTGGTATCCAAATTAGAGACAAACAATGAGCTAGAGGGATTATCGGATGATTCGCTATAACAGAGTTCATCATTTATATCGTGGTTTACAGGCTTAAAGTCAACCTTTTCTACTTCTTCTGTAATGGTATCATTAACAGCCTTTTTCTTCTTCCCAGACTTACTTATAGTTAGCCATCTTCTGATCATGATTGCGCCCTTCTTGCGTGGGTTTAGTATGTTAATGAAAGTACTGGATCCTTACTAAAGCCGAATTTGGCCCCTTCAACAAATAAAGCTTGATGAGTTGAACAGTCAAAGGGTAAGATCTGGTATAGGCAATAATAATATTATCCAAATGGAAAAAAAAAAAATGAACAGGTGAAAAAAAATCAATTTGAAAACCAAAGAAAAACTCTATTGATTCCTTTGCTGTTGTCGACCTTCTTTCACACAATAGTTCAATTACGTTCTTTGGGTTCTTTATCTTTATAGTTATCTTGCCTCATCTCTATGTTCAACACTTTCGGATCGATGTATTTTTCAGCCTTCCGCTAAAATTGACGACCGTCTCCAAACGAATAGGGATAAAGAAGCAAGGACTGAGCGTTGGAGAAAAAAAAAAAGTTACCGGAATGGGAATAGATAGATACCTATAAGAAGCGTTATCGTTACTCATGAATTTTGGTAAATGCACACGGATAAATGCATGATATATAAAATATTAATAAGAATAAAATAAATAGGTAGTGAATAAATATTCTACTTTGGTGTGGTCATCATTTTACAAAGGAGGGAGGTCGTGATAACAAACTGATAAATAATCCTTAAGTTGATCCATTCTTGAATATTGTTACATTGGAAATAATCCGAAAAAGAATATGTATAAATAAAAGGACTCGAAGTCCTATGTAGCCGTCTTTGCAAATTTTCTTTAATAAATTAGCAGAAAACAAGGGTAATAATATTTCTTAGAATATTAGAAGAATATAGGCGTTAAAAACCTTGTTCCATGTTCATATCGAACCAACCAAAAAAGTCATCATTACTGGAGTTGCCTTCAATCCAGCCTGCACTTTGTTGCTGAAAAAAATCCGTTAGTTTGTTTCCAGGAGTCTTCACGTTGTTTTCATTATCGATGGTTTGGAAGTTAGAAGAAGTTACAGTGTTAGTGCCCGTAGAAAATCGTTGGTTCGTTTTGTTGCTATTGATATCATTACTTTTGGAAAACAAGCTCAGAGGTGGATATGCCGTGCTTTTAGAGGAGCCGGGGTCGGAAACGACGGAATGCAAATCTGTCATATTATTTGACTTCGAAGCAATCGGTGTACGTGAATGGGACATACTACTTTGTGATCTTCCAATCGCGTTGGCGTTGCTGAATTGATTATTATAATTCATGGTGACATTTTGTAAATTACTGTGCTCCCTTGGAATAGGGTGGTCTATTCCCAATGTAACATTATTAGATAAGTTGCCAACGGGGTGGTTCCTTAACCCTGGAACGGACGCAGGAAAATGATTAACGGGAGTGCTTACTGATCTTTTCATGGAGAGATCAGGAATTACACTAGGTCCGTTACTATAATAGTCTACCTTAGTACTTTGTGGATTGTTATTCGAAGCGGGGACAGAAGCCACTGGATAAATTGAATTAGAGGGAATTGATATGTCATTAGACGCATCCAATAACGTCCTATTATTATTATAATCGTTACTATTCGAGGTATTAGCGAATAAACTTTGAAATTTTACGCTGCCTGTTTCCCCGAGCATGGAAAGAGGTATCCCGTTAATCTCCATTATAGAACCGTCAGAATCTCCGTTATTTGTCTTGGCTAGCTTTTCTGCCTGCTTTAAGGCATTCTTAGTAGGAACTAAAGTGGTAACAGTGGTTCCACTTGGTGTTGTTTTTGTTACAGTTTCAAAGTCATCTCTGGAGATATGGTTATATAGTGGCAATGGATATAGTTTTCTGTCCGTTATGCCACCCGTAGACGAAGTGCCATTGTAGATACCATTTGAGGAAAATTTTCTTTTCTTAGCGGCTTTCTCTAAGGCTTGCTTGTTATATTCGGGATCCATTTCCCTTCTTCTCGCCTCGTGAACACACCAAACCAAATCATAGAATAGAGACCCTGTTAAATGTGATCTCATCCTAGAAATAATACCGTCTTCTTCCACAAAAACTTCTGGATGCATGATCAGTACGAAGTTCAGTTTTTCTAACATACTTGCAGTTCTCGAAATATCATTCTCAACACTAGTGGCCCACGCAGTTAACTGATTTCTATAAAGTCTATGGATAGTGACCACGGATTGCCTTGCTGAATCAAAATATTTGTCAGGAAGTAAAGGAGTCAACTGCAATTTAAAGAGAATCAGTGCAGAAAATGTAGCAGCTTGTCTAATATAAATAGGCAGTTCAATTAATTGGTGTGTTTCTAAAAGATTATTCAATAGAGTGACAATTTTAGTAGCTGTTAGATAGGCCTCTGTGACATATGGAATTTGATCGGTAGGAGGTGTTTCGGGTAGGAATGCAAAACAACAGACAGTTAATTTAACATAAAGAAAATAAATGTTGACAGTATCGTCACTCTGGAAATTTAAAGTTTTTGCTAATAAATCTAACTCTTTTCCCAAGATGGACAGTGTCTCAGCACGATACTTTGGTTCCAATAAACCATCAGGACTGGAAGTGGAAGAACCAATGATATGAGACAATTTTGCTTGGAAATTCGCCAGGCTGAGCAATCTTCTAAAACTGCCCGGTAGTTTGTATTTACTTTCAACGTGCGGCTCGTCTTTCTTGTTCCTTTTATCATTGTTGTTATTGTCAATACTGTCATTGTTATCTTCTTCTGATTCTTCGTCACCACAGGATAAGGCTTTTTCTAATAAATAGTCTGTCTGTGAAGTTGGTGGCAAACCAAGGATACTCGCCCAACAAAGTTCGGCAAAAAATATTCCCAGCCAAGTCCTAGTTCTCCACTTTTCTGCATTTGGCATTGATGTTTGAGTTCTTGTGAATTCAGAAATGAATTCACCTCTGTGCAAACCTAATTGATAAGACAGTGACTTTGCTAATCCTACAAAACGGTAAGAACAATCATCTAGGACTTTTTGGTTAGGCAAAGGCCAAATGCACAATATTAACAAAGCTTGCGAAATATGTGTGGATCTAGGTGTTCTTATCCAGCAGGTCTCTATGGCAAGTTGCTTGATCAAAGAGCTTAGCTTGCAATACATCGTCGGTTCAGGATCAGACAGACATGCCGTCAACATCACGGTCCAGAAAAGCAACTGAGATTGGGAGTATAATTCGGTGGCGTTATTGGAATACATAATAGGAAAATACGGCAGATACCTAGTCACGAAAATATGGTGTAATCTATTCGCTTTTTCAATGGAAATACTAATATCGCCCAGTACAAACTCATCTACATTTGCATGCGGCGAAGGCAATAATGGCATAGTCGTGGTGGTGGCTACTACCGGCGTCTTCGTCCTATCTGCATTGTTATTTGTTGCTACGTGGCTTGTTGCTGCAAATGGTGGTTGATTTGTTGTCGTTGTAACGGTGGTCGACGTAGTATGAGGGGAATATGTTTTTTGAATTGGAGAGAAGGGGCCGTTCGGAGTGTTACCTGCAGAGTTGTTCTTATAAAAAGCCATTTGCAAAGCAGGAGGTAAAGATTCTTTTGAATTATTAGGCAATGCTGAGTCATTTAGCAGCGGGGGCAGCTTATTTGGCTCTGTTGCAACCAAGCCTTTCGAATCTTGCGCTAAAGAAGATGCGCGCAACGTCATGTGAGAAGATGCTTCATTATTTGCTTTAAATTTATTCGTATTGCTGCCCTGATTTGCTTGTAAGAGTTGGGGTTCCCTGGACAAATAAGTTTGAACTGAAACCTTAGAATCTCGTTGAGCCGCGGAAGAAGTTGGAGAACCTGAGGAAGGAGAAGAATCTGGGTTAGGGATAATAGTACCCGGAGTTGGAGTTGGATGCAGATTGAGCTTATTCAAAAGGCTATTGCCCATGGGAATCTGTTGTAAAAGATGAACGAAAACGCTGTCATTGGCCAGAAGAGTATCGAGTTTAGATTTGATTTCATCCACATCTTGTCTCAGTAGTTGCAACTGTGAGCCCTTCTTAGGCCTGAATTGAGGATTGATTTCACAGTGGAGACCAATTTTTTCGCATCTGGAGCAAGGATGAGGGAAATTTTGACTAGCATCGCATTTGATTTTGTGCTGTCTACAATGTGTACATGAGGTAACTGGTCTATGGTTGATTTGATGACTGTCATCATGGTGAGATATTCGTTGTTTCTTACTTGGGAACTGGTGCTGTTGCAACTGTTGCTGCTCCGGTTGTCTTTTCATGTGAGCAGAACTAAAATCTTGGTCTTGGTCAGAATCTCGATTATCCTTCACCATGACGAGAATGCGTATACGCAGAGCCAATATAATCTGTATACGGGACCTTTGACATTAAGGTTTCTGCAGAGAGTTTATTACATGCATTTTCATATATATATTTTTAACGCCATTCCTTTACGGTATGTAAAGAAAAATGATCCAATGAGCGGCCCTTCGTACGAGATGAGATATAATAAGAATGAAAGATAGATAAAAGTTTTAGTTAGAGATACTTCATATACCTGTATATAGTAAAGTCGTTTATTTCAAAGCTTATTTCGACTTGGTGAATCTTAAATAGGGTTTAATTTCATTAAATTGACCAAATTTAGCCTTCGCCTCATCATTGGAGACAGAGGGAGGAATAATGACATCGTCAGCTGGCTGCCAATTAATTGGAGTTACTACGCCCTCCTTGTCAGTCAATTGCAAGGCGTCGATTACCCTTAACACTTCAGAAGTGTTTCTTCCGACGGTGGAAGGGTAGGTAAAAATCAGTCTAATCTTCTTCTTGGGATCGATGACGAAAACAGACCTCACGGTCTTCAGTGACCCATCATTGATATTTTTGAATCCTTCGGCATCTACCATATCATATAGGAATGCCACGTTTCTAAAAGTGTCACCAATTATTGGGAAACCAACATTTTTAACCTTTGCTATTTCCTTGATGTCTTGAATCCATTTTTCGTGGGACTCAACATCTTCCACTGAAAGCCCGATCAATTTAACATTTCTCTTGTCGAATTCCGGCTTCAATTTGGCGAATGCGCTGACTTCGGTGGTGCAGACAGGGGTGAAATCTGCTGGGTGAGAAAACAAGACCCCCCAAGAGTCGCCCAAGTAGTCGTAAAAATTGATTTTACCAACCGTTGTGTCAGCATCAAAGTTAGGAGCATCAGAGTTTATTCTTAGTCTTGGTTGATCACTTTGTTTGAATTGTTTGCACAGAATAGGTGCTGTGGCAAATGTTTTAATCGTCTGTGATTGCAAGTGAGCCTGCTTAGGAAGGGTCCATGCCGTCCTCTTTAATTGAGCGCTACAAATTCTACTAAACATCCTTTGCTTCCTGCTTCTTTGAAATTTATCTCATCCTACTGCGAGAATCTAGAAGCACAATTTTCTATATCTCTCCTTCTCTCTTTATATACCAATAGCAGCAACATCCGGCCCCTTGTTTCTTTACGTAATTAAAAATCTCCGGGGCTAGCTTTTGCCGGGGAACCCATCCCGAAAAAATTGCAAAAAAAAAAATAGCCGCCGACCGTTGGTCGCTATTCACGGAATGATAGAAAAATAGCCGCGCTGCTCGTCCTGGGTGACCTTTTGTATATTGTATAAAGATAAACATAGTGCTATCAGGAATATCTTTATATACACACGCATACTGAATGTGGTTGAAGTTCAAAAAATATCACAAACGTTAAGAAGTTTTACTGGTAAACATATAGACATAGTGGAGCGCTTGCTCGAGGTCAAATGCAGACGGATACGAGAGCGCGGGAGGGAAACCGGAGAAGGTCAATATGCCCATAATTCTTCTTCTTTGAGGTTGGCAATTATATATTGTATCTGAATTAGGCAAATAGAAAAGAGACCTTACCATTAGCGCCATCGTAGAGTCCCATTTCACCTTTTCTTAGTTCTTTATATATGTCTGCGTATGGCCCACATATGCGCGCACAGTGCGCGCCACCCTCTAAGAACGATAAACATAAAATAAACACATAAACAATCAACGACAGTTCGCGCTTCCCTCACTAAATATGGCGAGATAGTTAAACAATCATGGCTCGTTCTTCCTTGCCCAACCGCCGCACCGCCCAGTTCGAAGCGAACAAGAGGAGGACCATTGCACATGCTCCATCTCCAAGTCTTTCAAATGGGATGCACACTCTAACGCCGCCCACCTGTAACAATGGTGCTGCCACTTCAGACTCCAATATACATGTATATGTAAGGTGCAGATCGCGTAATAAGCGAGAAATAGAGGAAAAAAGTAGTGTAGTTATATCTACACTAGGCCCACAAGGGAAAGAAATCATTCTGTCCAACGGTTCTCACCAATCGTATTCGTCCTCGAAGAAAACTTACCAATTTGATCAGGTGTTCGGCGCAGAATCTGACCAGGAAACAGTGTTTAATGCCACTGCAAAAAACTACATTAAGGAAATGTTGCACGGGTACAATTGTACAATATTTGCATACGGTCAAACGGGAACAGGTAAAACCTACACTATGTCTGGCGATATAAATATTCTCGGTGATGTGCAATCTACCGATAATCTATTATTAGGAGAGCATGCAGGTATCATACCACGGGTTCTGGTCGATTTGTTTAAAGAATTGAGCTCCTTAAATAAAGAGTACTCCGTAAAAATATCCTTTTTAGAGTTGTACAATGAAAATTTGAAAGATCTGCTCTCTGATAGTGAGGACGATGATCCTGCAGTCAACGATCCCAAGAGGCAGATTCGTATTTTTGACAATAACAACAATAATTCATCCATCATGGTCAAGGGGATGCAGGAAATCTTTATTAACTCTGCACACGAAGGCTTGAATTTGCTAATGCAGGGTTCGTTAAAAAGGAAAGTGGCCGCTACTAAATGCAACGATCTTTCATCAAGGTCTCACACCGTCTTTACAATCACAACAAACATAGTTGAGCAAGATAGCAAAGACCATGGACAAAACAAAAATTTTGTTAAAATTGGCAAATTGAATTTGGTGGATTTGGCAGGCAGTGAAAACATCAACAGATCGGGTGCGGAGAATAAAAGGGCTCAAGAAGCTGGCCTAATAAACAAATCGCTGCTAACACTAGGCCGTGTTATCAACGCACTCGTTGATCATTCTAACCATATACCTTACAGAGAATCTAAGCTAACAAGATTGCTACAAGACTCTTTAGGTGGTATGACGAAAACATGCATTATCGCAACTATATCACCTGCGAAAATATCCATGGAAGAGACTGCAAGTACGCTAGAATATGCAACGAGAGCCAAATCAATTAAGAATACTCCACAAGTAAATCAGTCTTTATCGAAGGATACATGTCTCAAAGACTACATTCAAGAGATTGAAAAATTAAGAAATGATTTGAAAAATTCAAGAAACAAACAAGGTATATTTATAACTCAAGATCAGTTGGACCTTTACGAGAGCAATTCTATCTTGATTGATGAGCAAAATCTAAAAATACATAACCTGCGAGAACAAATTAAAAAATTCAAAGAAAACTACCTGAACCAATTAGATATCAATAATCTTTTACAGTCTGAAAAGGAAAAACTAATTGCCATAATACAGAATTTTAATGTCGATTTTTCTAACTTTTACTCGGAAATCCAAAAAATTCACCATACTAATCTCGAACTAATGAATGAAGTCATACAACAGAGAGATTTTTCACTAGAAAATTCTCAAAAACAGTATAATACGAACCAGAACATGCAATTAAAAATCTCTCAACAAGTTTTACAGACTTTGAACACTTTACAGGGCTCTTTAAATAATTATAACTCTAAATGTTCCGAAGTTATCAAAGGCGTCACCGAAGAACTAACCAGGAACGTAAATACCCATAAGGCGAAACACGATTCTACTCTCAAATCGTTATTAAACATTACTACTAACTTATTGATGAATCAGATGAACGAACTGGTGCGTAGTATTTCGACTTCATTGGAAATATTTCAGAGTGATTCTACTTCTCACTATCGTAAAGATTTGAATGAAATCTACCAATCACATCAACAATTTCTAAAAAATTTACAAAACGATATTAAAAGCTGTCTTGATTCGATAGGCAGTTCAATTCTAACTTCCATAAACGAAATATCGCAAAATTGCACCACTAACTTGAATAGTATGAATGTTTTAATAGAAAACCAGCAGTCAGGATCATCGAAATTAATTAAAGAGCAAGATTTAGAAATAAAAAAACTGAAAAACGATCTGATCAATGAGCGCAGGATTTCTAACCAATTCAACCAACAGTTGGCTGAAATGAAGCGATATTTTCAGGATCACGTTTCCAGGACGCGTAGTGAATTCCACGACGAACTTAACAAATGTATCGATAACCTAAAAGATAAACAATCTAAGTTGGATCAAGATATCTGGCAGAAGACGGCCTCTATTTTCAACGAAACAGATATCGTAGTTAATAAAATTCATTCCGACTCAATAGCATCCCTCGCTCATAATGCTGAAAACACTTTGAAAACGGTTTCTCAGAACAATGAAAGCTTTACTAACGATTTAATCAGTCTATCACGCGGAATGAACATGGACATATCCTCCAAACTGAGAAGTTTGCCCATCAATGAATTTTTAAACAAGATATCACAAACCATTTGTGAAACCTGTGGCGATGATAACACAATCGCATCAAATCCAGTATTGACCTCTATTAAAAAATTTCAAAATATAATTTGTTCAGACATTGCCCTAACAAATGAGAAGATCATGTCATTAATAGATGAAATACAATCACAAATTGAAACCATATCTAATGAAAACAATATCAATTTGATTGCAATAAATGAAAATTTTAATTCTTTGTGCAATTTTATATTAACTGATTACGATGAGAATATTATGCAAATCTCAAAAACACAAGATGAGGTGCTTTCTGAACATTGCGAGAAGCTACAATCACTGAAAATACTGGGTATGGACATTTTCACTGCTCACAGCATAGAAAAACCCCTTCATGAGCATACAAGACCTGAAGCGTCAGTAATCAAGGCTTTACCCTTATTGGATTATCCAAAACAATTTCAGATTTATAGGGATGCTGAAAATAAGAGCAAAGACGACACATCTAATTCTCGTACTTGTATACCAAACTTGTCAACTAATGAAAATTTTCCTCTTTCACAATTCAGTCCAAAAACCCCAGTGCCAGTGCCTGATCAACCTCTACCAAAAGTTCTTATACCGAAAAGCATAAACTCGGCCAAGTCCAATAGATCAAAGACCTTACCAAATACAGAGGGTACTGGACGAGAATCGCAGAACAATTTGAAGAGAAGATTTACCACCGAGCCAATATTGAAGGGAGAAGAAACTGAAAATAATGACATACTGCAAAATAAAAAACTTCATCAATAAGGGGATATAGCCATTGTAAAATATTTGTATCACTATATGCATTGAGTGTAAACTGTTGCACCTATAAAGAATGAAAACAATCTAGTATGTGTACTTACATAATTACACAGTCTTTTTTTTTTTTACCTTGTTTATCCTTCTTGTTCTTCAAGCTTGTAGGTTTTTTTGACTCAGTTTTTACTGCAGGAAAATCTTTACGAATCATGTTTGAACTGCCCATATTTGATAAACTAACTTCTTGCTTTGCTGCCATCGACTGCTCAGCAACTTCCCTTGACATTCCCTTTGCTGAGGAAGAACTTTTCCTGATGCTTGTATCAGAACCCGTTTTAATACCATTTCTATTCGTGTTTGAATTCATGTTAATTTGCAAACCTTGTGGCTCACGATCACGTTTTGGATTTCCAGTAAAGAATGTTTCAGATTTTGAAGAAACTCTTGAATTTGACCCTACGTTACTTGTTTGACTGTCCACAGTAGAGAATAAATTCAAAGTACTGATACTTTTATTTTTTTTATGCTGTTTTTTACCAATGCTGGCTAGTCCACCGTCCCTTGAGCGTAGCTTATTAATCGCCCTCTTGTCCTCGTTCCCTGCAGCTTTCTCGTACCATTTCCATGCGTATTCCATGTTACGATCACAGCCCTTGCCATGCTCATAGAAGTAGCCCAGAGTGAATTGGGCCTTTGGCAAACCAGCATTAGCTGCACGCAAGGCCCATTGAAAAGCCTCATTTTCATCTTTTTCAAAAGCAGGTTCTGCTCCCAGTAAGTACCATGCACATAAACCTAACATTGCCACAGAATCGCCTTTTAACGCTGCCTGCGTATAATAGTGTACAGAAAGTGATGTATCCTGCCCTACTGTATCATTACCTGTTTCATAAATCTGTGCCAACAAAGTTGCTGAAGGAACATGCCCTAAACTTGCTGCTTGAATATATAGTTCCATTGCATACTTTTCATCCGGAATGACAACATCTAAGAACCCTTCATGATAAATCTTAGCCAATTCGTATGGTGCTGCGGCCGTCAACTCATTAGCTCTTGCTGCAGCCCTTGATAACCATTTTACCCCATTTAATTTAGTATTAACGTCGGTTGGAAGACCCATTCTGCCGTAGAATGAATAAAGTCCCAATTTATACATTGCTGAGGGATGATTCCTGCTAGCCGCAAACTTTAAAAAATTGACTGACTTACGAGAATCTCTTGTTGTTCCTAGTCCTTCTTCTAAGCAATGCGATGCTCTGTAAGCACTTTCTATATGACCATGCTTTGCAGCTGCTTGAAATAAGACAAATGCTTCTTTATTTTCAATCTTCCCAAATGCTCCGGATGAGTAGCCGTCCGCTAATAAGTATTGGGCATCTGAATAACCCTTTATGCTCAGTTTCTTCAAATAACTTTGCGCTTCTTTCAAAAACTGAAGTTTTAAGTCAGATTGGCTGACATTTCCTTCCTTGTCACTATCTTGAACAAGAGCATTGGAAGATTCAATAGTCAGTGCGGTTTGTAACATATATTGCGCATACTGGAATAACACTTCAGGATCTTTAGATTTTTTAACGTTTTGTCTATACATTTCTATTGTTTTTAGCCTTGGAACTAAGGAAGTATTATTTTTACCACCCAAATATCGACTGATCATCTGATGTGACAAATCTGCTACAGATTCATTAGTAGCCGTTAATTGGGTATCACTGCTACCATTCAACAGGTACATGTGAGACAAATCTACAGAACGAGTTCTTTTCTTTATTTGCTCCTTCGTAAGAGATGTACTCGAATTTGTCTGTCTTAATGCTCCCGGTGACGGAGAATTTGTAGGAGTACTTCCCAAAGAACTTAAGGAAGTATTATTTGAATTATTAAGATGAAGCTGTGGGGGTGGGACTGGAACGAAATCTTCCTCTTGACTATTGCCTATATCGTTTGATAGTAGAGGTACTGACGCAGCTCTAAGATGCTCATTGATAAGCGGTTGGTTTGCCGACCGCTTAGGAAGGTCTGCGGTACTGAAGTCTTCATTGTCCCTGTTTTCCCTATTCTCTTTATTATCTGAAAAATCTTGACCTACCTTCAACGAACTGTTTTGAAACTGTAGGCCCCTGTTATCAAAATTTATATGCTGTGATTGCATTAAATGCTTCTTATATGGATGTACCTGCGGTGAACTTGCCATTTTTTATCCTTTTATTTTAACTTTATCACCAAAAAAGACGAGAACCTGGTAGTATACAATGGAAGGCTTATTAACAGCAAGTCTAAAGTCAAGTGCCAACACCTAGTTTGTCTCTACTCTTAAATCTTACATCATCCTCGAGAGGGTCTGCAGAAAGAATTTTTCGTTCTTTTTTTAGCAAGTCAAAACGCGAAGTGAAACGTGGGAAAATATAACGATGACCTTTCTTAAAACATGCATGAAGACTCGTGAAAGTCATATGTACATATGTCGTATAGATTTGCAGATAGTTGCAACAAATAATTAGCGATTAGTTATGGCCTATACATGGCAGCTAAGTGCGATGGCATGTTCAAATGTATTATATTAAATCAAATGAACTTAAAATGCGATGTTTGGGTGCAAAATATCTATAGATGATAGAGACGGTTCATTGATCTTACGGATCAACTTTGAGATCAGTAAGGCTGACTAGATGGTACAATTTTGTGCAGTCAATGGACTATTAAGGGATCGCAAAGAGGTATGTGCGCCAGTTTAAACGAGGTAAAAAAGAATGACACCTATGGGGTCTCACAAAAGGGCTACAATGACAATTTCAGTGAAAGTGAGGGCGTCCTTCATGGTAGTAAGTCGATGCCCACTAGCATGAAAAATATGCTACAGTCTCCCACGATGGTCAACATGTGTGATATTTTACAAAACAAGGAAGCTGCTAATGACGAAAAACCTGTGATACCTACTACGGATACCGCCACTGCGGGGACTGGTACTGAAGATATTAGCTCCACTCAATCCGAGGAAACTGATCAGAATAGTCATCTTATTGCCTCAGAGATCTTGGAAGGCACTTTCAAAGATGTATCTTACAAGGAATATGCAAATTTCTTGGGAAACGATAACAATAATCAAGTCTTGACTGAGTTTGTAAAGTTATTGAGTCCTTTGCCGTCGTCACTATTAGAAACGCTTTTCAATTTATCGAAAAGTATATATTTCATTGCAGAAGCGCAAAATATCGACCGGATACTAGAGTGCTTGAGCATAGAATGGATAGCTTGCCACCCGAACACACATTGGAAGTCAGGCTATAAGTCATGTCATATAGTCTTATTTTCCCTGTTGATCCTTAATTCGGATTTGCACAACAACTTTCAAGTTGACCATAAAAAGATTAAGTTTTCCATGGTTGCATTTATCAACAATACACTGAGGGCACTAAGAGAGGAAAATGAATACGAAGAATTGAAAATATACTCCCGCGAACATTTGATCATCGAAGAACTTTCCGAATACTATAAAACGTTAAATGAAACGCCTTTACCGTTATGCACAGAATCTAGAACATCAATAAATATATCAGATAACCAATCTTCCTTGAAAAGGTTCTCTACTCTAGGATCACGGGAATTTAGTACATCAAATTTACGTAGTGTTAACTCTAATTCTACTACACTATATTCAAGAGATGGTCAAGTATCTGTACGAGAAATGAGCGCAAAATCAAATAAAAACTTTCACAATAATCACCCCATGGATGCACTCTACCTTAAAGAGTCTTTTGATGACGGTTTAATTACCGAAAACGGCTCCAGTTGGTTCATGGACGATTTAATTCTTATAAGCAAGAAATCTTTACCACGTAAATATTCTAAAAGAGACAAAGATCAAGTGGCGGCACCAAAAATGACCTCTAAGAGAAACAAATCGTTCTTCGGATGGCTAAAACCATCTAAAACGACTACACTTATTGAGCACACATCTAGAAGGACTTCTTTATCGTATTTGAATAAGGATTCTGAATGGGAGAGGGTGAAAATACAGGTCAAGGAGGGCAGAATTTTTATTTTCAAAATTAAACCAGATGTTAAGGATATCATCCAATCAAGTGAAACAGACAGTGCTACCATCGACTATTTCAAAGATATCAGTAGCTCTTATTTTGCTTACTCACTGCTTGAAGCTGAAGCACATGTCGTGCAAGATAATATAATTATAGGTAGTGGAGCAATGAAATCAAATGTGTGTAACAAAAACACCAAGAGGAAAAGTGGCAACTTTACCGTTAGTTTTCCAGAGAATATCAACGGACCAAAGCTTGTTCTGGAGTTCCAGACGAGAAGTGTTGAAGAAGCCCACAAGTTTATGGACTGTATCAACTTCTGGGCAGGTAGGATTTCTCCAGTTCCTTTAACACAATTCGAAGCCGTATCTAACGCAGAATATGGATGGAGTGACAAGATCTTGACAGAGCACGCTTCCCTCAATCTTAAAAATATTGTTGTAAGTGAATGGAAGCCACTATTGGGGCTAGAGCTACTATACGAAGATGCGAAAGATGTAGAGATGGTCGAACTAAAAGAAAGGCTAAAGGAATTGATGAACTTCACCAGACAGCTTGGTATATGGATAGATAAACATAACGAAATAAAGGATAAGCTGGTCGAAATTTGGAGCTTTGACGATAACTATTTTGAAGCAGTCATGAATAATTGGAATTCGAGATATTTGTATATGAATAATCAATATAAGAAACGACTGAGCTACTTGAAAGCTTTGCAAAAAGCCATGGGTTCTGTTCAGTTCTAAGTATATTTAAAGATATAAATATAAAGACTGCGCTGAAGAAATATAAACTTGAAAACTGTACTCTGCCTTTTATTTACAAGGGATATTGAGATGATTTGTGTGAATGAAGTAGCGACAGAAAAAAAGCTTTTATTTCGAGTTCGCATCATTGTCACTTTCCTGCTTTTTCTTGGCGTACTGTCTATCTAAGATAGTCTTTAATATAGCGTCCTCGCCATATTCTTCTTCCTCAATTTTCTTCCATCTCTTTTCTACATCAGCTCTCTTTATTCTACTTTCAATGACAGCACGTTTCTTGTTATTCAAACTTGCCTCCTTGAGACACTTGTTCAAAGCATCCTTTTCGTTGTTACAAAGGCCAAATATTCTCTTGTAATATTCCTTTTGATGGCATTTATCGAGTGCATTGATGAAGTCCAAACAGGCTAAAATGAAGAAGGGGAGAATACAATGTTAGTAAGTCGGAGCACAGAAAAAGGCAAATATATGAAGTAAAATCTGGATACTTACAATGAAAACGTTCAGCTTCTAACTGTGGATGCATGTTGTAGTACTTGTCTTATCTTGCTTTTGTTCAACTGCACTTGTAAATCAGTGAATGTTATTGGACGCGCAGCGATTTTTTAATAGGTCTTTCTCTATTAATGTAATATGCGAATTGAAACATAATGTAAACACAAGAAGAAAATTCGAAATAAAGGACTGGCCAACAATAATGTTAGTGAGCAGAAACGACAAGCCCAAAATCAGTAGTGAGGAAGTCACACATTTTATAGACGACTATAAAAAGAGGAGGAAAACTCAGATGACACGATTCTTCGGAATCACTATTTTTACACTTATAACATGTAGAATTGCCATGAAGAAAATGATAACTGCAAAAGGTATGCATAGGCAATAACTTCGGCCTCATACTCAAAGAACACGTTTACTAACATAACTTATTTACATAGTGCCATTGAACACTTTTCAAGCAAACTACGCCAGCCGGACGCAGACAATAACACACACACAAAAGAGTCTTGCAGGTTCTCTTTTAGCGGCAACGGGCATGACACTAGGTATATTTGGTATGGGCATCACAGGGACATGTTGGAGCTGGGATGTTTCATCATTTCAGGAACTAAAGCAACGTCTGGAAAGGCGTGCCAACAACGAATTTGTAGTGACAAACATGCCTCTGGATAAAAGAAGCCAGCAAGTAGTGGACAGCTTAGTTAAGACACACAATTCATCTCTTTGTAAATAGTGTTATACCATAGTAGTAGTTTCAATAATATATTCCACTACTTATATGTGTTACCCGCATTAGAACTCTTATTGGTGGCGAAAATCGATGGCAATAAAGAACGGAAGGGGTTTAATAGTTGTATGCTTAACATATTTCGATTTAAATATATAAGAAACGTCGGTAGCACAACAATTAACTCATTATTTAGGTATGGCGGAAATACCTGATGAAACCATCCAGCAGTTCATGGCATTGACCAATGTGTCGCATAACATAGCCGTTCAATATCTCTCTGAATTTGGAGATTTAAATGAAGCACTAAATTCCTATTATGCTTCTCAAACGGATGACCAAAAGGATAGAAGAGAGGAAGCACATTGGAACAGACAGCAGGAGAAGGCCCTCAAGCAAGAAGCCTTCTCCACCAACTCTTCGAATAAAGCCATAAATACGGAGCACGTTGGTGGGTTATGTCCAAAACCAGGATCCTCACAAGGTAGCAACGAGTACTTGAAAAGGAAAGGTTCTACCTCTCCTGAACCAACCAAGGGTAGTAGCCGCTCTGGAAGTGGTAACAACTCCAGGTTTATGAGCTTTTCGGATATGGTAAGAGGTCAAGCTGATGATGACGATGAAGATCAACCGAGAAATACTTTTGCTGGTGGTGAAACATCCGGCTTAGAGGTTACAGATCCTTCAGATCCTAATTCATTACTGAAGGATTTGCTGGAAAAAGCGAGAAGGGGTGGTCAAATGGGCGCTGAAAACGGATTCCGTGATGACGAAGACCATGAAATGGGTGCCAATAGGTTTACTGGAAGAGGTTTTAGATTAGGGTCAACCATCGACGCAGCAGATGAAGTCGTAGAAGACAACACTTCACAATCACAACGTAGACCAGAAAAAGTCACAAGAGAAATTACATTTTGGAAGGAAGGTTTTCAAGTGGCCGATGGTCCGCTTTATCGCTATGATGATCCTGCGAACAGTTTCTATTTGAGCGAGTTAAATCAAGGGAGGGCTCCATTAAAGCTCTTAGATGTGCAATTTGGACAAGAAGTTGAAGTTAATGTATATAAAAAATTAGATGAGTCTTATAAAGCTCCGACGAGAAAACTGGGCGGTTTTTCAGGCCAGGGCCAAAGACTAGGATCTCCTATCCCGGGTGAATCGTCACCTGCGGAGGTTCCAAAGAATGAGACACCCGCTGCTCAGGAACAACCCATGCCGGACAATGAGCCAAAACAAGGCGACACCTCCATCCAAATTAGATACGCAAATGGCAAAAGAGAAGTTTTGCACTGCAATTCCACAGATACAGTAAAGTTTTTGTATGAGCATGTGACATCAAATGCGAACACTGACCCATCGAGGAATTTCACCTTGAATTATGCCTTTCCTATCAAACCAATAAGCAACGATGAGACAACATTGAAGGACGCTGATCTGCTGAACTCCGTTGTCGTGCAAAGATGGGCATGAGCATAAATATACAAAAACAGAAACGGGAAAAGACTTCAACTTAATATATAAATGCACGTATATCTATACCCGTAGTATATATCATTTGTACCTCAATACAATTTCAAATCACCTGTTATTTGATCCAATACTGCTTTTGGAGCAGGTCCTAAACCCAATACGGTGGCACTTCCCGCAGCAATCTGTGTTCTACCAGCATCATGAATAACTGCTGCATTCACCCCAAGTGATATAGCCTTCGCATACAACTCGTCCATTGTAAACTTATCTGGACATTTCAACGTTATTTTAGCCTGTCCAGCATTTAGCCATCTTTGTGTCATAATTGGGTTGTATGAAGCACGCGCGGGGTTTGTAGCAATATGTCTAAAACATGACAATGCTGCGTGACAGCATTGTGCCGCTATTTTGCCCTTTGTCATGCCAAGATCTTGACGAATCACCAATGCCATCCTAACTTCTCCAGGTATATCATTCAATGAAGTGGACTCAATATCTTCGTCCTCATCGCTCTCATCTTCGCTTTCACTTTCCTCCTCATCAGTGTCATTGTGTAGCTTTCCTTCCTTCATTTCTTTAGAACGCAGTAAAGTAGCTGAGGATTTCTTAGTTGATGATGCGTTCGACGTACCCAACTGGTAACCCACGGCAAAGGAGATTGCGGTGAAAGTAGCCCATAAAGCTATGGTGTAATTCGAAGAAACTGTCATCTTTTCCATTAAAAAGACGTTATCATGTTACTCCGCTGTCAACAAGTAATATAGCAAGAAACAATTAGCTCTTATGCTTAAGAGCTTCTAGAAGAGTAGTAATAACCTTTAAACATTATTTTCGTCAGGCGTGATATCAGCGAGTTGAAGAAAAAACAACATGGGTTGTCCCTCAAGAGAATAAACTCAAAGGAGTAAAAGGTGTTTAGAGCTTGTTGGCTCGATTGTTGCCACCGGAAGGCCCCTTTCTGTTTTTAGACTATATTCATTTTACTTTTTGAAGTTTCTATTATAGGCAGACGAAGAAGGCCAAGAAGACAAATCGAAGAAAGAGAGAGATAACATGGGTCAAATATTGTCCAATCCAATTATCGACAAAGAGCATCATTCTGGTACGGACTGTTTGACAGCGTTTGGACTATGTGCCATGCAAGGCTGGCGTATGTCCATGGAAGATGCCCATATTGTTGAGCCGAACCTTTTGGCTGAGTCTGACGAGGAACATCTCGCATTTTATGGTATATTTGACGGTCATGGTGGTTCTTCTGTAGCGGAGTTTTGTGGCTCTAAAATGATATCTATACTGAAAAAACAGGAGAGCTTCAAGAGCGGTATGTTAGAGCAGTGCTTAATAGATACCTTTTTAGCTACAGATGTTGAGTTGTTGAAAGATGAAAAATTAAAAGATGACCATAGTGGTTGTACAGCAACTGTGATATTGGTATCTCAATTGAAAAAGCTACTAATTTGCGCCAATTCCGGTGATAGTAGAACAGTTCTATCTACTGGTGGTAATAGTAAAGCAATGTCATTTGATCATAAGCCCACATTGTTAAGTGAAAAATCTCGTATTGTAGCTGCTGATGGTTTTGTTGAGATGGACCGTGTTAATGGAAATTTAGCGTTATCAAGAGCCATAGGTGATTTTGAATTCAAATCTAACACAAAATTGGGACCTCATGAGCAAGTCGTTACATGTGTTCCTGATATCATTTGTCACAATTTGAATTATGATGAGGATGAATTTGTTATTTTAGCATGTGATGGTATTTGGGATTGTTTAACTTCTCAAGAGTGTGTTGACTTGGTTCACTACGGTATAAGTCAAGGTAATATGACGTTGAGCGACATTTCATCTAGAATCGTAGATGTTTGTTGTTCACCCACAACTGAAGGCTCAGGAATTGGCTGTGATAATATGAGTATTTCCATTGTTGCTTTACTAAAGGAAAATGAATCTGAGTCACAATGGTTTGAGCGTATGAGATCAAAAAATTACAATATCCAAACGTCTTTTGTCCAAAGAAGGAAAAGTATTTTTGATTTCCATGATTTTTCGGATGATGATAACGAAGTGTTCGCAATAACCACCAAAAAATTACAAGACCGCTTGAATCGTAGTAAAGATAATGACGACATGGAAATTGATGATCTTGATACCGAATTAGGCAGCAGTGCTACTCCCTCAAAGTTATCAGGTGAGGATAGAACTGGCCCTATTGACTTGTTTTCGTTGGAGGCTCTATTAGAAGCCGGGATTCAAATAAGGCAGAGGCCCAGCTCCGACAGTGACGGCAACACTTCTTATTTCCATGGTGCTTCTTTATCAGATATGTTGGCATCTTTAAGCAATGCGGCTGCAGGAGAAACAGAACCTAATGATGCTGATGATAACGATGATAACGACGGCGAAGAAAACGGCAAGAATGAAAATGCGAAGAAGGGTTCCAAGATTGAAGAAATTGAATAATAAATATTGTCGAACCGTACTTTGCAACGAAAGAGTAGTCAAACTTTGTTATCTTTATTTGTTATTCCTCTTCTGCCGATGGATTGTTTTTTACTGGATCATCTTTGCGGCCCATATTGAGGAGATGGTGAAATTCATAAAAATCATTACGAGAGAATGATAAATTGTAACAGAATTTATAAATCCTATTCATATAGATACATCTGTTTTTCCTTACTCTGTTTTTATTTTGTTGGTAACCTTTGAATCCTTTTTGATGAAAAAAATAGAAAAAAAAAAAAAAAAAAAATGAAAGCAATATCGACTGTATGTATATGCGCACCATAATTTTCCTATTAATAGTTTAAGCATAATTAGTGTACTTACTAAAAATAATGTAACTTTGCTCTTTGCACCAATAGATGTTACTCTCCAAATATCTTACAGGTCGTCTTCCACGTGGTATCTATCAAAGTAGCCAGATCCACGTCCTTGACTTCCGATACGACAATTGCTACTTGTTCCATATTACAAGGCTCATTACGGCCCTTGACCATGTAAAGTTCTTCTGCATTCAACTTGTCAGCGAGCTTATTTTTCTTAACGGACTTGAATGCAGGGTATTCGAAATCCCTAACCTCCTGGTATTTGGCTAAGTACTGGAAAGATGCATGCGTTCTTTTAATCTCACACCACGGAGCATCTGTCTCTAATAACAACCTTTCTGTTGGTATTTGCTTTACAACAGCTAGATTTTCCTCGGTTCTCAACGAGCAACCGTTTACTCCTATGAAGATGTTGGGTGATAAGTTCAGTAATTTCTGCAAATCTATCGCAGAACCAGTGAATGAATGGACCACTAGTTTTCTATCTGGATGAAATTTGTAAAACCCGCTAGACGACGATGCACCTAACTTTTGTAGCTGAAAGGTATCCCTCTCATCAGTGAACCCGGCAATAAATCTTTCCAATATTTGAACAAAATCGTCACATGCGCTTCTCATATGCAGAAACAATGGATAGCTGCTGAGTTTATCGTTCAAACAACTTATTTTCAGTTGCTCTTCAAAAAAAACCTTTTGCATCTCTTTAGAACTATAGTGAAATCTGTCGTAGTCCAACCCGATCTCACCAATTGACCTGAAACTTGTATCATGAGGTTTTGCTTGCTGATTCATCAAATCATAAAGCTCTTTCAGTTTACCCTGTGCAAAAGATGGATTACTAATAACTTTAGCATATAGAGACTCATTATATGCTTCATCCATGGAAGGGTTATCAATAGAAGCGCTAGCCTTGTCCCCTTGACTAGCATCCGCAAACTCGTTAACGCAACATGGGTGAACACCTATTGTGTGATACAGCTTTAACGGGCTAAGATCTTTGACGCTGCTTACCAACTCAATGGCACTTTGAGACTCCGCTATGGATGATCCTGTAACAAGGGCATTTTTCACGTGCCTCTGAGCAGCACGCTCTAATAATTTTACATAATCTGCTGGATGGTACTGCTTACCATTGTAAATACCGTGAAACATAGGATCTGTCAGATTCAATCCAATATCATAGTATTTCAGCGGAGAATCCGTGGCAGTTGATGTCATGCTATAATATTGTGTCAAAATTGGTTTCCAGAGCCTAGAACAACTTTTGTTCGAGGATTTCAATAAGATGCCCCACATATAACTATAACAGTACTGGCGCCTCAAAAAAATGCCTTGGCAGCGAAAGTGTCCACCTTTAGTTGTCCATTGCTACCAGGACATCACCACTGGGCCCTTCCAGCATGCTGGAAAGATTGTTCTTAGAAGAGTGCTGTTCTAAGTAACCCGGCGTTAGTAGGGGCTAAGCCTTCTAGAAGGCCGGAAAAGGCTCAGAAATGCCTGCAGTGCAAAGCTTTTCAGGAACGTTACTAGCGCAAGTCTTCTGGCTGCTGTTTAGCAACCTCTTTGCAGGTATTTCGCAGCGGGATTTCGCAGGTGTCTTGCCTAGCGTATCAACACTTAGTAGCAGTTAGGTTCTAAAGTTAAACTCCACTTCCGTTCTTCTTCGAGTTCCTTTTTGAGCGGTTTGGCCTATCTTGTCTCATCATCTTGTTAGTGTGCGACGTTATCTGTGGGTGAGAGAGGCTATTTTTGGTCCGGTGAAAAAAAAATTTTTTCTCTGCTGAGAGCTGAAATTTGAAAATTGAGATGAGATGCGATGCGATGAGATGCGAGACCAATGCGATGAGACACTTTTCTACTTCCTTACACAGAAGTCGTGTATAGTTTTTGTACGTTGATATTAATAAAGGCTTTTCATATCATTTTGTTTTCAGGTAAACAAATCTGGCAAATCTCCACTGCTTGAGTCATTAAAACTACTCACTCAAGAAGGCATATACACGACAGTGGGTAGAGAAAAGAATATATCACTGTTCTTATTGAAGTTCCCTCGCGATGACGTTGCCGAAACTCAGTAGCGTTTCTGTTTCATCAGGACATGTTAGTGCCAACTCACATGGTTTCTCAATACTAAGCAAACACCCTCACCCAAATAATCTTGTCCATTCCCACTCACTTTCTCACACAAATGCGAAGAGCCACCTGCCTATCAGTAGCACTAGCACTAAAGAGAACAGCACGAACAAGGAGGAGGCGGAATCACTCAAAAAAAACAACCCCTCTTCTTGGGACCCTAGTGATGATATCAAGCTCCGCCACCTGAAAGAGATCAAGAACTTGGGCTGGAAGGAGATTGCACATCATTTCCCAAATAGAACTCCTAACGCTTGTCAATTCAGATGGAGGAGACTGAAATCAGGCAACTTAAAGTCTAACAAGACCGCAGTTATTGACATCAATAAGCTATTCGGCGTGTATGCGACTGGTGATGCTACCCCATCCGCGGGTACTCCGTCTGCGGAAGAAGCCGTAAAAGAGGAAGCTGTTGAGGATGAAGATATTACTGCAGGTTCTAGTGCTATCGAGGATTCTCCACCGGATTTCAAGCCATTAGTTAAGCCTAAATACATGGACAGAAAACTGATAACTCAAAGATCTACATCAACATTTTCGGACCATGAGCCACAACACACGAAACCAAGGAAACTGTTTGTTAAGCCAAGGTCCTTCTCTCATTCTATAACAACCAACACGCCTAATGTAAAGACTGCTCAGCAGACAAATCTAAGCCTTTATAACACTACTTCAGCAAAGACAAATAAAGCTGTTAATTCCAATGATTATGAGAATATTGGTCTTGTGCCTAAAATTATTATCAGGTCTAGAAGGAACTCCTTTATTCCTTCAACTCAAATCCCTCATTCAACGACGAAGACTAGGAAAAACTCGCATTCCGTAATTTCTTCTAGAAGATCATCTTTTAACATGATGCATTCAAGAAGATCATCCTTCAACTCTCACGCTCCTACGGAGCCTATTTCTAGAAGAGCTTCCTTGGTAGTTAGCCCGTATATGTCACCCAGAAGGTTATCTACATCGCAATCCGTTCATTATCATCCACAGCACCAATACTATCTTAACCCCATAGCGTCTCCCAACTGCAAGACAGACCACGCAAATGACAAAATCACGCACACGAGGACTTTCTTAGATATGCAAAAATTCGCTAATAAACACCCGTGGTCTAGAGAAGATGATGAAGTGCTACTTAACAATACGAAGGACAAACAAAACCATTTGTCGCCGCTAGAAATTTCTATTGTTCTGCCTAATAATAGATCCGAGTTGGAAATCCAACAAAGAATGGATTATTTAAAGAGAAAAGGACGTGTAAGTGGTTTTCATACAAATGAAGGATGCAAAGACGAGGAGGAGGAGGATGACATTGACCCACTGCACAAGGAGAATGGCATTAACACGCCATCGCAGCAATCGCAAAATTACGGTATGTTAGAGGCTAAACATGATAATCCAAAGTCTAGTGAGCTTTCTTCTATGACCAGCGCAAATGACATACGCAATGAGCAAGATGAACTTCCAGGTATAAATTCTATCTTTAAAAATATATTTTAAGCTAAGAGACGAATTTAGTTTGTTTTGACTATTCGTTTAATGAGTACAAATTAATCGCACCCACACATGTACACACACACATATATATCTTTATATATACACATAAAATTTATTCGTAGGAGAATTCTGTAATACTATTGACTACAAGGGTTCTTATTGCTATTAATAATGTTACATGTATATGCTTATATCCAATATATACCCATCGCCGCTTATTCTTCGTCATCCTCTATTAGAGTTATTTTTCTTCTTTTTCTGACTCTCTCCTTCCTTATGTGGCTTTCTATATCGTTTTCATCCTGCTCTTGTCCTTTTCTCTTCCCATCCTCATCATCATCACTGTCTTCTTCATATGTGTCTTCCTCCTCATCATTTTCTTCTGATATTTGCTCATCCTCAATGTCATCATCAAGGGTAAAGTCTTCGTCTTCGTCTTCATCTTCTTTGGCGTTTTCACCTACATATAATTCAGTATCTACATCGTTTTCTACTTCATCCTGCTCTAAACTTGATATTCCAGTATCGTTTCTCCTAGCTGCATGATTTCCAAGTGGTGTTTCGGAGTTTTTAATAGTGAAGCAGAGCTCCCAATGAGTTTCTGTACTAAATTTTGATCTTGGTATCCCTTTGCGATCATGGATGCTTTCCAGCACTCTTTTTTCCGCTTGATAGATTAATCTATCATTATTTGTGTTCTTATAATCACACATATACTCTGTTAAGGAGGAAACAGTGTCTTCAAAAAAATCAGTAGCAGGTACTTCCGGTTCTATGATATTGTTTACATGAAGCTTGGATGTTTTGTGCTCACTACTTCTTCTTCTTCTTCTTCTGCGTTTATTATGTGCTCTACTGTTGTTATAGTTTTCTATATGTGTGTTATTCGAAATTACCGGAGCCATAGTTTCATTTGTAAGAGCTTCGTCCGCTAATGCGGTGGGTTCTAAGTTCATCATCCCATTTATACCAAATGACGGCCCTAATATAATAGGTTCCCACAATAGTTTGTCATATTTGACGCGAGGATAGTTTTTTGAGCTCCAAGTTTTGTAAATATTTTCAATCCTGTTCCAAGAATCGATTTTAATAATATAGTTGAAATCATCCAAACTGGATAATGAGCGTGTTTTATGGCGATACAAAACTTGAAGTTGTTCCAATCCAAACACAACGTCTGTTGGTATCATTCCTGTTAGTTTAGCGATATCGTTTAGGCTAACCTGCTGAAAAGTATCTTCATTTTTATTATTTGATCGACGTCTAGCACTGTCTCTTAATTTTAATAGCACTTCAGCACATTTTATCTTCCAAAACGTTCTGTAAGTCAATAATCCTAAATCCGACAATGGTTTTTCAGGAGTTCCAAATTTTGACTCCTTTCTGGATAATAAATATGAAAATTCCATCAAAAACTGACCATATCCTTTCCTCTGGTATATGGGTAGAGTTAAAATACAACTTAGGTTATAGTCATTGGAGTTGAATTTTTCCTTGGAGAAATAGCCTACGAAATGGAATTTGGCTGCGTTTTGATAGGGATGGTTCTCTGTATCCTCTCTCTCCGTTAGAATATAGAATATAAACGGTTCAACATCGTAATACAAAGTCTTAGAATTGATAAAACATTTTGCCAACAGGCAAAGATTTTGACAATACAAGACATTCTCCCGCCCATCAATTTCCCAAACAGACAGCTTACCGTCGCGATAAATTTCATTTCCGGGGGGCTTAAAAGTTAGACACTTTAGTTGGTGTCTATAAAAAGTATATCGAGAAGTCATATATTTTAGGCAGAACTCACATATAAAAACCATTTTATTTTGGTTGATGTGTTCCGGAAAAGGAGATGTATACCAAGGTTTAATTTCATAATTTCGAAGAACAATGTATTCTATCTGGGAAAACCACACTTTATTTTTGATTCTTGGTACTTTCCCTTTCCTTTTTTTCCTATCTTCGTTTTCTTGATCGGTTTCATTATGATTGCAAAGTGATACGTTACCATTAATGTACGTTGCAGACTTAGAGTTTTCTAAAAATGTAAGAAACTTTATTTTATCTTCCCAGGTGGGTAAAGTTCTTTTTGTACTGAAATCTTTCATTTTTTTTATTGTTCCGCCGTATGGTACGTACCATTGCCAAGAATCGTTATCCCTGAATGGCGTATTATCAGAAGAATATGGGTACTCCATGTTTTCGGTTGCTAGATCCCATGTTTGCTTTAACCTGTTAACTCTTCTTTGAAACCCGATTAGAGGACCGGATGATGTTATATTTTTGTTAACTAAAGGTGCTATGACTGAAGATTTAGATATTAGTCTTTCAAAATTGAAAAATTTGATAGAATCATACTTAATTCTAACCTTCAACTCCTCGCTGACTTCAATATTAGGTTCAATAATGGGGAAACTTACTGCTCCCATCTTATTGTCCCTATTAACGATATTTTGAGAAGAATTTTCTGACGCAAGTTTGGACTGCTGGGAAATCAACCCTTTTTTTATTTTATTAAGGCCTTTATCAGACCGAACACTTCCTCTTATTCGATGTGATATACTGGCATCGGAGTTGAATAGTCGTCTTGTAGTTCTATGTCCATTTGTATCGCTTCTGACAAATTGAGAATGTATCAGATCATCGATCTCTAAGTTTTTCAATAATGCATTTTTTTTGGGTTTTGGCGATTCGTCGTTTGCTGTTAATGACATTATCTGCAAATTATACGGAGACTAATTAATGAAGAAGGAAGAAGAGAGAGGGCGGTATGAATAACACCTATGAGAAAAGAATAGCAATGCTTTTCCTTTTTTACCTTTTATATTCGTTCTTTCTTCTTTTGCCTCTTTTAATATGCTTTGTTTCTGTGCTATTTTCCCGACTCTTTATTTCAAACAATGAAGCCCCCAATTAATCAAGAACCACCAAAATAGCATGTCAGTTGAACACTCAACGACTAAAAAAACGAATAATTTCTTGTTCAATTGGCCTGAACGTTTGACTATGAAACTTTCTGCTCTTCTCTGATCATTGTAAACAAAGAAATGTCAATAAATTATTGTTACCCGACTTTCTATATACTACAAATACCGCCAATGATGCAGTGAGCAAGATATCAATTAATGCAAAAACAATATCGAGTAAGGTAGAAACATCTCTGTGATTAAACATCGTACATATAAATACCATATATAAAAGTATGTGGGAAAAGAACGTTCAAAAAAAAAAAGTAAGTAGTAGGTTAAAAATAAAATCTCAAAAGAGGGAAAAAAAAAAAAGAGGGATAATTTTGGCTTGATTACATTGCGTTACTTAAAGTAGCCTCATCATTCATTCATTATCATCGTTTCATCGACATTAGGTGACGTTTCTCAGTAAAAATTAACTTCATCATGATCATTAATTTCATATTCATATTCGGTTATTTTTTTTTTTTTTTATATTTTTTTTCAATGGTGTTTTTGATGGTTTTTATTATATATATATATTTTTTTATCTTTTATCTTGTGTAAGCACCCCTCATTACTTGTATCGTGCGATATACAAATACCAAACAAACTCTATAATCATAGAATAATGGAAGTATATATTACCATAGATTCTTCTTGTTTTGGTTTTGTAAATCCAGTCCGCTTAAAGAACGATTCAAGCCCTGTTCCAAGCCATCATCTAGTCCAGAGTGACTCAAAGATTTATAGATCAAGTCGGCACTATTCAAATTGTGTGCGGACAACATGGACTCATCGTGATAAGACTGATATGAGAAATTAGAATGTACTGAGCCATTTGTGTGCTGTGGAAGCAGTTGGGACTGTGAGTTTGCTGAAGATGGGCCGTTAAGGTTGTACAACTGCTGGGAAGACAATGAAGCATTTTGGTATGCCACTGGTACCCGTTGTTGAGTTTGGGACTGTGCTGGTGGTTGCGCTTGGGATAGGGTTTGGCTGTTGATTGGGATTTGTGAATTTGGAGGTGAAATTTGAGAATTTCTCAGTAAGGGATTAACGGAATTGATTTGATAATGGTTGGCAGAATAACCGGATGGAATTCTTGAGGATGGTGTTAAAGTAGCTTGTTGTCTTAAAAAAGATTGTTGTTGTTGCGCAGCTGACTGAACATTTTGCTGTGTTTGTGGTTGAGGTTGTTGCGGTTGGTCTGCGGAATTGTATTGAGAACTATGGTGTATGTTCATTTTAGGTGAGGTTAGTGTTGGTTGCATGGAGAATTGTCCCTGTGAAGAAATTTTTGGTGTTGAGCTGGCGCTATTGTTATTAATGATGACATTGTTACCGTTACCGTTATTACTGTTAATAGTATTGCTGTTGGAAGAATTGTTAACGGCCTGATTGCTAATACTATTCGCTGCAGCTGCTGCATGGGCCTGTAACAAACTTGTATAAGATTGTGACCTATTCATGGAGCCGCCAGTGGAGTTTGGCTGCAAAGGATGAGCAGATGTCATTTGACCTTGTTGTTGCAAATGAGATTGTAAATTAGCATGATCCAGAATCTTTCTTCTGATAATAATAAATCTTGGATCATATACTTCTACTAGCCCTAAGTACGAGCACAAAACATTGATAATTCTCTTGTGGGAAGCGGATATACCCATGGGATAAGCCAACTCGTAATAATACTTTTCTCTATCCTTAAATAACAATAATTGGGAATAAATTTCCAAAGTGTCAGGGTCATTGAAGTCCAGTTGTTGGGGTGGGAGAGGCAAAGTGGAAGTTGATGGTAAAGGCGCATAAAATCTCTCAGTGGACATCTGGGCTTGATTATTAACGTTTGTTTGGTACAACGATGAAGAAGTATGTTGGGCAGAAAGTGAAGGTTGGTTCAGAATGATGTTACCACTATTGTTGTTATTAGAACTGTTATTGTTAATGGTATTATTCATTGGACTGTTCATCATGCTATTAGCATTAATGCCGTTCATTAGAGTCGAGAATAATTGATTGTTAGAAGTATTATTGTTTCCGCTTCCACTCATTTTAGATAAAGAATCCAAAGAAAGATTAGATGACGATCTGTGTTGTTCTTCTAATTGTCCTCTTTTCTCTCTCTTCTCCCTCTCGATTCTTTCTCTTTCAGCTTGGGGAAGCATTTTTTTATATTCCACTTTCAATTTCCTCCCGCTGATTTCCTTTCCATTCAAAGAAGTTATCACTTGAGTAGTTTCTTCAGGAGTGGTGAAATTCGCAAAGGCTAGTCCTCTGAAAATACCGTTATCAAAGTGGTAATTGAAGGCATAAGGAAGGGGAAGATCCATTTCTTCAATAATGTCTAACAATTGCTCTTTTTTAATAGCAAACGGAATGTTTTTAATAACAATAGCATTTGGGATAACATCATCGTCCAAAGCACCATTGGTGGGGGCATTATTCAAATTTGTAGAAGAAACGTTTTGTTCGGCATTTTTTGCAGAGTTCTCACCAGTTTCCGTTTGCACACCGTTTTCTTTGTCAATTGCATCTCTAGTTTCGATAGATTGCTGATTTGTTTCCTGGTCATTAGTCTCCGTATTTATATTATTATCCTGAGCATCATTGATGGCTGCAGGAGGAGCATTCTCAAAAGAACTGGTCTCCATTTCTTATTGTTGTTGAACACGCTTTCCCTAGTCTGTAGCCTGCCTCTATGAGTACTATATCACACTTCTTCTTGCGCTAATCTCCAAAGACCTGCTGGTAATCTCAGCTGAAAGGCTGCCTTTAATTGTTATTCTTTTCCAGGAAAAAATCGCAAAGTTGCAGCATCCGTGTTTCGTGACATCATTGAAGGTTACCCTAATCTATTACCTCGGATTAACTTGAATTAATAAGGACACACAGGTATAGGGAAGGTAAAGTTGAAGTAATGATAAGAAGTGGGCAGCACCGAAGCAGTTTATCTGAACTAACTTCTGTACGACTCGAGAATATAGTAAGAACACCATCATTAACCTGAAAGTTAAAAATGTCAGACCCTGTAGAGTTATTGAAAAGAGTATGTAGTAGGGAAATATATCAAAGGAACAAAATGAAAGCTATGTGATTCCGTAATTTACGAAGGCAAATTACTAACATTGAAATACGGGAATTGATATTTCCCGTTGTGTTAAGGCTGAGAAGAAGGGTGTTCCTTCATCGGGTTTCATGAAATTGTTTAGCGGTTCTGATTCATACAAGTTTGAGGAGGCTGCTGATCTTTGTGTCCAAGCAGCCACCATTTACCGTCTAAGAAAAGAGTTAAACTTGGCAGGAGACTCGTTTTTGAAAGCTGCTGACTATCAGAAAAAGGCTGGTAATGAAGACGAAGCAGGAAATACCTACGTAGAGGCTTATAAATGCTTTAAAAGCGGTGGAAACTCTGTGAACGCCGTGGATTCATTAGAAAATGCTATTCAAATTTTTACTCATAGGGGGCAGTTCCGGAGAGGTGCTAATTTCAAGTTTGAGCTTGGAGAAATTCTAGAAAATGATTTGCATGACTATGCAAAAGCTATAGATTGCTATGAGCTCGCTGGTGAGTGGTATGCCCAAGACCAGTCGGTAGCATTATCGAATAAGTGTTTTATCAAATGCGCAGATCTAAAGGCTCTTGACGGTCAATATATTGAAGCAAGTGATATATATTCGAAGTTGATCAAGAGCAGCATGGGCAATAGATTGAGCCAATGGAGTTTGAAGGATTACTTCCTAAAAAAAGGGCTTTGTCAGCTAGCTGCTACTGATGCAGTCGCTGCTGCAAGAACTTTACAAGAGGGTCAAAGTGAAGATCCGAATTTTGCGGATTCAAGGGAGTCAAATTTCTTGAAAAGTTTAATCGATGCTGTTAATGAAGGTGATAGCGAGCAGCTAAGCGAACACTGTAAGGAGTTTGACAATTTTATGAGACTAGATAAATGGAAAATTACCATTTTGAATAAAATTAAGGAGTCCATCCAGCAACAAGAAGATGATTTGTTATGAACGGCATATACTTACGCGCACATACATATATACATATATATTATAAATGTAACACTTGTTTTACCCGAAACGGCGAAGTAATTGTGTACCGCCGTGCACCTTTTCCTCGAGATAAACATATAGCGATGACTTAGAGAACAAAGTAGTATTAGTATCATATACTTCCAACGTTAATCAAGCGCAATAAACCTTTGTTCGTGTGTTTCAAAGTTATTGCAAGAGCGAAGTTGAAGCCATCTTTTCACGAGAAGTTAGCTGTGGTTCGAGTCTGTCGCACGCCGTGTAATGTAAGGATCTTCCCTTAGCTTTTCTGATCCGGAGCCCTTGAGGGATATTACGCATCGCGTATCTTCATACGATTACTGTACTTTGCTGACTTGCATTCTTGATATTGGGCTATAGTTGGCACTTCGCTCGTTTCTTTTCTTTCGTTATATAACGTAACCTTTTTTTTTTTAACTTCCTTATCCTGCCCCTTATCACTCTGAACCCCATAGATAAACAAAGACAGAACTCTGTCCTACTTTATCTATTACTAAACTCAACACATTACAGCCCAATATTATAAATACGTTCTTCTTCGTTACAAGAATAGGCGAGGTTGTACGAACTGCAAACTAGCTGCAAATTAATTGTAACACTTAAGTGGAGAGCAGAGAGTAGCAGCACTGAAGGAAAAGGGAGAAGCTTATCTTACTGTAGAAGAAAATGGGATTGCGTTACTCCATATATATTGAAAATCCGTTATCTTCCCCATCATCATCGTATAAATCAATAAACGACCCGTTATTCCACTCTCAGCATCGATCGCAAAAAAACGTGAGCTTCATCACCTACGGTTGTAGACATTGCAAGACACATCTTTCCAGTTCCTTCCAGATTATTTCTAGA
The DNA here is from genome assembly GCF_000146045.2 of Saccharomyces cerevisiae S288C. NCBI lineage: Eukaryota > Fungi > Ascomycota > Saccharomycetes > Saccharomycetales > Saccharomycetaceae > Saccharomyces > Saccharomyces cerevisiae. The sequence continues at coordinate 127,011 of NC_001134.8, forward strand.
GATTATAGGGGTAGGACCGGAACTGCTTATTTAATGAACAAAGTTGTTAATGTCGTTGAAGGAAAGGTCGAGCAACGAAGAATGTTGACTGGCGACTACTTAGTCTGTGATATTCTTTGTCATTGGTGCAAGAGGAACGTAGGTTGGAAATACTTGCAGAGCAGCAATGATGATCAGCAGTATAAGGAAGGAAAGTTTATCTTAGAGCTGAAAAACATTTGTAAATGTACTTGATGTCTTCCTTTGTCTGCTATCTAGCACCTCTCGTCTTTTAGTGCTTTTTAGCGTATGATTCTTTTTAAGAATCTGGTCTTTCTTCCTTCTATTTTGATTGGGTATATTTCTATTCGTGTTTCATTACTGGTCTGGGTTAATTGGGTTTTGGTTTGGTCCAGTTGTTTTCAAGTAGCCTTTATTTTTTCATTGTGGTATTTTATCTTATCGATTTATACTTTTTTTTATTCAAAGAAAATTAAACAGATAATCTCTTATGAGCCTAGCTACTTTGTTTTTTCTTACAGGGCCATTGACTTATGCCCTGAACGAGTCTTACTTTACTTTTTTTGTATTTTCAATAATGTCGTGTTTCCCATGTTGTAATACGCCCAAAGATTATGTGGTAGAGCTTTTTTTTTTTTTGGTTAGTGTATTTACCAAACTGGGATGATTTTCAAAACTTATGAAGCAGTTTCAATACATAACTGTCTAACGTAAAAATTTTATAAAATGGAAAAATAGATGATGATAACTATAACAATTTTAAAGTACAACATATTCTACTTTTAGAATAATTCACAATATACAAGGACGATCCTGGAAAAGGGTAAATATGATTCAGCTTCGAGGAAGAAGTACAAAAAGAAGACGAAATGGTCCATTACAGACTAAGCACTATCCAACAAAAAGTTAGTGGCGGCTTCTAGATCCCAGTTGCACTTTTCCAAGGCATTGTGCGCTTCTTCTTCAGTAAATCCCATGCCACTTAACTCCTCGACGGCTAGAGACTTTGGAGTAGTTGCAACCCCGCGGTTAACTATTGGACCTTTTGACAAGCTAGCATCAACGATAGGATCATTCTTCAATGGAATTGGTTGTTGTGGAATGCTTGGGGTAGCTACTTTGGTTGGTTCAGCTTTGGAGTTACCAAATCCAGCAAAAATCTCGTCCCACTCATCGTTGCTTACTTGAGCAGGGTCACTGGTTGACTGTTGTTGTACTTGTGGTTTTGGGATAGTTGGGTTAGAGGAACTAGTTAACGTCCCTGTAAAAGCGTTCATTTGTAGTTCGTCATCGAGATCCTTATGGTCTATGGTTTCAAATTGCTCCATCGACCCAGCATTCGCAACATTCTCAAATTCAGATTCCGAATCAGCACCATTATCTTCCTCCACAGCCGCTTGTTCTAACCCTGCGAATTCATCATCAAATTCGTCCTTAACAGGCAAAATGGAATTGGTGCTTGCCTTTTTTGAGTTACCTTCATTATGTGAAGGAGAAGTGCCTGGAGCGGGATATTTTATGACTTGTTCCGTGTGGATTTCCAAACTTGATGTGGGCTGGGCATTATAGGGAGTTTGAAGGGTCTTCACTGTTGCTGATGGAATTTCTCTGGTATCTTCAAACTCATCATCGTCTGAAGAGGATGAATCGCTTTCGTCAATATGCAATTCCTGAATTGGTGGAAACTCTTCATTTATTGTCTTTGCTTTTGGTTGAGCAGAGATTTTTGGAGATTCTTGGATAGAACTGACCGACTCACCGTCTTCATTTGAATTAGCCCTTTTTGTGGTACTTCCGTCTTCAATAACTTCTGTAGTTTCGTTGCTCAAAACATCAGTAGAAGCGGTAGCTGGGGTAGCTTCCCATTCACCAGGAATGTGAGATAAGTTTCCAGTATTATCTCTATTCGCAGTATTATTGATGGTGTCACGTTCTTCCAACGTTTCCGGTAGCTCAACATCATCTCTTACGGATTGAGGAGCATTGTTTGCAACAGACGATGTCAAGGATTGACTTCTTGGAATACCATATTCATTCAAATCACCATCAAACCTATCACTTAATGTTTCAGTTAAGTTTGGATTTGCTGTCTCATTTCCTGACTGGGTGCCGTTGTTTGTATTGGCATTTTCACTATCGCTTTGAGATCCCAAAGTTGGAACGTCTCTATCAAATACGTCACTTTCGGTTCTTTCTGTCTTTTCTTCATCGTCTTTAACCCGATTAACATTCAAGTTTGAATTCTCAACAGTAGTTTCGACAAATTTGGATACAGTGTCTTCGTGAACATTTCCTCTTGATGTGGCTTCTTTGGTTGTTGTATCTGTATTAGAGGCGCTTTTCGCAATAATGTCCTTAGCATCCTCAGGTAATTGTCCCATAGCTAAATTCATTTGTCTTTCGGATAACTCTCTCACATTGTTAGCGTATTCGATGTTTCTCTCCTTTAACTCTTGATCAGCTTTTTCAAAAGAAGCTTTTCTCTGTGATAGATCGTCGAACATTTCTTGCAATTTAGAAACGTGCTGATGGTAGAGATTTTCTTGTTCTTCAATTTGTCTGTTACGTTCTTCCAATTGTTTTTCACGGTCCGTTAAATCAGTATCCTTGTTGGACAGATCCTGGTATTTAGCTTGTAATTGTGCGTGTTGCTCCTCCACGGTCTTTTGGTAGTCATTTAACTCCTTTTGTTTAGTTAAGTAAACGCTTATCTTTTCGCCAAGACCATCGATTTCCTTCTGCAAGTTTGCTACTGTGACTTGATTCAACTCTAGCTGTTTTGAATTAACATCTACCATTGACCTTTCTTGCTTGACCTGTTGTTGTTTTTCATTTAATTGTGACTGTAAGGAGGCTGTCATCGAGTTCAAATTCGTAATTTGTTCTTTTAATTCTGCGTTCTTTGTTTGAGATTCTTGCAAATCAGTAGTTAGTTCATTGAGTTTGGACTCAGCGGCATGGTAGTTTGCTTCGGATACAGCCAACTGTTGCGCTAATGTTTCGTTTTCTTTGTTTACTTGAAGTACTTGTGCTTCCAGTTGTTCCGTTTGTTTAACATTTTGGTCATGGGTAGAACGTAAATTGTTCAATTTGATTTGAATGGAATTTTTCATCTCAGTAACACGTTTCAACTCCTGGGTCGCTCTTGACTTTTTGTCATTAGTTATACTTGCCTGCTTGGACAGGGAGTTTACTTGGTTAGATAAATTAGCCATTTCTGTGGTAGCATTAGATAACTGAGCAGAAGCTTCACCATCTGCAAATAAATCCTGGTTCTTGAATGCATTATTGGAAGATCTTGAAAAAGCGGATGCGCCTAAAGCAGCAGCACCCACTGCGGCGCCTACAGCAGCACCAGTGGCAGCGCTAGTGGCAGCGCCTGCTGGCATGCTAAACACAGAAAAGTTGGGAACTTGTGGCAGTGTTGTTGAAGCTGTACGTTTGACTGGACTTGAAGCATGTTTTGGAACTGGCGGAGGCTGAGCGCTAAAAGTATCACTGGATTCCCTTAGTTGCTCTTGTTCCTCTGGTTCTTCCTTGATTATACTTTGACCGAAGTTTGAGGTGGGAGTAAATTTCTTCAATCCAGAGGAGGAGTGAGTTAAAGGTGGAGGCTGCTGTGGCTGTTGTTGTTGTAATGTTGCTTGGCCATTGTTATTATCATATGAAAAACTATTATTTGTGTTGTTTTGAACCACAGTTTGTGCTTTAGTGGGAGAAGGAGAGCTGAATGAAGGGTTCAAAGCCAGTAAATCATTCAAAGAACCGTTATTTGAGTTTTGAGGAAGAACTTGTGGAACTGTTGGTTGAGTATTAACTGCTGGGGCAGAAACTTGGTGTGGCATATCCTGTAAAGAAGGCTTACTTGCTCTTGAGGGGATGGCAATTTGAGGTGCACTTTGTTGTTGAGGAAGTGGGTTTGGCGGATAAAGTCCTAAAGCGGGGGACTGTAATAATTCATTGGGGATAACATCCGGTAATTCGACACCAGCATTCTTTTTTTGAATTAAGAACATGGCAATAGCAAATTCCAATTTGGTGAATTCAGCATTGTTGTGGATGTCAGCTAAGTCCCAGATGGTGGCTAACGTCTCTTGGTTTAATCTAGAGGATAAGAAGAATGGAACCAACACAGCAGAGCTTAGCGAACCAGCATGTTGCTTATCTAATGAATCAAAAATTGCATCAAACTGTTGTTTTTTTTCAAAACTTAAAGACCAATCTGAAGCAGCATTACTGAATGCACCAGTAGATAGACGTGATATAGTAGAGTGTCTTGTTAGTGAAGATACGCCAGTGGAGTTAGCACTCAAAGGAGTAGTCCTGTTTGGTTGATTAACAACAACAGGTTCTAAACGAATAGAATCCCACAGCTGAGTAGGCAACACGGCCGGTGGTGTGTTCATACTAGGATGATGAGACATACATAGTTGGATCAAATACATGGCCATTATAAACTCAGATTTGTCTAAGACACCGGATGCGTCTCTATCACAAAGAGCCCAAATTTCACCTAAAGTTTGATTTGGTAATCTTGCCTTTAAAAATATATCCTTGGCTTTATCACCAGCAACAGTTTGAGCACCCTTTGCTGTCCTATCAAACAGTTGTGAAAATTTAGCAATATCATTTGAGGATAAGGCAGGAATATCAGTGTTGTTTGTATTGCCGGTTGCACTACCGCTTTGCATAGGGGCTGGGTTCTGATTTATAGAAAAAGAAGCCAGTTGAGTAGGTGTGCTCTCATATAGGGCAGCGGAAATTGGTTGGTTGGGAGCATTTTGCAATTGAGCGATCATTCTCAAAGCAGCCGAAAACTCGTTCAAGTTCAAAAACCCTTTATTGTCTATATCGACGGTAGCCCACACTTGCGATAGTAATTGCCCTGGAAGACCAGAAGACGCGAAGAGCGGTCTGACTGCCTCGCCAGTGACCACCCCGAGATCTTCCGTATCCAATTGGTGAAATTTCTGATTATAAAAGGCTTGTTCCTGAGAGGATAATGGAGTTCTAAAAGTAATAGATGCCATGGCCTATATCGTTCGAATCCTATTGAAAACACACAGATAAAAACAGGAAAAAAGATAGATCTAGAGCTTCACGAATCTATTTATTAGTTTCAACGCGCTATATTATTTCGCGAGAACCAGTAATTCTCTATTTAAAAGCACTCTATTGCCTATCACAAAGTGCTCTGTTGTGTGTTGTTTTCAATGTGCTTCTGAAAAGGGGTTTGTAATAGTTGAAGATTTTGATTATAGGAGAAATCTAATCCCCCTCCGAAGCGCCGACGGGTAATGATTGTGTAGTTTTTCATTTCGCGATCAAAAGCATGTATTTTGACACAGCTAACAATACCTATTATCATTTTTTGTTGGTGTTCTCATCGATTGTCAAAGCACAATAAAAAGCTATGAGCTCGACGATGTTGGATGATGTGGATAATAATATGATGGGTATCAAGTCTATCAGCCTTTATGAATTACTTAGCGATGTGGTGAAACAGGGCGACAAGACGCGATTGGTGACGGCGGGTCCCGAGCAAGTTTTGCCTGATTTAATCCGGCATATCACTGAAACAATACCGTTTGACCTATTTATAAACCTTAAGAATGAAATGAACGATGCGAGAAATCTCGTTACTAGATTAAATTGGCTGGGTAAGTTTCTGAATGATAATTTTTTACAAAATCATACATTTCCATTCACAATACTTCGGATATGCGAATTGTGTTATGATCCTTTCAAATATTACAAGATCAATGAATTGGAGAAGTTTGTAAATGCGCTAGAAAAATGTTGCATGGTAACTAGCAGTTGGCAGGTTTTTGATAAAACACACGGTGAGAAGCAAGAGGACGATAAGGAGAAAGATATTAACTTCATCAAGAATCAAGAAGATGTCTCACTAATGAAGATACCGTGGATGACCGAAAACAATACTAGGGAGTTGGCACCCTTTATTAGAGAAATCGACTCTATAATGAGTGTCAACCTAGGCTACGATGACGAGGATGAAGAGGAAGGATTTTTTGATGGTGATGAAGATAGGGAGATGGGGAATAAGAGTAAGCGTAATGTTTTGCTGAAAGATGAAAATTTCATGGTGGAAGAATACTATGAGGATGATTGCGGGATAAACGATGATAATAGCGATAATAAAGGACAAAATTGTCAGAGCGATGTTACGAAGAATAATAGCGATGATGAAGATGACGATGACAACGACGACGATTATCGTGAAGATGGTGCAGATGAAGATGATGAGGATGATGATCACATGGGCAGCACAGATGACGATGAAGATGATGACGAAGATAGGCAGGCGGGCGAAAGTACCAAGGTGCAAAATTTTGACAAGAAAAATGAAACTCCAAGGAAGAGGAAGCCCACAGATTTAGATAACTTTGAATATGACGAATCACCATCATTCACAAACATGGATCTCACGACGCCAAAGAAATATAAACATACCGCAACGGGCAGGTTCTCCATAATAGAGTCGCCATCGTCTTCGCTCCTCAATGCCATGGACGGCAGTAATGAGATCTCATCGAGCCAGGAGGAGGAGAAAGAGGATGCTCATGAAAACCATGAGGGTAGAAGTGAAGGACTGTTACCAGGTGACGAATTAGTGAGTCCATCGATGAGCTCTTCACAAGAGGATAAGATGGTTGCGATTGCTGGTATTACCTACCGTGAGAATATTAGCAGTCCATTAGGCAAGAAGTCCAGATGATCGAGAGATGACTTCTCTACCAACAACTTCCCATTTGCATAATATCATTAAATATGTTTTACCAAAAAAAAGTTCATCTTTCTTATTTTTAAAATCGATAGTTCTTCAGGATCTTGGTCACATATATATATATATATATATATACACTTATATAAAATAAGACGTTTATTTAATCTTGTTTTCTTACGAGTTTCTTTTTTTTTCTTTTTTTATTTTCTACTTTTGCAAGGAACAGTGACCTTGCCAATAAATAATGAAGACTACTTGGGTTACTAGAATATAAAATACATGTAAAAAATTCATTTATGGTGTGAGTGTGCGAGCGTGCCTGTATACATCTAGCAGCTTGCTTATTTCTATTTTATGTGCATGGAAAATATATTATCACACATCTTACCATCTCATCATGGACATGTCACTTCTGATTCTCATGTAATCTAATAACCCTTCAATTTGGCCTGTACCAGCAATAGCAATATCTTGGTCCCATAATCTCTTACCGGCCCAAGCCTTAACATCTTTGACTGTGATTGCATCAATTTTCTTGAAAGCCTCACCCAGAGACAGTTTGGAGCCCTTGATTAGGACTTCTGCGCCTAACAAGTTAGCGTCATTGACGGGATTACCAGATTCGTATAACTGCCCTAATTGTAATTTCAACAGCGATTTGGCACGTTCAACTTCAGTATCAGTGACAGAAATGGTCAATCTGTTCCATTGTTTCAAAGTGAAATGGATGAGGTCGTCAATCATGGTAACGTTTCTCGTGGCCGTAGAGAACCCCCATAAACCGGAATCTTTGTAAGAAAGAGAGAAATGATTGAAATTGTCGCATAATTGGTACTCCTGTATGTTGTCTAACAATTTGATACCTTGTAATCTAGAAGCGGGTTCGAAGGCGTTGTATGAGCCGAAAATTTGGGCGGCTAATTTAGCAACAAAATAATTTGGTGAATTGACAGGTTCACCTTCCACAGCCAGCGAAATCCACGCCTTTGGCAAGGTGTCGTCTCTCAATCTAACTTCGGAACCCAAGAAAGCGGCCTTTTTCTTGAGTACGGGCTTGGTACCGGTTTGCAAACTTAGGTTTTTGGATTCGATGGAATTTACTAAATCCTCATGTTTGATATTACCGGTACCAACAACAACAGCATTTGAATTCAAGAAATGGTTATTGGCAAAAGATTCCAGATCAGCAACAACTAAATTCTCCAAGGACTCCAAAGTACCTCTAGTAGGCAAAGATAATGGAGTGTTTTGGAAGGCGGTGGAGTGTAAATGTTCCAAAACTCTGTTGGGATGGTCGTTTTCTTCAAAATCTTGAACTTGCTTCAAGACAGATTTCTTCGTGGCCTCGAAGTTAGAAGAAGATAGCAAATTAGCCTTTTGTTGGATGAAAGACTGATTCAAGAAGTCTAGTGATTTATCGGTAGAACCTGGCAAAGAAGATACAATGTAAGATTGGAAGTCTCTGGAGATATTGGAAGACAATGCCAAACCTTCCTTGGCGGCAACAGCAGAGTTTTCTTTGGATAGAAAGATGTTCTTCCATAAATTGGAAACCCCGTTGTTATAAGGGTTTTCGTTGGCAGCACCGGAGCCGAAGACAACACCGACAGAGGCTGTGTGAGCGGAAGGATTATGCTCAGTGGCTACAACTATACCGTTAGATAATTGCGTTACTTCGGCCTTGGGGGTTGCTACAGCTGTAGCCAAAGACCTCTTGAACTGGTTAGATACAGTCTTTGAAGTTACTGTTCTTAGCATTTTTTTTGTTTATATATCTTGTGTTTTCTTTCTCAGTGATATGGTGACGATGATGTTCTTCTCGTATTATTACTCCACAATTGTCTTGATCAGCAATGGTAGCAATTTAATATTAGGATTCGTTACCTATACGAACAGGGATGATATAATATTTTTTCTGTGAAAGCTATTGCTTTATTATACGCTGTTTTCCTCGAATAAGACGGGGAAAGAGAGTAGGGGAATATCGGTTAGGGAGCGCTGTAGGCCTTTAATTTTCTTGTTTGGTTTTTATTTGGTGCAGCTGACAGCGCGGGCCCTTGAACTTCTGGAGGACAAAAAACACTGTTAATTTATTGGCATTTCATTGGTGCAGAAAGCGTGCTGTCCGGGTCACAGTTAAAGTTCATATACATGTTACCCTACCCAGTCCGGGTTATGTAAATCGTGAAAAAGAATATCTGGTTTTAAAATCTCTCTTTTCTTTTTCCCCCTGGTGGGTATGGGTGAAATGCTAGAGAGGCAAAAAAAAAGGTTGCCAAGTAAAGCGAAGTATTTGAAGTATACTGCAAGCATCACCGAAACAGGAAATCACGAAGCTGACTCATCTGTGATTTTCCGTCCCCACCATAGTGATGTAACATGCAGTAACGCACGGCGGGCCGAAAGTCGGACTTTACCCCAGATTTGTAGTTGTATCCTATTGGATCACGGGCGACGGACAAGACCCGAAGTGCGGACCGGCATGGTCAGCTTGCACGGAAGCTTTAAGGGTTTCCCTTGTTTCGGCATTAGAAGAGGCATTTCGCACGTTTTACCGGGTCAGAAACTTCGAGGAAGCTGTGACAATTGGAAAAAAAGGCAAAACTAAATGCAATGTATCCGGTTGCCCATGCATTATTTGTGATGTTTTCGGATGTAGTTCGCTGCGCTCCGCGGCGATATATCCTCTAGCGAGAGGCATATGTATAAATATATATATATATATCTAACAAAAGCATTCAAGTTTCTTTCTCTGGTGTTACGTCTTTGTTCGACTTTCTCTGCTTACAGCCCTGTATGACCAAAGAAAAAATAAAAAGACAGCTACATACCAGCAGAAATTTTTTATAGTATTACACTATACATCCAAGTTTTTTCACAATTATTTATTGTTTTTCTCACATAGAAAATTCCGCATACTGCGATTATAATGAACTCTACAACCCCATCGATTCAAGATCAATATATTTTGGCCAGCAAAGTACGCTCCAAGCTGGCAAAATGCGTTAGCGTGACTACTAAAAACAAAGACTACAACCTGAGAGTTTTAGTCGGGCACGCAAACTTGCTGGATAAGATTACAGAAAATGTGGAAACTCATAATGCTGCAACCAACGCCCTTGCCGGAGACCCTTTCAGTAAAGGACCTGAAAACTTGTCCATCGAACATATCGAATTGTCCAATGCTAATGCTAGTAAAAATGACGTCGGTAAGGAGGAAAATGCAGAAAAGACGATAGAAAGTGAAGATTACTGTGATTTTTACTCTAGTGACGAAGATCCAGATGCTGACACTCTATCTTCTACTGACAGTGAAGACGATGATGATTATGAAGACTATGATTTTGAGTACGATTACTCTGGCGGTGATTATAACAAGAAAATTGACATGTACTTTAGTTTTCACACCGCACCTAATTATCAATATTTGACTCACACAAACTCTCATTCCGAGCAGACGGATGAACTTGCCGAATCAACGCCGCGCTACAATGCTCTTCCCGCCACTGCCTCTACGACAGAGGAAGAACAGGACACTGAAACGCTCGATGCTGTGAGTTTGCATAGTTCAGCGCCAATCTTCCGTGTGCTCTCTCGGCGGGTAAATGGACAAGAAGATGACAGCGAAAACGAGAGTAGTAGCGATGTCGACGATGGTTCCGTACCATTAACGAGATTTCATTCTTGTCCTATCACAGCATAAATTAAAATGAAGGAAATAACACAACTTCGTTTTGCATTATCATATTCACATCTGCATCCTATTTTTTTTTTCTCATTGTTGTTGTATCATTATTACTAACTAGTGCATCACCACTTGTCTAAATACCAAACGCAAAATATATATATTCTTACTTCATAACGTTCAAAATAAAGTTTTTAGTTTAAAATAAAATAAAATAAAAAAAAAAAAAAAAAAAAAAAAGAACCTTTTGTTTTCGCCCAGTATATGGGTAAATTAACGGTTCCTTTTATTAGTCATTTTCAACTCTATACCATGCTCCAAAACGGCGTTCGGCACAGGTTTTTTATTTTACCACGATAACTCAATATGTACAAGATTATTGCATAGGCGAAAAGTAAAGTTTTAATATGGTACTTTGCGCAATAAAACTACGAATTCAAACGTAAAATAAGACTACAGAGACTAAGGTAAGACCTGTTCTGCTCAGATAAGTGGCGTTGTCCAAGTATCAGTTCTACGGGAACGTAAGAAAAAATTTTGCGTGAGCTCTCTTGAGAACCAAACCTTCTTTTTTTTTTTTACGAAATGCTATTTCGTTGCAGTGAGAAGGATTTTTTGAAAACAGAAATGAGTTAGGCCAGGCTGCTCGTACTCGCTTAAATTAGGAGTGCGAGACTGAAGACCTATGGTAAACAAGACTTTTTTTAACTAATCAAGCATGCGTAATGTTATTTTTACAAAATAAAGGTTACAATTTGAGATTATGCAGAAGCATATGTCTATATGTATGCAACAAATATGATGAGGCCTATGCAGATTATAAGTAAATTATTTTTTTTTTTTTTTGGCTTTGACATTATCATGATAAGGTGCTACTTGCGTTGTTAACAATTGTGTTTAGATATATCGTATCTTTTCATAGCCAGTGGAAACGCCGCCATATTCTTCAAAAGCTTCTCTTTCAGTTCCGAATTCTTCTACTTCGACCCACTCTTCGAGCCATTTACGGTCAGTTATCTTGGCATCGCCTGGAATACCCTTAATTGGGTAAAAATACACTAAAATGCAGTAACTCAATGCTGCAAGGAGATAACCAACGAAATAGTTTAGGTAGTAAACTTTCATAGCGCCAATAGGCACAGAAACTCCCACTGAACCTAAAAAGCCTGCAAAATTAGGAGCAATACCAAATATATAAGCTACCACCGCCCTCCAGTTCGTACCATATTTATTGTACATGTAGTACGATCCTGGCTTGTCGGTGTAGCAATGGAAAATATTAACGTAACCCTTTCTGACAATGAAGTAATCGGCTGATATTACACCCGCAATAGCACTTAAGAAAACTGCATATGCCGCTAGTGCCGTAGTAAACTTTGACGATGATGATAATAAATCCCAGGGGCAAATCGCCAACGATATTAGAGCACAAATATAAGAACCGCGTCTGATATTGATGAATTTAGGCAATAATGCAGTCAGATCGGTACCTGCAGGGATCGAGTTACCAGACAAGTTGGCACCCAGCTGGTCAAACGCAAAAATGAAAGATATTAAGAATACACCGGCTCTGTTCCCCGAAGTATAGTTATCCAAGTACCTGTTCAGAATGTCTAGGGGACTCCAATAATTTACTCCGTACAATGTATAAGCTGCGGAGACAGACAATATTCCGATTAAGGAAATAATGGCATAGCAGACGGGTAGCGCAATCAATTGCGAGTAAACAGATGACTTGTAGGTCTTACCGAATCTAGTGAAGTCAGGAGCGTTTAGGATTAAAGTAGAGAAGTTATCCAGAGCACTCATAATAGCTCTAATGACAGACCATGCTAAAACCGTCTTGCTGATTGCGCCACCATTGTCATTTAGGGAACCCAATGCCAAATGACCTTTGGCCTTACAAAGAGTCCAAATCAAAAAACCGAAGGCCGCAAATGGAGTGATGGCGGATTTGAGTGCAAATATATGACGCAATTTGTCAGGTGGAAACCATAGGAACGGTAAACATGCGACCCAGAAGACCATGAAGCACATGAACTCGAAGTTCGTCAAATTGGGGTTCTTTATGGTGTCTTTGATTCTAGTATTCAAATTAGTACCGAAGATAGCCTTTAGCATCAACTGAACACATTGACTACCGATATAAGCCAAAGTAGAATTCCAGACACATGCCATGACGACACGGTTGATGACAATCCAGATGGAGAAGTAGATACCAAATGATACTCTTGAGGAAATGGGGAAAGAGATATGGTAATTGTTCCCCACTTTGGAACCCAGTATCAAGAAAAATGCGACAAACGTGTATCCAACCCAAATACAGATCCAAGTCTGCCACCAGTTAAGCCCTAACTGTAGCCCAGTGGCTGAGATTTGCCATGTATTGACGTTAAAGGACCCAGAAATCCAAAAGAAAATGTACTGCTTCCATGTCCACGTTCTTCTTTTTGCCTCCACGGGCCGCAGATCTGTGTTGTACAAGTACGTCGAACGGAGGGACTCCTGTAAATCTTTAAATGTCCTAATTGGATTTTCGGGCTTATGATCGGCCAAATCGGTAGAGTCATTCTTAACCTCAAAAAACTCGACAACTCTTTGCAGCCAAGACACCTTTTCGTCATCCTGAGCAATGGTTATATTGTTTTCTGAATCGGTATCTTTTTTTTCAATGACATTAGCATCAATCTTAGAAGTAATTTTAGTCGCATCACCCATCTCGGACTCTTTCGTGATTTCTTCGTAATCCTCCGTCGGTATAGTGTCGTCCTTCATTGTTTTTGAAGAATTATCGAATCCAGAATCAGATACCGGCATTTTCTCTTATATAGAATTAATGAATGAGAGGACTAGTTACCGCCTTTTATTTCCGCAATGTGCTGCAAAGTAAAGCAAAGCTGTCCAATACTATGTTTTAAATTTTACAAGAAGGTCGAAGCAATACTACTGTTATATAAAAGATAGGATAGCATGTCATCGAGTAATTGAGCAAGAGAGGAAATGAAAAACTTTTCCGTTGGAGAATTGATCAAAAATTTTCAAAAATACGACATGTCCCTGTGTTGTCCAGGCTGACACAATAGTTTCAGTAGCGAGAACCGCCAAGTTTTATTGCAGCATCCTTTAATGGCAAAGATGGCGCGATAAGGACGAAACCGGCAAATCCCGAGCATCAACCACAGTGAACGCCGCGGAGAAACTCAAAGGCGAAAGGGGAGAAAAAAAGAAATTAATGGCACATACCGCTTTGTGGCATGGCTCAATCACATTTCTTTTTCTTCTTTCTGATCGCCCGCAGGAGAGGCAGCGCCGTTTGTGTCCCATCGCAAGGACAAACTAGCTAGGACATGAGACTTCTAAGCCGTTCAGTCGAAAGAGTTAGGGCATTAGTCTCTAAAGATAAGTGTGGGGGCTTGGTTGAGTCTTGATTTAAAAGCTTGGAGTAGGCATTTTACGATCTATTTTCTCTCGAAATAAAGTAAAGGTATTGCTGCAAAGGAATTGCCGTAATATTTAAAACTTCTTGCTTAAGTGATGTAAAGGCAGTGAGGCGATAGCAATGTTTCGTAGAGCCTGTGACTAGTGAAGCATAGGCAATAAATTGTTTTTTTTTTCTGATTTTGTATTGCCGTCTCTGCGTCGCAGAGATTTGGTGTTCGTACGGAGCGATAATTGTTTTTATCTTTTCCAACTTAAAGGATCGAGGAAACTCAAAGGGTGGCAAAAACAAGCGGTATAATACAAGGTGAACTGAGTTGGAAAGAGAGTAGCCAAGACTATTGAACTATAAAGTTAAACAAAATATGGCCACTATTGCATCAGAATACTCTTCGGAGGCGTCAAATACACCCATTGAACATCAATTCAATCCTTACGGTGATAATGGTGGTACAATCCTGGGCATTGCAGGTGAAGATTTCGCAGTGTTAGCAGGCGATACAAGAAATATCACCGATTACTCAATTAATTCTCGTTATGAACCCAAGGTTTTTGATTGTGGTGATAACATAGTCATGTCGGCGAATGGATTTGCAGCAGACGGCGACGCTTTAGTAAAAAGATTCAAAAATAGTGTAAAATGGTACCATTTCGACCACAACGACAAAAAACTATCTATAAACTCTGCAGCAAGGAACATTCAACATCTTCTGTACGGGAAGAGGTTTTTCCCTTACTACGTTCATACGATCATTGCGGGTCTTGACGAAGATGGTAAGGGCGCTGTCTATTCGTTCGACCCAGTTGGCTCCTACGAAAGAGAACAGTGTAGAGCAGGTGGTGCTGCGGCATCATTGATCATGCCATTTTTGGACAATCAGGTTAATTTCAAAAATCAATATGAGCCAGGTACAAACGGTAAAGTCAAAAAGCCTTTGAAATACTTGTCCGTGGAAGAAGTCATCAAACTGGTGAGAGACTCGTTCACTTCTGCTACAGAAAGACATATACAAGTGGGTGATGGGCTGGAAATCCTTATTGTCACCAAGGATGGTGTAAGGAAAGAATTTTATGAGCTAAAAAGAGATTAATGCATACATATCATAGTATAAAAAGAAATAGACCAATATCAACATCAATTTTATGTATTTTTTTTTTCTTTTGGTATAGCATTGATATATTGAAATTTGTATATATTGCTGCGAACACTATTTAAAACAGGTTTTTTTTTTATTTTGGCAGTTTGAAACCCTTTCCTCTGATGACTTTAGTGTAGTAAATGTAAAAGAAATCAGAGTACAACAGAGTTTGCAAAAGTCCCGCGAAGAAGGCAATCTTGTCCAATTTTTTATCTTCCGTGCTGTACCTCCAAATCCAGTTAGGAATATACAATGCTCTGTATAATCCCATGGCAAAAATATAATGAACAGTTAGACTTCTAGTCTTCCCACCCTTAGATAGCATGTACAATTGAGGTAGAATAGCCACACTCTCCAACCATACAGAAAAACTCCATGCTAATTCAAGAAAAGTGAACTTGTGATGGAAAAAAACACTCATTAGAGCACTCCCAATTAGTAAATGCTGGATCTTAAAGGTATCATGCATAAGCATTTCATTATACGCAATGGTGTTGGTTCTTTTAGACCCTTGTAATAGCACTACAATGTAAGCGGTAGATACAATGAAAAATATTTTCATTAGAGCATTGTATAGGGATACCCAGTGAAAAGTCAAGAGATCCAAGTATCGTGTTATGAAAACCAAAGCGTACAACGTTTGGGTCTTGAAAGAAATACCTTCAATGTACCTTGTGGTCTTGATATTATGAATCAGGATCAGTATACTGGTTAGATGTGATAAATCACCTGTCTTGATGGTCGGGAAAAAGCCCTTTCTCTGTTAGTAAGATTGGGTTCGATCTACGGCGGGAAAAGCCTCATGAAACTCCAAATAGTAACATACCTAAGATTCTAAACGGATTCATTGCTTACTGATTATGCCTCAACTTGCGCGTATATCTCACTCTTGAACAAGTGCCCTCAGCAAATTCATCTGCCTCGAAATTTGAACTTATTTTTAACGTGTTCAATATTTAGCTAAAACGTCGTTTTCAGTCCGGGTACCGCAGATAAGCCATCCCGGATCTTTAAAGGAAAACGAGGAATTCAGTGGTGCAGACTACACTTTAATCTCAATTGACCAAAGTGAGTCCTCAAGTAAGACGAATATTATTTTTCTTTCACGACTCAATTGAATTCCTAATAACACTTTTGTTTGCTGTATTAGCTTTTAGCTTTGAGAGCGATGAAGCAAGAGAGAAAAATAAGGGTAGAAAAAAAAATTAGAAATTGAGGAGGGGAAGGTATTCTAACCTGGTGAATTCCCAGATACATAAGTATAAGAATTTCTCGGCAGAGATTATATACAATAAAGAATAAGGTTCAGTTGGACGATTGCGATAGTAGCGTGAATAACAATTTACTTTAATCAATCGTTAGGATACTTCTAATGGGCTTTTTTAACAATAATCCGGTAATTGAATTCTTCCACAGAATAACGAGAAAACCCAGTACCATTGCGATGTGGGTGTTTGCTGGTCTGATTTGTTCAAGTACATTTTATTTAATGTTCATGTCATCACCTACAATCGACTTCAACTCGAAGAGTAAGAAAAAAAATGATAAATAATCTCCCTGTTCAGTACTTTGGTAAAAGCACGCCATGGAAAATTATTTAGAACTTCCTTATACAAAACTAAATATTTGAGCATATTCTATATTCATACATAGATACATTCTTTGAATTTCAAGACTCTTATTTCTCATTTTGAAAGCCAAGATTGGAGGAAAAATCGTAAATTTTTATCCAGTCAGTAACAACTGTTGGCCAGTCGAAAACTCTATCGAAACAGCTTCTATATGTCAGATAAGATAGATTTATTAAATTAAATATATTCAGGAGAGGAAAGACAACATGAACGAAAAAAAAAAAACAGTGTAGAGAAGCACTACAAATATTTTCTCTTCCAAAAAATATAATATACATAAAAAAATTAGAAATTTATCTTTGTTAATGCAGTAGACTTTTAATTCTAAAATTTTGATTTAAAAGTTGAATTTGTTTTCGCCGGCCTCAAGATCGTACTTACCTTCAATGACATCTTGAAGGATACCAGCGGAAGCAGCAACTAAACCCAAAAATGGTTTGGATGGATCTAAGACCTTTGATGTGTATTCTGGGTGATATTGAGTAGCAATATAGTATGGGTGATTCTTTAATTCCAAAATCTCACAACGCTTTCCAGTGTCGTCCTTACCTACAAAGATCAACCCGTTGTTTTCCAATTCATCAACCATCTTTGGATTGATTTCGTAACGGTGACGGTGTCTTTCATGGACTTCGGAGACGTCACCGTATAACTTCTTGATTTGACTCCATTCAGTTTCATTTTGGAAAAATGTTGGTCTCAAACCTAATCTCATTGAGCCCCCCATGGTTTCCTTGTCAATTTCAGGCATGAAAACGACAACGTGATTTTTTTCATCAATGTCTGGATAAAATTCTGCCGAATGACTGTCTTTTCTTCCCAACACACTACGTGTAAATTCAATGGTGGCAATTTGTAAACCCAGGCAAACCCCTAAGAATGGAATGTGATTTTCACGAGCCCATCTAGCAGCCAAAACCATACCTTCAGTACCTCTAACACCAAAACCACCGGGGATTAAGATACCGTCTGCGGTACTGACCATGTTCCATGCTTCATGAAATTTAGTTTTGTTGCTTTCTTGTGCTTCAGGTTCCAAATCAGTAGCTTCCACCCATTTAATGTCTAACTTACGACGACACTTCATGGATGAATGTTCCAATGCTTTTATCACTGATAGATAAGAATCTTTCAAGTTGGTGTATTTCCCAACCAAAGCAATCTTCACTGTTTCCATGGATTCATCGAAGTTACCTGTTGTGGCCTTCCATTTAGACAATAATTCCAGGCCTCTTTGTTTTTCTTCTTCTGTAAGTGATATTTCATCTAACTTTAATCTGGCGTGTAAGTAATCAATCATCTTTTGTTCCAGTAGCAACAATGGGACGTGATAAGTAGAATTAACATCGTGAACGTTAACCACCTGTTCAGGCCCCACATGACAAAACATGGCAATCTTATCGATTGTTGGTTTATCCAAAGTTTCACTACATCTACAGGCGATCATATCTGGAACTAAACCAAGAGACCTCAAACCTTTGATGGCAGCTTGAGTTGGCTTAGTTTTTTGTTCACCGTGGATGACAGGAACTAGAGAAACGTGTATCAAGGCAAAATTTTCCTTTCCAACTTTAAATTGGAATTGTCTTAGTGCCTCCACAAAAGGAGCACTTTCAATGTCACCAACTGTCCCACCCAATTCAATGATACAAACATCTGGTTCCATACCGGTGTCATCTACAGGAATTTTGGCCACGCGCTCAATCCAATCTTGGATAGCGTTGGTCAAATGAGGGACAATTTGCACGGTTTTGCCTAAATAGTCACCTTTTCTTTCCTTAGCAATAACGTGCGAGTATATTTTACCAGTAGTAATGTTATGATCTTTAGTCAAAGTAACTCCAAGGTATCTCTCGTAGTTACCCAAGTCCAAATCTGTTTCACCACCGTCGTCAAGCACGAAACATTCACCATGTTCCAAAGGAGACATAGTACCTGCATCAATGTTCATATAAGGGTCAATTTTAATTGACGTAACCTTTAAACCGAGGGTTTTCATTAGCATACCAGTTGAAGATGCAAGAACACCTTTACCGATACCCGAAATGACACCACCTGAAACAACAACGTACTTCATTTTCTGTCTATAAGTTTCTTTTGTTCTATTGACCAATTCACTGAGAAACTGCCTGAAACTTTTTCGACCTTAGAATGGCAGAAAAATGGCAAATACTGTAAAATACTTAACATTTAACTAAATTTTATTCTATGCTTTTCCTCTCGATGAGATGAGCTGTGAAAAATTTTGAAAAAAAAAAAAAAAAAAAAAAAAAAAAAAATTTGTTATCACCAATAACGAGAAACCTAACTCTAAAACTTAGGGTCAAAGAACAGAACCCTAGGCTTTGTATCCAGTTGAATCACTAATTACGAAAGAATGCTGGTGGAAATAATAATATCATATTGGTGCTCAAATAACAAGAAGACTTCTTTGGAAGAAATTATTACCAATTAACAGTCCACTTGTAGAGCGTACATATTGCCGGGAAGTTGATTACCTTTCACCAGAGGTACAGAGGAATAGAATTTTGCAACATGTTCCCCTATTTAACAAGAATGAATTTATCCATAAAGATGGGAGGGCTAACTTTAAAAGAAAGTTCCCCCAATGCTTTTTTAAATAACACCACTATTGCTAGGAGATTCAAGCATGAATATGCCCCACGTTTCAAAATCGTACAGAAAAAGCAAAAAGGTAGAGTGCCAGTTCGTACAGGTGGTTCAATAAAGGGATCCACTTTGCAATTTGGTAAGTACGGATTACGACTGAAAAGCGAAGGTATTAGGATATCCGCGCAACAGCTGAAGGAAGCAGATAACGCAATTATGAGATATGTCAGGCCTTTAAACAATGGTCATTTGTGGAGGCGTTTGTGTACAAACGTTGCTGTATGTATCAAGGGTAACGAAACAAGAATGGGTAAAGGTAAAGGTGGGTTTGACCACTGGATGGTGAGGGTACCCACAGGGAAGATCCTTTTCGAAATAAATGGTGATGATTTGCATGAAAAAGTCGCACGGGAAGCCTTCAGAAAAGCAGGCACCAAGTTACCTGGGGTATATGAATTTGTATCCTTGGATTCTCTGGTTAGAGTTGGATTACATAGTTTCAAAAATCCTAAAGACGACCCAGTGAAGAATTTTTACGATGAAAATGCAAAGAAGCCATCAAAGAAGTATTTGAATATTTTAAAGTCTCAAGAACCACAGTACAAACTCTTCAGAGGACGTTGAACGGATTGAACACACCATGTATACATGTATATAACTATTGAAAAATATCGATATTCACAATCAAGTAATCTAGCCATGGCTATGAGTTTATTAATTCTAGTATGCACTGTATACTCTCTGCGGAAGAATAGGAGTTTTTCCCCGGAGTGAGCGCTGAAGAAACACATGACGACGTGAAAAAACACTTGTTTGATCCAGCTGAGGTATAAACACTGAGAAATATTTGAGGGTCAAAGAAGCACTAGGAACGTTACAGTTGGAATTTGCTAGTCAATCGAGTTTCCAATTTCGCAACCTTTATTATAGTACTAATCTTATAAGCCATGGATCGCAAAAAAACACTTATAAACTCAAGTGTTTCTAATAATAACAGTACCATCAAGGGCCTACAGTTATTCATTGCAGATCTTCGTTCTGCACAACAAGCACAAGAGCAGGAAAAGAGAATACAATCTGAAATTGTCAAAATTAAACAGCATTTCGATGCTGCAAAGAAAAAACAAGGCAATCACGACAGATTAGGTGGCTATCAAAGAAAGAAGTACGTTGCCAAGCTAGCCTATATATATATTACTTCTAATACGACAAAACTAAATGAAATTTTATTCGGGTTGGAGCAAACGGTAGAGCTGTTGAAGTCCAGCATATTTTCTGAAAAATTCATTGGATATATGACCCTTGAGTTGCTTTATGAACGTAGTGAAGTTGTTGCCAAAGTTAACGATGAGGTGAATTATCAACTGATGAAAGATCTCTCTTCTTCCGATGATAATTTCGTAATGTTGGCGCTGAATTTTGTTGGTGTAGTAGGAGAACTTACGAACCGTCTAGCGTACAACGATGATATCACAACAGGAGTATTCAAGATATTAAGATCACCGACCTCCTCCATTTATCTCAAGAAAAAATCAGCATTGTCATTTCTAGCACTATTGAAAAGTAATCATTCTATACTGACCGAAGATTTACAACGTAAGCAACTATGGATACAAAGGATATTAAGCTTATTGGATGATACGGAAAACTATAGGTTAACTTTAGCTACGATTCCGTTAATAGAATTCATTGCAAAATACATTGATCCCAGTTACTGTACGAGACTATTACCACAGCTAACAGAAATTTTGTACAATTGTGTTGTTGTTGGTACTTCAAGATCTAGTGACAATCAGTTTCCGTTAGAATATACGTTCGCGAATATGCCAAATCCTTGGCTTATCACAAAAGTTGTCTCTTTGTTGAGCATATTGATTGCCTCACCAACTGAGAGGGATTCTGGCTCATTACTACAAACCAACAACATAGATAATGAATTACTAAATAAACTTCGAAAGTGTGTTTCCGTTGCCATCGAATTAGGAACCAGACAAGCTCAAGATCCCATGGAACGTATCGTCCAAAACACAGTATTGTTTTCATTGATCAATTTCGCCTCTAAGCTAGATCCGTCGGATGAAGCTATCAGCAATTCTGTGACAGCCTTATGTTCCCTGCTAACATCTAAGGAAATTAATATTCGGTATTTAACGCTAGATTCATTGGTCAAATTATGCTCATCAAGCGGGAAACCTGCAATTGATGCCGTTCGTTACAAGAATTTGGATATGATTTTTCATCTTTTGAACACAGAAAGAGATTCATCTATTGTTAGGAAGGTTGTTGACTTGTTATATACCTTTACTGATGTTGAAAACGTTAAGATTATTGTGGACGGTTTACTGCAGTATATTTTATCTCCGAAAAATCTTGCTGAACCGCAAATAAAATCTGATATTGCAGTTAAAATAGCTATTTTGACCGAGAAATATGCCACGGATATCAATTGGTTTGTAATTATTTCGTTGCAGTTGCTATCATTAACTTCAAATACAACTATTAACGATGATGAGATCTGGCAACGACTATGTCAAATTGTAGTGAACAATCCATCTTTACATAGAATAACATGTGAACGGTTGGTGGACTATTTATGTAAAAAGCAAGCATCTGAAGCTATTATTAAAGCTGCGGCTTTTCTACTAGGGGAGTACTCAAGTCTCATAACAGACAGGATTTCAAGCGCAAATTTATTTACTTTGTTTGCCGAGAAATATTTTAGTGCACCAAATGTGGCTAAGGCGATGATATTGACTACGATGATCAAGTTGTACAAGACCTCACCTGAGATCGGCTCCAACGTCATCAAATTTTTCCAATTGGAATTGAACTCTCTTGATATTGAGTTGCAAACAAGATCCTTCGAATATCTCAACATTATTCAACTGGCTAAGGTGAACGGAAATACAGATATTTTGCAAATTTTATTTGAACCAATGCCGCCTTTTAACAGCAAATCTAATCCATTATTGAAGAGATTAGGGTCACTGCCGGCATCAGCGGGTAGCACAACTTTAATAAATACACCATCCGAAGCATCCTCCTCCACGCCTGACTTACTATCAAAAAGAGCAAACTCTTCCAGGTCGATCATGGTTCCCATGCCCCCACCATCTCGTAGGAACACCATTGATGATGTAAATTCCAAAATTAGTTCATCTGAAGACTTTTCAGGAAAGGACTCTTATTATTCAAGGCAGATCCTCGCTCCAAATTGGAGGGAAGGTTTCACAAGAATGATTTCGCATAAGCAGGGTGTGCTTTTCACATCATCTTTGATGAAAGTTTTCTATCGGATAACCACTCCTGATGCACAACAGCCATACGTGTTTCATATATCTCTTGCCTTCATTAACCTGACTGAGTGGGAAATCACGGGATTATCCACACAGATTATCCCTTCAAAAACGCAAGGTAATCCTGAGTATTTAATTATGAATATTAATACACCTTCTACTGCTACTATTGGGCCCCATAAAAGGGCAGAGCAAAGCTATGAAGTTTCAATAAGAAAACCTTTCGACGTTGAAGATAGTCCAATTTTGGCAATTCATTTCAAATGTGGCGGTAGTACAAACACTATCAATTTGAAAACTGCCATAGGCATGACTACAACACTAATTAGCAGCGATGTCAATCCTAGCATGCATTTGAATTTGGCACAGTTCATCAGCCGTTGGAAGACTTTGAGCGATGCTTTGGGAAAAGAGGGAGAATACCAAAAATCTGGCATAAAGCTCAACAAGGATTTTAGAAAAGTTGAAACAATCAGTTTAGAAGACGGACTTCTACTATTGACGCAAACAGTGAAGAGGTTGGGCTTTGATATAGTCGATCAGACCAGTGTTCGTAGTACATTGTTTGTCTCGGGTATTATTCATACGAAAAGTGAGGGAAACTTCGGTTGTTTAATGAAGATACAATACCAGGTAAATGGAACAGTTAATGTTACCTGTAAAACAACGACGGCCGGTCCCCTGGCGAAGTACATTGTCGAATGTATAAAGAATGTGCTTACGAAGTAAAATTTTCTCAAATTCACTATAATGAAAATCATCCGCATTGTACATATATAAACACACACACACATATATATATATATTTGAGATTCTATTTATTTTCATTTTGTGTTGTAATGCTATAAAAAAAAAGATCTTCGTATAAAATCTCAGTTCATTCAACCTACTAAATGATTCTAGCTTCATTTTTTGGAGGTCTAGCACCAAAAATGTCGGTACCAATTCTGACTTCCGCTGTTCCTTGCCTTATAGCCTCCCTGAAATCAGCACTCATCCCCATAGACAATTTCAATGATGTACCAAATTTAGCATCAATCTTCTTCTTCCACTCAACCAGCGTAGCAAAGTCTCTGTTTTCTTTGCTATCTTCATGAGAGACGTTCCATGAACCAATAGTCATTAACCCATTCAACTTAATATACTTGCATTCTTCGGATAAGAAGAAGTCGATGACTTCAAATATTTCTGCTTCATTATTCAAGCCCGATTTTTGATCCTCATGGGAGGTATTAATTTGAACATTACACAATATTGGGTTGCAATCTGGTTGAAATTTAGCCCTCGATTCGTTTAATTTTTTGGCTTTCTTCAAGGAGTCGATTGTTTCAACAGAGTATAAATTTGGCACTTTAGCCAAATCTTTACATTTATTCGTTTGCAAACCGCCAATAAAGTGCCACTTGATATCGTCTGGTAGTAATTTTGCCTTTTCGATCAACTCTTGAACATAGTTTTCCCCGAACTCCCTCACACCATGGTCGTAAAGAATTTGTATATCGCTAGCTGGTTTCAATTTCGAAACAACCAATAATAAAATTTTGGAGGCATTTTCATTAACATGAACATTTTTTGCCTCTGCATTCACAACTTCCCTTACAGATTCGTATTGGGCAATTAATTGTGTCTTTCTATCTTCATCATAAGTAATACCAGTGGACATATTGCAATGTGATGCTGGAATCTTAGTCAAAAAGGAAAGAGTGATGCCTATCAGTTTTTTTTTTTATTATGCATTTAAGAGTAGTCTCTACTTATGAACATTTTCTCTGGCCTCTGATCACGTTACTTTATTACCCGGATACTGATCATGTTATGGTCTTTAATCAATAAGTAAGTTATAGAGCCAGTTTCAAGGTCGATAGTTCAGGTGTATAACAATACTTTTTGGTGCTACCTTGAGCTATTCCATTAGTTAAGTTTGAATTAAATATATCAACTAGCAATCAAGTCAACTCTAGCGCGCTTCCACACGTTGTGTAGATAAACTGGCTCTTCACCTTCAACAAGCGTCAATTTCCCGTCTTCAAGATCAGGGCATTGGACAGTAATTTGTGCATAGGATCCCCTGTTACCTGTTGCTCTAATAAATCTTCCGGGATTTATAACAACTACGTTTTGGACAACTCTTGCAAAGTGTTGTAATTCACTGGGTATAATCATTATGTCAGGCGAGAACCCACCAACAAACTCTGTTAGTCCCAGATAACTCACGTCTAAATCTGCACCAGATATATGTTCATAAACTTTTTCTTCTTTGCTTTCCATATCATTGGTTTCCTTCTTCGTAGATACGTCTTTTGGTTTTATTCTTGTACGAATACTACCTGGAAATATGGGGTAATACCTGCGCTGTTGTAAAATATGCTCAGAAACACGATCTAATCTATATCTTGATGAGGTAGTACCGCCTTTTATGACTTCCTTTAGATCTTTGAATGTATCAACGTTTGAGCAACCGAAGTATATCTCATTTATTTGAAAAGATGAAGGATTAGCCATGCATTTGAAGTTCCTTTTAGGCAGCTGTAAAGCCTTTCTAATTAAAGAAGCTTGTGGATATGCGGCGTGATTAGAAATTGCATCTTTTGTGGAGGGTATCAATACGGTTTGGATATGTGGTGATATGGTTTTTAGAATAGGAGTAAATAACTTCAAAAAAAGCTCGTCCAATGTTTTGGGCTGTGTCTTGAACTGGGGAAAATTTGGCAATTTACCACTCGCTATCAGAGGATGGGTGATATCTATAAATGGGCCAAACATTATCAAGACGTGAGGTTTTACCTCATTATTTATACTATCGATAAATTCTTGCAACAATTCGAGGGAGAAGTTATCATTTGCAAAGTATGGGCCACAGGTCACGATAACCTTCAAAGAAGAACCTTCCAAATTTGCTTGAAACTCCTGCAGTTCCTGCGATGTGGACACTGGGGAGTTTGGATAAGGTAGCGGCAAAATAGAGTTAACGGTGAAGTAATCCCCATTAGCATTTTTACCTTTGAATGCCACAATTTGGCCTAAGAAAAACGAAAGCTCGTTGACCTGCGATAGATCTAACCTTACCCTTCTTCCAACGCCGCCCATTCTTGAGGTCTCTAGGGAAAGCGATTCTGGATTCAAAAACTTGTCGTAGGTCGGCGAATCTGGAACTATCCTTCCAACAGCATAAATTTCGGACTGAGATTGAATAGTTGGATCAGCGAAGTCGTTTGGAGATAACTTATAGTGATTTTGAATAATCTTAGTAAACGATTCAATTTGATCATCGAGGACATCAGACGCTTCCTGTAAGTTTTGCCTCATTGTTCTGAATTTATACTTTTTAGCATCATAAAATGGTTCTACTTTGACCTGGTTATATGATGGTTCTTCAGTCGAAAGAAGGCCTACATTTGGATTACCAGATGATATTTCAATATTTTCAGGGTTCAAAGAATCCAAAATTTCACCAGCAGGAACATTTTGCCTCGATGTGGTAGGAGTGTTTGTTGTTGGAGTTTGGAATGTCGACGAGCCGGGAGTCTTGGCATCCGAGCTTTTAGCGTGGGACAATGGAGCACTGTCACCCACAGCATCTTCTGCCATGCCTGGAGTAAACTCCAATTTTAAAGAACTATTTCCTTTTTCATTTGTTTCTGCCTCAGAGCCTACATTATATGTTTGCTTGGAATCACTGAGTGAAAAGGGACCATGTAACTTTCTTTTTTTTAAAGTCGGAGTCTTTGGAATACTAAGGCCAAACAAGGGACTTGAATTCAAACTTTTTTTAATCACTGGTTTTTTTGTGGATGTGTTTACCTTAGAGGACGATGAAATTTGGTTAGCACGCTTTTCCATTTGTAATTGTAAAAATTGTTTAAACTCATCTATGTTCTTGGAAGTCAGATCTGTGTGAGTTTGACGCCTTTGATTGGAGAACTGCTCCCATTTAATGTATAGATCCTCGACGGACAATGCATGCAGTTTAGTTAAATTCTCTAATGCAGTGATGATTTCCGGCTTGTCTGCATCAGGCCCAAAATGAGTGATGACATCGATAGATCCGCTCATTTTTTTTTTTTTCAGTCACTTGCTCCTGCCTAAATTTACCTTCAAGCTTTGTTGAACCAATTGACAATCAATTATCTTGATATTTTTATATGCAAATATATTATGTATATGAAACAAAATGTTATATGTGTCTACAAAGAGCTCATATTATTACAGTTTTAGAAAAGAGAAAGAACTAAGAAACTCTGGTGAGACGCGTCACGGTAAAAAAAAATTACGCGTCTACCACGCTATTCTCTATTCGTTTGAGGCGATGAACATGATCATTTTAAAGACATTCTTAGGCAAACAATCGAATAATCGTTCGGTTTCTTGCTCAGTATAATCTGGAGTAGTTTGGAGGACTCTCAAACAACGAGCTAATACCACGGCACTGGTGAAGTTCCACGAAGTATTATCAGTCCCCATAATGAAATAGCTCATTGTTTGGATAATCTCTGATATATTAGATTTCTTGAATTGTTGGCAAATGGTAGGAGATTGCAGCATCTTCCATAAGGTCTCAATTAAAAATGTTTCTTTCACACCAGCGGTGTCAGGCTGAATTTCAGTAACCAACATGCTTAGAATTCTTGTTGCCGAATGTTTTTTGAAAAAGTGCGATAACATTAGACTGTCCCTGAACTCTTGCGCTAATTTATAGATTTCGTTTCCATAATCAGAAAATTTATTAAGCATTAAAAGGATCTGTTCCCATACTTCTTCGAAACACATTCTCACCGAAACGCCATCATCGTCGGCATTCTCGCTTAGTGTATTTAGAAACTTTTTCCAAACCAAAAGACAATGAACGAGAATTATGGACTTACTGGATATTTTTGATGGAATTGAAGGCGTGTCATCAGTAGATTTCAAAAGCATAATAGCAACATCCAGTAGTTCATCAAAACCATTTTCATTCGTCAACCAATCGGTCATTTTTTGATTTTGAAAACAAGTAATCAAGGGTTCGATCAGGTAATTTATATGTTTCATAGTGAACGATCCACTTTTTATCCTGTTTATTGCCTTTGACATGTGATTGAAATAGACATCAAAATCCATCAAAGTGTTGCCATTAGAATCAACCATTAAAAGATGACTAATTTCATATACAGTCAAGGAATCCCTTGGGAAATTATCCATGATAAGCAAATGCATCTTCTCTGATTTTTTGTTATTAACTAGTTTCATCTTTTTGGAGTTTATGTCTTGTTCAGTTAGTGCTACGTCTCTTTCTCTCTTTACTGTGATCCTTTGCTTTTGACCCATATTCTCGTCCCCGTTTATTTTGATTGGTGACATTGTTTCCAAATCAGGCTTTTCATTCTCATTCCCATTTCCAATAAGTTTTTCTGGCTCATTTATTATCTTTGGAGGATCTGTACTGAATTTTACTGTTGGTTCATTATCGTCCTTCAATTTCCTTTCGGTATTTTCACCACTGTTTTGAAAAATTTCACTTAAATTCAAATCAGATTTTTGAGAATTTTCCATATCTATATCATCTTCCTCCTTTGCTGGGTTTGGCTGGTCCAGTTGATAAACACTTACTATTTTCGTCATTTCTGAAAGCTTTTTATCTTTGTCATTATCATCATGAATAACTACGCTGTCTGTGCTTGATGTTCTTTTTCCAACGTTATTCTTCAACTCTAGTGTTTTATCAGTTTCCAAGTTTTTGAAGGGATTAATCATTGTCATTTCCATGCATTTCTTAACATCATTTTCGTCTACAGCATCGTCGGATTCCTCATCCCCTTCAGATTTTTTATTGTCGATGGGAGTGAAGCTTACAGAACTTTCTCTAGAAATGATGTCTTCTACCTTAAAGTTGGCATCCTTCTTTTCAAGTTCATGACAGATTTTCATCTTGGTAGATACAATGTCAAAATCAGCTAGCAATTTATTAAAACGATTATTATCGAATTTATAAATTTCAAAAATTAGATTGAAATAACATGTGTAGTCAAACTCTTTACCGTAGATTTGAAAGAGTATCATTGATATTTTAGGCATGAGATCGTTCGTTCCTGACCTCAGAGTGTTATCATGTTTTATGTTCAAGTTACGGAAAATCTCTAAAAGTAACTTGAAATTATAATTGAAAAAAGTGGTTTTGTATTTCATATAGTATAGTTTGAAATCATTCGGACAATTATTGGCATTCAAGAAATTGAATAAATCCGCGATAGTTATAATCAAGTTAGTAAGCTCGTAGGGCTTTTCAGGATTCATTCTATTCTTTAAGATTTCCGCGTAATCAAAACTATTAATAGAATATAGCTCAATGAGGTAATTTAAGGGAACTCCATTTGTAAACTTCTCTATACTCAAAAATGGCTTGAAATCATTTGGTGACTTTATCATAATTTGGCGTAGCTTTTTCATAATCATGGGAAATTCAAATTTTGGGGCTGATGATGACTGTTGCGATGTCAACAGTAACTCCTTTTGTAAATACTGTAAAGCATCTTTGATCTGAGCTGGAAACGAAGCATCATTGAATTTTTTGTAAAGGGTTTCATATTCACCAAGTTTATTACTGCCTTTTAATGAGATTGGAGAAGATGACATCGAAACATCATTTTTATCCATATATTTCTTTATCAACGGGTTAGAGTAACTATTTGATAACTCATCAGTCAAGTCGATTTGGTTTGACGGAAAGTCATCAAAATTTGTGTAATTTTCAGATACTTTTGTGGCGGCAGTAGAAGAAGGAGGGGCACTAACTTTTCTTTTAGTAACATTATTATTATCTTTGGTGTTGCTGTTTGAAACAGAGTTCATACTGTCATGATGCCTTGCCCTTTTTTCATTTTCTTTACTTGAATATTCACTAGTAGACCTTAAGTTTGTTTTCAGCTTATTTGATAGTTTACTGGCTATGACACTTCCACCAGCTGTGACTGCAGGAGCGTTGAGTAGGGAGGTGGAGGAAGATTGAGTCGGTTGGGCATAACTTGGATAGTTCCTTTTCTGCTCCAGTAAACTGGTTTTTCTTGAAGAATTATTCGAAGAGTGAGAGTACAATCGAGACGTTGCAGAGGAGGCGGAGGCAGTAGAGGACACCCTGGAAACTTGATAGTTTATATTCAAATGAGCAGGGATTGCCAATTCTGTTGCTTTTTTCAACTGTGGAGAAAAGGAAGAACTCAATAATCTTTTGGCATTTGTAGGATAACATTTGTAGAAATACCAAAAAGTTAACCTCATTGCCTCTCTAACGGTTGTCTGTGAATCTGAAATGCCCTTTTTTAGCCATTCTTCGATGTATATGATGTTATTCTCCAACTTTGAGGTTGGCGAAGTTGTATTTGAATTGTTGAGCGAAAGATTGGAGTCGTTGAACTTAATCAGGAAGCTACGCAGCAGTATTGCAGAGCAAAATCTCGGTGTTACGGTTTTCTCATTTATTAATAAAAAAGATAATTGGAATAGTTTATTATGGAAATGATTTATATCAATGATCAAAGTAATTAAACAATGAAATGCAGTTTGTGAAGAGATTTTCTTGGTAGATGATAACAAGTTCTTGAAAATGACAAATATTTGGTCCAATATTGATAGGGGCAACTGATCGTTTAGGATATGGATTAGCCTCTTGAGGAAAAGTAATGCAGTTAATGATAACGTTGTCCTCAACGACGAGGTAGCTCTTGAAATCAACTCAATCAACTGCACCTCCTTTATTACAGTGACAAATTCCTCTGGATTATCTTTGGGAATGTTGCCGGATATAATGTTGTCTAATTCAATTATATTTGATTGCCTTAGCTTCCAATTTTGTTCTGTTTCCTTTACACTTTGGAACGGTGCCAACAAATTCTCCAAGTCTTGTTGTAATTGGTTCAAAGACTCATAGTTTTTTTTCATCGCTGGGTCTTTACTGCTCAAGTTGTTTGATAACTGCGGCAATTTCGCTTCGGCTAATAGTAATTGAAACTCGTACTCTTCGTCAAACAAGGTCGATTTATCTTCTTGTGAACCATGCTGGTCCTGTGACTTTGCTAAACTTATGAATTTTTGCTTGAATTTCTCAACTTCTAAATCGTTAATAAATCCATCTATCAGATCCTGTGAATTTTCGTCATCCATTTTCAAATACTTGTACATTATATCGAAAATAAGCTCTATTATTACATTATTGTTATCATCGTTTGCGTGTTCATTTAGGTTGTTATTTAAAAGGTTGGTGAAAGACAGCATGAAAAACCTCAGTAGTTGCAAATGATTTGAATTATTTTTCTCGTTGATCTGGATCAACTCATCGATGGTCAATAATGTAGATTTTATCCTATTCAGGTAATCTCCGTTTTGGTTTTCACTTGGTCTTCGCAAGAAATTTGCTAGAATAGCTTGGATCTTCGATGGATTAACCAAATAAATGGCTTCAATGGCTTTAATGGAAGCCAGCCAAAATTTCTTCTCATTAGGCAACTCGAAAATTAAGTGGTTTAGTAATTGCTCAACTAGAGTGTCATTGAATTGTACTGGAGACTGCATGGCCACACGTTTGATAAGGTAACAAAGCGAGGAATGTGATAGGAAGATTAACCGCGGGTACGAACGGTAAGCGTAATGGCCGGAGATGAACAGTAACGCAGCGAAATAAGCTTGGATCGACGATTCGTTAACTAGTTCCTTTTTTACATGTCCTTTGAACCGTGTAAGCAGTGCCATTTTTTCCTCGATGGGTACAGACTCGTCCTTGAATACGGTATACAAAGGGAAGGAATCGTCTGGATGTGTATTAGTGTTGCTGTTATTATTGGTCTCATTGTTGAAGGACGACATTATTTCTGAAGAATACAAGGTCTCTCCAAAAACCCTAATAATTACCGCTAAATATGCCTGTCAATCGGATGAAGGGAAGTTTCAACCTCAAATGTAAATAAATAGATGTTTAGCGTTTTAGAATAAATAAGTAAATAATTTGATTTTCTATAAAGATGTTAATGCGCCAATACGCGCCGACGGGGTAACGCATTAAAATAACATGGTATTTTCGTTTCATTACAAAAAAAGCACTATATGTACTAATAATTATGCTACACTTGTGTTTATATTGCCAGCGTCGATGTTGATGACAACGCAGAGTTCATACGGTTTTGGTTTTGGGCTTCACTTGTCTCAGTAGGTTGAGGGTTTGTATGAAGTTTCAGAGGCTCCGTTAGTAAATGACCCATTCTTTCTATCTTGGTCCTGAGATAACCTTCTATCTCCTTGGAGTCTATGCCTTCACTGGAGTTTGTCCAGTGTATGGGTACCATAGGCACTCGTTCAACGCACTTAAGGTAAGGCGCATGATCTACCTGTTTTATCTTTTCCGGGTTATTTGTCAGCAGCCTGACATTACCGATGCCAAGATCCAGCAAAATAGCCTTACCCAGCGAGAAGTCCCTAGCATCCACGGGATGTTTCAGCATTAAGTTGGCCTGCACTGTGTCAGCACCTAAGTCTTGCAGGTTGTAGGCCTTGAGTTTCTCACCTAACCCGATGCCACGACCCTCTTGTCTTAGATACACGATAACACCATGGCCGTTTCCACCTTTGATGTTGCTTGTGGGTTCGTGGTCGCAAGCGATAAGCCTACCGGCCCTATCGAATTGTTCACCACAATCACAACGGGCGCTCCATGCGTTTTCACCGGTGTAACATTCAGAATGGATCCGTACCAGCGTGTCGTTATGGGCGTCCCATGTAGTGGCTTTGGAAGCTAATAACTCACCTGTACTATCATCAAACTCCAGAGCTAATCCGAGTCTATCGTCTTCGTCTGCCACAGTTCTGCCGGGATACAGTTTGCCAATATAAGCGCCCCTGATCATTCTATCTTGTTGCGTCTCGCACTGTCTTCTACGGAATAGCGAGCGCGACCGTATGTCTTCACCAAACACAATGGCTAGATGTTCCTTGTTGTCCCTGTTGTTACTGTAAAGATGTAAAAAGATATCCGGACCCTGTGTGGTTGGGATACGAGCTCTTGCGACACATTGTACTAGAGGCAAGCCGCCATCGCCGTTCCTGCCATCACCCGTACCACTAACCTCGTATTTGCTGCTATCCTGTTTACTGTTGTCGTAGTTATCTATGGTCATCCTGTAGGTTTGTTGTAGTTTTATGTACGCCACTTTTTGTAATGACTCAATTATTGTCCACGCCAGCACAGCAACTTCTTTATATATACTATAGCGGCGCTGGCGCTCACCCCACAAGAGCGTCCGACTAATTTCTGACAAATCGTAAAAAGAAAAAGAAAAACTCAAAGGAAAAAGAAAAAGTCTCACCCTACACAACTTGTTTTCAAAAACGGTATAGACCCTACTATTTCTGTTTTAGCCCTATGCTAAGTCTAGACATTACCCTATCCCTTTTAACGAAAGCCCTTTTGTTTTTTTTCTGTGTGTCCGGCCGCTCA
Source organism: Saccharomyces cerevisiae S288C (assembly GCF_000146045.2). Classification (NCBI taxonomy): domain Eukaryota; kingdom Fungi; phylum Ascomycota; class Saccharomycetes; order Saccharomycetales; family Saccharomycetaceae; genus Saccharomyces; species Saccharomyces cerevisiae. The sequence continues at coordinate 160,014 of NC_001134.8, forward strand.
GCCAAACAACAAACAAGACTATAATCTGGAGCATAAGTACCCGAGCATATATAACTACTTGGCATACGAAGTAAAAGCATATTGCTCCCCACTCCTATCGCGCGTCCCCTGTACAACAAAGCATCAACTTATCGGGTAACTTAGAGACAGCATTAGTATATATACCAGCCATGTCACAGTTCTTCGAAGCTGCTACTCCCGTTGCAATTCCCACAAACAATACCAACGGCGGCTCCAGTGATGCCGGCAGCGCCGCCACTGGCGGCGCCCCCGTTGTTGGCACCACCGCTCAACCCACCATCAATCACAGGCTTTTGCTGTCATTGAAAGAGGCTGCCAAGATCATTGGCACTAAGGGCTCCACCATCTCACGCATAAGAGCTGCAAACGCCGTCAAGATCGGTATTTCTGAAAAGGTGCCCGGTTGCTCTGACAGGATCCTGTCCTGTGCTGGGAACGTAATCAATGTGGCCAATGCCATTGGTGATATTGTTGACGTGCTTAACAAACGGAATCCCGAAAATGAGGACGCAGCTGAGGGCGAAGCGGAAGAGCACTACTACTTCCACTTTTTGAACCATATTTTACCAGCTCCCTCAAAGGACGAGATCAGAGATCTGCAGCAACTGGAGGACATCGGTTATGTGAGGCTCATTGTGGCCAATTCCCATATCTCATCGATTATCGGGAAAGCAGGCGCCACCATCAAGTCCCTGATCAATAAGCACGGCGTTAAGATCGTGGCTTCCAAGGACTTCTTACCTGCTAGCGACGAGAGAATTATCGAGATCCAGGGTTTCCCAGGATCCATCACCAATGTACTTATCGAAATTAGCGAGATCATCTTGAGTGACGTTGACGTCAGATTCAGCACAGAAAGATCTTATTTCCCTCATCTGAAAAAGTCCTCCGGTGAGCCAACTTCCCCTTCTACCTCATCTAACACTAGGATCGAATTGAAGATTCCAGAACTGTATGTAGGCGCCATTATTGGCCGTGGAATGAACAGAATTAAGAATTTGAAAACTTTCACAAAAACCAATATTGTCGTGGAAAGGAAGGATGACGATGATAAAGACGAAAATTTTAGAAAATTCATAATCACAAGTAAATTTCCTAAGAATGTCAAACTTGCTGAGTCCATGCTTTTGAAGAACCTGAATACTGAAATTGAGAAACGTGAAAACTACAAGAGAAAATTGGAAGCTGCCGAAGGAGATGCCACTGTTGTTACTGAACGCTCTGATTCTGCTTCTTTCTTGGAAGAGAAGGAAGAACCTCAAGAGAATCATGATAACAAAGAGGAGCAGTCGTAGTATATACGTGTGCGTGCGCACGTCCCACACAGACAAAACAAACTATCATCTTAACGAATAATGTTGCATCATTACTAGTTTAAACTGTATTTTTATTAAAGGGAAAAAAATGATTCAATATGTATATATTTATTCATGTATATGTATTTTGAATTAAAAAAAAACGTTTTATAAATACTCAATAAAGCCGTTGTATTTTCTTTATTACTATCGAAATTCTTGCTTTAAACATTTCGCGCATCGCCGGCTAGAGGCACAGAGAGGGAAGGGGAAAATAACATGAAAAAATCGTAAGTTTCTAGGCAATGGTATAAACAAATAAACAATAAACATGCAATTACAGCTCTAGAACACATATTATCTTCATGGATGAATGATAAACTCCAAGAAGAGCATAACGAAAAAGACACCACTTCACAAATTAATGGTTTCACGCCGCCGCATATGAGTATAGACTTTCATTCAAATAACAATAGCAATATCATCGAGACTATTGGCGTTTCCAAAAGATTAGGAAATTCTGTATTAAGTGAACTGGATTCTAGAGCTAGCTCAAAATTTGAATTTTTAAAAGATCAATCCGAACAACAATACAACGGCGACAAGAACAATGAACCAAAATCGGGCTCGTATAATATTAATGAGTTCTTCCAAGCAAAGCACGACTCTCAATTTGGCCAGATGGAGTCGCTAGACACACATTATACCCTTTTACATACGCCCAAGAGAAAGTCACAACATGCAATCCCACAGGATCGATCGGATTCGATGAAAAGGTCGAGACCGTCCCGCTCAATTCCATACACTACACCAGTGGTAAACGATATCACAAGAAGAATACGAAGATTGAAATTACGGAACTCATTGGTTAATGGTAATGACATAGTGGCTAGAGCGAGATCTATGCAAGCAAATTCTAACATTAATTCAATAAAGAACACACCATTGTCAAAGCCCAAGCCATTTATGCACAAACCAAACTTTCTAATGCCCACTACGAATTCTTTGAACAAGATCAATTCCGCTCACCGTAATACATCCTCCTCTTCGACAGCTTCATCGATACCAAGATCTAAAGTACACAGATCGATATCAATAAGAGATTTACACGCCAAAACCAAACCGGTAGAACGCACGCCAGTTGCGCAAGGAACAAATTCGCAATTGAAGAATTCAGTTTCCGTTTTTGATAGACTTTACAAGCAAACAACGTTCTCTAGGTCGACGTCTATGAACAACTTATCGTCAGGAACCTCTGCAAAATCCAAGGAACACACAAATGTAAAGACTCGGTTGGTTAAAAGTAAGACAAGTGGTTCATTGTCCAGTAACCTTAAGCAAAGTACTGCCACCGGCACAAAGAGTGATAGACCTATTTGGCGGTGATTAAGTAATAAAAAAATTGCATTTTATAAGAAACATCATGTGATGACATTTAAAAAGTGGGAAAGAATACTACTAATATAAAACTATTTACTGGATATTTAGAATTTTTTTTTTTTCTTCTTTATACGTAAAAGTTGTTCAAAAAATTTCATCGTTTTCTTTTTTTATGAATCTTTGATTCTTGTTGAAAAGAATTTCTAAAAAAATAGGAGGATAATAATATTATCAAAACAAATCGTGTCACTCATTAAACACCAAAAATCCAAAGAAGAAAAAAAGGAAAATGTGAGAAAGAATTTAGATTAAGAATCAAGCCAGATTAGACTTATTTGAACTTCTTACCAAACAAGATCATTTGCAGTTGGTCGTACATTGAGATAACACCAGCACCTGCGACACCTCTTAAGATGTTAGCACCACAACCCTTGAATAGAGAACCAACACCTTCAGCAGCAACAATCTTCCTCAAACAGTCAAAGGCACCGTCGTACTTAACAGCTTGACCGGAGGTCATCATCATTCTTCTTCTAACGGTATCCAATGGGTAAGAACATGTAGAAGCACCAGTAGTAACAACCCAACCCAACAAGAATGAAGCCAAGAATGAACCTTCCAAAGAACCAGTCAACAATAGAGGCTTCAAAGAATCGTACATACCGAAGTATAGACCTCTGTAGACAACAATACCAACGACAGAAGGTAAGAAACCTCTGTAAAGACCAGCAACACCATCAGATTTTAAGGTCTTCTTGTAGACATCGATCAAACCGTTGAATTGACGAGCACCACCCTTTTTAGAGGACTTGGAGTCAGCAGCCAATCTAGTTCTTGCATAATCCAAAGAGTAAACAAATAGTAATGACAAGGCACCAGCAGCACCACCAGATGCCAAGTTACCGGCAAACCATTTGGCGTAACCTTCTTCCTTCTTGAAACCAAACATGGCCTTGATCTTGTCCTTGAAGGCGAAATTCAAAGCTTGAGTGGGGAAATAACGGATAACGTTAGCAGTGTTACCTCTCCAGAATGAGATAACACCTTCCTGTGTAGCGGTTCTCTTGAAACAGTCTAAGATACCTGCGTATTTTCTGTCCAAAGTACCTTGTTTTAACATTTCATCTTGGTTTTGGATCAAAAGTTTAACTCTTTCGATGGGAGATGCAGCAGTTTTGGCGACAGCGGCACTGACACCACCCATTAAGAAATCAATCAAAAAGTTAGATTCCTTCTTTGGAGCTGGGGCTGGAGGTAATGGGGTTTTGACTTGGGCGTTGGAAGACATGGCTATTTGCTTATATGTATGTTAATGTATGATTCTGAAGTATAAAAGAGCACACAAAAAAGAACAACGACAAATATAAATAATATAGAGGGGCTCCTTTGACTTGTAGATGTATTGCAATGTTCCGTATAACTAACAGTGAATATATACTTTTTTGAGTGGGTTGTCGTGAAAAATTAATATTAAAAACTCAAATGGTATTTATATTGTGCGACGACGTGGGCCCGATCGACGGAGACATGTCCCCGATAATCGCACCTCACCCTCTGAGAGTGGGGCCTTCTCATTGGCCCGCGCTCTACACCAATCAGCATAGCGCATTTACCGCCTTTCGCTTGTTCTCCATTGGAAACAGTGCTCGTGCATCGTGATGTTATTTGTTACGTATGGAAAAATCGTGTCTATACTTCTGTATAATATATGTATGGTTATAGTGAACACATATATATAAATACATATATAAGAGGAAGAAAAGGAAATTATTTCGTTATCAGTTGGGCTGCTTTTGTCGTAAGTTTTGTTGTTCTTGAATGACTTTATTAAGCTGTTCGTCATTCTTAAAATCTTGTCGCCAATTGCATATGGGGCAGTGCAACTGTTTTCCCCAGAAGACCGGAACCAACGGTATAAACCAAATAGTGAAAAATTCCTTTCTTTTTATGGGGCCGACACTATAATTGTGACAATTCGGGCAATACAGGTTTTGATGTCCGGGAACGGTATCGTATGAAGAGTCGAAACTCTTCATACCACATACAATAGGTATGAATGACATGGTAATTTTTTCTTTTTGAGGTTGTGTATTAAGTTGCTTATCTGATTTCACTTTACACCAATCTTCCTTGCTGACATTTATTCCCAACTTGTTCTTCAGCCGCTTGTTTTATAACGTACATTATTGTAAAAACGGAGTAGAAAGGGAAAAAGGGAAAGGGATGGACGTGGCTAATGCGCATCTTCGTTTGTGTGTATATCCTTTGATCTTCACTACATAATTTGTTACCCGACAATGCTTTTTTTTTTTTCTCAATTTTCATCTCTTTTCTTTTTCCTCATTTCTTATGAAAATCAGTGTGACTAAAATGAGACTTCGTATTTTTTGTAGAGGCACCATACGCCGGCTCCGCCGTCACCACATTCTCCCCTGCCGGTAAAGACCGGCGCACGCGGAAAAGGCGTACATAGCGTCGGGCGGTAACGGAGTCATTCCATCGCTGATAATTACCCCTTGCAGCAAACCCAGAGCCCTATTACGAATCTAGCCCATACACCGCGTTAGAGCACTCGCCGTTTTGCTCCGGGTCGTGCCGTCGTACATGCATACGCGTCCTGCAGGCATACCATAAGCCCACATACAATCACCTGTAGAAAGAAACAAAGCTTGTGTATGTAATCAAAGCAGAAATCTGATGGGTTCGAACGACTTCGTTATAGAAATATTATCTTTGGGTCTCGTCCTGCGTTATTCCTCCTGTCTCCTGCCGCTTTGATAACCTTTTCATTCCTCCCCTTAACTTGTTATTTCGTGTTACGATATTGGGTAACTTAGTAGCGTAAATGGTAAAATGTAGGGACTCAATCTCATAGGTGGTTATGTTTTTCGTTCTCATTTTTCAAATCTGTGACTTCACAGACAAAACGCGTAGTGATTTCTTTATCTGAATGAGCCTTCGAAAAAAAAAACAACGATTTCTTATGCAGTTAGTCGGCCAGTTGGTTATTGACTATCTGTGCGATTCCCCTTCCTGCATAAAAATAAACACAATCTTAATACGCCATACGTTGACTCCATTTTTTGCTCGTTTCATTATATTATCTTCCCATGCCGCTCCTGCGTGGGATTCCCTTTATTATAACTTTTAAGGTTTCTACCCACATATATGCAATTTTTATCATGTTTTTCTCTTTTTTTTTTTTTTTTTTTTTTTTCTCTCTTTGTTGTGTTTTCGAGAAAAAGTTCAATTGTTTAAAAGGAATTAAGCAAATTATATATATGCGACTGTTGGTTTCCAGTTCTAATCTGTACTCTTTTTTTTGAATTTGCACTGTTATCTCCTTTTATACTTGCGTGTTAATCTTGTATTAGGCAAAAGCTTAGTCGTAATATATAGAGATTATAAAACCAAAATAAAGCTAATGTGCGCCAATATCCCCGAATTCGACTCTTTTTACGAAAATGAAAATATAAATTACAACTTGGAATCATTCGCACCTTTAAATTGTGATGTTAATTCGCCCTTTCTCCCCATTAATAACAATGACATCAACGTTAATGCTTATGGTGACGAAAATTTAACGTACTCCAACTTTTTACTGTCTTATAACGATAAGCTGGCTACTACAACTGCTAAAAACAATAGCATTAATAATAGTAATAGTAATAATAATAGTAATAATAATAAAAATAATAATAATAATCATAATAATAATAATCTACTCGGTAATGACATCAGTCAGATGGCCTTTTTACTCGATTACCCTTCTACTCTCAACGAACCGCAATTTGCCGTAAATTGTAAAGACATTTACAGAAAGGATATATCAACGCCTTCGTCATTAGTTTCGAGTCTGCCACCTGCAAAGTTTTCGTTATCCCTATCGAATTCGCCTTCTCCGCCACCACCATCGTCGTCCTCTTTGAAACATGGGGAAGCAATAATTTCTAATACCAGCGAAAGCAGTGACATATTTGCCGATCCTAATTCGTTTGAAAAGGATACTATGCCCCTAACGCAAGAACTGACGCTAGAAAATCTAAATAATCAATTAAACTATCCCGATTTCACGATAAACGCCATCGAGCAGGATCCTGCCCCTTCGTCTTTTTCATCCTCATCTTCGTCTTCGGAGTCAACGGTCTCTTCCAGCAGGAAGAGGAAGCCCTGTCATGATTCCTACACACATTCTTCACCCTCTTCCTCAGAGTCTAAGAAAATTTCCGACTCGAGATTATCCGCCGAAGGTTTAGCCAAAGTGCTTAATTTAGAATCCCCCGAAGAAGCTTTAAAAAGAGAACGCTTTATATTGGGTATTTTCCAGAATGAATTAAATTACCCGCTAGGTTACAAAACGTGGATTAGGGATACTACAAAAGAATATAGGACAAAGTTAATCAATCAACTGCACGAACGAGTAAAGGTAAAGTACCCCGAATACAACCAGTCCATACTGGAAACAATAATTAGACGAGGCACCTACTACATGATGCAGAGTAGGTTAAGAAGAGAGAGGAGAATGAAGCTTAAGGAACGTAAAAGAACAACCTAATTTTATTACCCAAAAAAAAAAATGCATTATATATTTCATCCATATATAGAACACACTTACTCACATAAAAGACAAATATATAAAAGTGAACCGGTTTTCATATCATCACCCTCTGTTGTCCTTTCAACTCTTAAATTGTCTAGGAAGAGATAAAGCACGGTGAAGAATAAAAATAACGTCGGAATTTTAGTATGGTACATAATTAAAAATTTTACAACCTAGCTCCTATCAAGTTCTTATTACCTTCATTTTATCAGAATCTGGTGAAAGAAGTTTTTTTCTTAGATTGTTTCATCAGCTTAGCCTTTTTATAAGTGTGATGTCTACCGTCTCTCCAACCAGAGGTGCTGATTTTTTTTCTGGGAGCTTCTTCATTGGATTTTTTCTCGTCGACATCCATGTCAATTCCTTGCTCTTCTTTCTTTTTTAGATCTTCTAATTTTTGCTTTAGTAAGTCTTCCTTTAGTTTATCGGATATTCTTTGTTCACGTGCATCTACTGCTTTTTGGAAAACGCCACGTCTTTTGACAGATTTAGCATTTAGATGACTGCTAGCACGTAATGATTTGGCCATGATTCTTGTTCTAGTAAGTTTTAACTTATTTTATATGCTGAACTCTTGGTTTGTCATCAGTGTCAATATATCAGAATGTTTTACTAATACCTAGTACGAAAATTTTTCGTAGAGCCTCATCGCTCTGTCTCTCGCTATCCAAAAAAAAAAAAAAAAGTGGAACTGGATGAATATTGCGTATAAGGACAGTGTTTTAAAACCCAGACATATTTTTCACCAGTACCTCTTGGAAAACGGAAAAAGTTTTTTTGCGAATACTTTCAATTCTTGAGTTGTAAGGCTGCATCCCTCCGTAGAACAAACCAGAGAGCCGAGCTTAGTAATGAGCTTACGGAATGTTCGTCCCACTGGGAGGGAGTGGCAATACCGTCTAACCTCTCGCCTACGTTCTCATCGCTATGGGAATTGGGCAGGCCTGGTGGGACTGGCCCTTCTTTCTACACATTCCACATCGGTAGCTTGTTATACTCCTCGGGAGATTACTGTATCTACATCGGGATACTAATAGTACATTTATACGCTAGTGCTACTTGATAGATCTTTTCACCAAATCGAATAAAAAGTCACCAATAAATTAGAGGAAAATGTATGTTTAACAGTGATACTAAATTTTGAACCTTTCACAAGATTTATCTTTAAATATGTTATGAATGTCATCCTTTGGAGAGAAATAGATAAGGAAAAAAATTGAGGATACAGCATCCGGTGGTCGCATAGTTGGTAGCAACATCCATAGAAGAACCTCAGATAAATTTCAAGCTTGTACGAATTGCCGCGTTTATTACAAACTATAGAATTATCGCAGCAATGGTACGTGTCTGTTCCTGCAAGCGTTAATTCGATTGATAGATAAAGTAATTCATTAACCTTTGCGAATATGCTCTTTACTGTTAGGTTTCAGGATTTTAAAAATGAAGCAACTTTACTAACATCAATATGCAAATAAATCTGCAAAAACTTTTTTTCACAGGGCTAACTTGCGTACTCAAAAGAGACTTGCCGCTTCTGTTGTCGGTGTTGGTAAGAGAAAGGTTTGGTTAGACCCAAACGAAACTTCTGAAATTGCCCAAGCCAACTCTAGAAATGCCATTAGAAAATTGGTCAAGAACGGAACCATCGTCAAGAAGGCCGTTACTGTCCACTCTAAATCTAGAACTAGAGCCCATGCTCAATCCAAGAGAGAAGGTCGTCACAGTGGTTACGGTAAGAGAAAGGGTACTAGAGAAGCTCGTTTACCATCCCAAGTCGTCTGGATCAGAAGATTACGTGTCTTGAGAAGATTATTGGCCAAGTACCGTGACGCTGGTAAGATTGACAAGCATTTGTACCACGTTTTGTACAAGGAATCCAAGGGTAACGCCTTCAAGCACAAGAGAGCTTTGGTTGAACACATTATTCAAGCTAAGGCTGATGCTCAACGTGAAAAGGCTTTGAACGAAGAAGCTGAAGCTAGAAGATTGAAGAACAGAGCTGCTCGTGACAGAAGAGCTCAAAGAGTTGCTGAAAAGAGAGACGCTTTGCTAAAGGAAGACGCTTAATTGATTACAAATAATTAGCTAAGAAATTACGTACCTTCTCATTGTTCTATATATGTTTTATTTTCTCTAAAATGTACCAAATACAATAATAGTTTCAAAGGAGCAGAGAAAGAAACTAAGGTGAAGGAGACTGTTCGTAGAATAAATGAATATTGATTAAAATTTTCTGAAAAAAAGAGTAATGAAGTCGTAGTCATCGCTAATGTACCGTAAGTGAGTTCTGAAAGGAGGCGGGTTCTTGTTTCAACGTAGCTTGTCTAGTCCTTTATGGCATCGTGTAAAATTGGTATATATTCAGAACACCCAGGAGTGAATTGATTTGCTGCTATAGGGGGAAATAAGATGTAACGATATTTTTTGTACTGAATTTCTTTGATGATACTGCCAGGATTGAGAGTTTGGTTGCCACATGTACGCTTAGGACACTCATGACTATCACTCCTGTGTATCGCTTCCATGTCGTATACCCACTGGCCGATTCTCACCCTCTGCATTGTATGATATTACTAGTATTGCTTGTTTCAGGGGCAAGAATTTTCACTAATACACTACCAGTTTATGATAGCTTATCTACATCCTTTTACTGCAAAATTATTCTGGATTTGCAAAATTATTCTGGATTTGCAAAAGTTCGGCTTCACTATCAAAGCGAAAGGTGACCTTTTTATCGTACCTTTAAGAAAGATAGGCATAAACAATACTGTGTGGCAGGAAAAGATTTGATGAAGACCAAAAACAGCATCGAAGTGCTTTGCTACGATTTCTTTTTTTACTCTCCGGTTATTTTGAGCTATCTTGTCATTATATCTTTAAATTTATATATTTCTTTGCCCAGCTTTTAAGCGTTCACTGGAATTGCCCATATGTTCACTAAATATAAAACTGATTATTCTCTCCTCTATATTGTCATCTCGGCAGAAAAGCTACTTTTAAATAAGTTTTAAACACCAGTTTTCTGCAATGATAAAAATAGCTACTTTGGATAGAGGCTGAGGCCTAACTAGTTGGAAGAAACTACTTAGGGATCCTTTGTACGGGAAACTTTTTTCCGCTGTTGTAATTGTATCATTGTCGTTGTTCATTTTTCAAATCCAGGCAATGAGGAAGTTTTGAACCAAAAAAAATAAAACCGAAAACAGAGCAACTTTAATTATAGTACGGCATATAAGGAAAACAAATCCAGAATTCAATAAAAGAATACAATACTTTCGAACACATATCTCACGCTGATAACACCCTAGCAAGTATGCTTTTCTTCTCCTTTTTCAAGACTTTAGTTGACCAAGAAGTGGTCGTAGAGGTATGTTCATAATGATTTACATCGGAATTCCCTTTGATACAAGAAAACTAACGGGTATCGTACATCAATTTTTGAAAAAAGTCAAGTACTAACGTTTGTTTACCCCTGTTTATTGTGTTTCCACTCAGTTAAAAAACGACATTGAAATAAAAGGTACACTACAATCAGTTGACCAATTTTTGAATCTGAAACTAGACAACATATCATGCACAGATGAAAAAAAATATCCACACTTGGGTTCCGTAAGGAATATTTTTATAAGAGGTTCAACAGTCAGGTACGTTTACTTGAATAAGAACATGGTAGATACGAATTTGCTACAAGACGCTACCAGAAGGGAGGTAATGACTGAAAGAAAATAAGAATTATGCAGTCTATCCTCATGGCATTTTTTCTCATTAGTTTTTTACACGAGTATCATTTTAGGATATTGAGATTATATGTATATGTATATATGTAGGCCATAAGATGATTCAACGGTTTGTATTAATTATCCGGTTCCGAGCGTTAGGAGAAATAACTTGGTGTGATATCTGTCAAGTGGTCATCCAAAATTTTTTTGGCCAGAGCGTAAGCTACGTAGACTGATGAGGAATTCTTTTTTTTTGCCCCATTTTATCCCAAGAAATTCATTATGAGGTTTTGTTTTGTTTTACTAAATGCGCTTGATGGAAAAGCGAATGTCATGAAATGCAGATCAACACTCCAATAAAAAAGTAAATGTTTTTAAAGAAGTATATCACGCTACAAAAATTCATAAGCACTATATTTCGAACGTTAACCTAAATCTCTCCCACTAAGAAAATGGATAGAAATGTATATGAAGCCTGCAGCAATATAATTAAGGAATTTGGAACACATGTAGTGAGCGCCGATGAAGTACTCGCAGAAAAAATAGATAATGCTGTTCCTATACCGTTCAAAACAAGGGAGGAGATAGATGCCGACGTGGAAAAAGATAGAAACGAAGGAGTTTTCGAAGGTAATATCATTCCTGATATCGACCTACGTGTAGTACACTACTACGCCACGCAGTTGTGTCTAAATAAGTATCCTCATTTGATTAACGCCTTTGATGAGACAAGCCTTATAACATTGGGTTTACTCATCGAAAAGTGGGTAAAAGACTATCTAACCAGCATCCAGACAGAACAGGGAAGGCAAAGTAAGGTAATCGGGAAGGGGCCATGCGAATTCATATCAAAACATATTGATTATAGGCATGCGCCAGGTAATATCTGAATGTAGCAAAAACCTGGCTTTTGCGGCTGGGGAGGATGGAAGGCTTTTGTAGGCTATTATCTACTCGAGGAAGGAACGTTAGAATATCTCCATTTTTCACGCAAAATGTGGTTCTGAGTTAATGCGTGTGCTGAAGCATAACATGAGTTATTCCCTGTATGTATGTACAGTATTTCAATTTCGCAGACCGTGGGTTACATATGTGAGCGATTAGGAAGTAGTGAAGTAATTATGGCAAGTCTAGAGGTCCGGCTGATCCCTTGCGGTGCTGAAGTAACGAAACCGCGCGCATATCTTTTGGAAGAGATTAATTTGCACTGAATTTTCAAACTTAATTAGCGAGAAGAAGTAGATGCATTTCAATTATGCCAAAAGCAGTATTTATTACTTCTTATAGAATATAGTATCACTTACGCTCATTTAGTGTACCCACTTACGTATTAAATGACGTACTTTTTTTTTGTCCTCTTCTGTAGCTTTTTTTCACTTTGAAAAATTTAGCGCTGAGTTCTTCCAAAGACGTCAAATCACCTACTATAGTTAAAAACATATTACTTATACTAGTTCTAACACTTCCTTTTATCTACACTGTAATCCGAAGAATACACTATAAGGATGGCTAGAAGAAAGAATTTCAAAAAAGGGAACAAGAAGACTTTTGGTGCTCGTGATGACTCGAGAGCTCAAAAAAACTGGTCTGAACTGGTAAAGGAAAATGAAAAATGGGAAAAATACTATAAGACTTTAGCTCTTTTCCCAGAAGATCAATGGGAAGAATTTAAAAAGACATGTCAAGCTCCACTTCCTCTAACTTTTAGAATTACAGGTTCTAGAAAGCATGCCGGTGAGGTCCTGAATTTGTTTAAAGAAAGACATCTACCAAACTTGACTAATGTTGAGTTTGAAGGTGAGAAGATTAAGGCCCCTGTAGAATTACCTTGGTATCCAGACCATCTTGCTTGGCAATTGGACGTTCCTAAGACGGTTATTAGAAAGAATGAACAATTCGCAAAAACTCAGAGATTTTTAGTTGTTGAAAATGCCGTTGGTAATATCTCAAGACAAGAAGCCGTTTCAATGATTCCTCCAATCGTTCTAGAAGTAAAACCTCATCACACTGTTTTAGATATGTGTGCTGCTCCTGGCTCCAAAACTGCTCAATTAATCGAAGCCTTGCACAAGGATACAGATGAACCATCTGGTTTCGTTGTAGCTAATGATGCCGATGCCAGAAGATCTCATATGTTGGTTCACCAATTGAAGAGATTGAACAGTGCCAACTTGATGGTTGTCAACCATGACGCCCAATTCTTCCCACGTATCAGATTACATGGCAACTCAAATAACAAGAATGATGTTTTAAAATTTGACAGAATCCTGTGTGACGTTCCATGTTCTGGTGATGGTACCATGAGGAAAAATGTTAATGTTTGGAAAGACTGGAACACACAAGCAGGTCTTGGTTTGCATGCTGTTCAGCTGAATATATTAAACAGGGGTTTGCATCTTCTAAAGAACAACGGTAGATTGGTTTACTCAACCTGTTCTTTAAATCCTATTGAAAATGAAGCGGTTGTTGCCGAAGCGTTAAGAAAGTGGGGTGACAAGATTAGATTAGTTAACTGTGATGATAAGCTTCCTGGCCTAATAAGATCCAAGGGTGTATCCAAATGGCCTGTCTATGACAGAAATTTGACTGAGAAAACCAAAGGAGACGAAGGTACACTAGATAGTTTCTTTTCACCATCTGAAGAAGAGGCATCGAAATTCAATTTACAAAATTGTATGAGGGTTTATCCTCACCAACAAAACACAGGCGGATTTTTCATTACTGTTTTCGAAAAAGTCGAAGATAGCACTGAGGCGGCTACAGAGAAACTATCTTCTGAAACCCCAGCTCTAGAGTCTGAAGGACCTCAAACAAAGAAAATAAAGGTAGAAGAAGTCCAAAAGAAAGAAAGACTACCACGTGACGCGAACGAAGAGCCTTTTGTTTTCGTTGATCCACAGCACGAAGCTTTAAAAGTTTGTTGGGATTTCTACGGCATCGATAATATTTTCGACAGAAACACTTGTTTAGTGCGTAACGCCACTGGTGAACCAACAAGAGTGGTTTACACTGTGTGTCCAGCATTGAAGGATGTTATTCAAGCGAATGACGATAGGTTGAAGATTATTTATTCTGGTGTAAAATTGTTTGTCTCTCAAAGAAGTGATATCGAATGTTCATGGAGAATCCAAAGTGAATCATTGCCAATAATGAAACACCATATGAAATCTAATAGAATTGTTGAAGCTAATTTAGAGATGTTAAAACACTTGTTAATCGAATCTTTCCCTAACTTTGACGACATTCGTTCGAAGAACATCGATAATGATTTTGTTGAAAAGATGACAAAATTAAGCTCTGGTTGCGCCTTTATTGATGTGTCAAGAAATGACCCTGCCAAAGAAAACTTATTCTTGCCTGTGTGGAAAGGCAACAAGTGTATCAATTTGATGGTTTGTAAAGAAGATACTCATGAGCTATTATATAGGATCTTTGGTATTGATGCGAATGCCAAGGCTACTCCAAGCGCTGAAGAAAAAGAAAAAGAAAAAGAAACGACTGAATCTCCCGCAGAAACTACTACCGGAACCTCTACTGAAGCTCCTAGCGCTGCTAATTGATAGTTATCATGTTTCTTATCCCCTCCACTGTAAAGTAAATGTATATTATTAAAAGGCAAAAATAAGAATATAATACTTCAGTAATGAGCCTTTTTTATTCGGTCTTGTTACTTCTTTTTTACTTCATTTTTTTTTTTTTTTTTGGATAGTAAATAATGCACTTTTGACTAGATCTTGAGTATTTAGTTGAATTGAAATTAAAGATACAGTGTATAAAAATTATACAAAAAATAAAGGAAACTTGTATATTGAAAATAGGATTGCCAATACATGGATTGAGACAGAGAATTTTTTATCTTCATATCCAGATATTCGTAGGAATAACAAAGTTTTAGTGACCCAAGGTATAAATTGCGAAAGACCTGCGGAGTTGGCGGCGAACACTGACTTTTTGGGCATCAACAAAGGAATCAACTACAACTTTGATAGCTCTATCCAAATCATAAGAAGACACAAATTCAGATAATCTCATTTTAGCAAAAGATTCTGCAATTCTTAGAATAGATTCTAAATGACGAACTGTGATTGGAAACGAACCTGTAGAAATACTTTCTCTTCTCAAATCCGCATATACCCTGCTAACCTTATCCATATCCATCTGATGCAATTTAGGGTATATTTTTGTCCTCGCATAGTGAATATATTTCATCAATAATTCCTGTGGAATAGGCGAGATCTCTTCCTCCTTCTTCCTTTGTCTTTGAAGTCTTCTTTGCCTTGCATTAAGCTGCTCATTTATTTCATCTTCTCCTTGTTCTATCGCCGATTCGCCATTATTTTTAAGCTCTTCGCCTTCTCGATCTTCATCGTTTTCTGGATGAGATCTTACATGAGAATCGACAACAAATGTGGCCAATCTTTCGTCTGCCTCTTCATCAACAAGGTCTCTGACAACACATAAAATATCAAATCTAGACAGAATAGGCTCGGTCAAACTAACATTCTGAGCTAAAGGCAAGGTTGAATTATATCTACCACCATTAGGATTTGCCGCAGCAATAATTGAGCAGCGCGCTTGTAATGTAGTAACAATACCGGCCTTGGAAATGGAAATACTTTGCTGTTCCATAGCCTCATGAATAGATGTACGATCCTGATCGTTCATCTTATCGAATTCATCAATTAAACAAACACCCTTATCAGCCAATACTAGCGCCCCCCCTTCTAAGGTCCATTCTTTAGTAATAGGATCTTTTCTGACGGATGCTGTCAGACCGACAGCCGAAGCACCCTGACCAGTTGCAAAGACCGCTCTATGCGCTGTTTTCTCGACGTATTTTAAGATTTGAGATTTGGCAGTACCTGGATCACCTAATAATAACACATTGATATCACCACGAATAGAATGTTTTCCATTGACGTTTTTTGGAACACCTCCAAATAATGAGCACGCGACTGCAGTTTTAATATCTCTATGACCATAGATAGACGGTGCCATCGATGATATAATTTTATCAATTATACCACGATCCCTAGAAATCTTTCTAAATTCACGTTCTTCTTCTTCAGTCCAACTGAAAACATCCAACCCTTCTTCGCCTTCGTTAGCTGTATTGCCCTCTCTTCTTTTTATAGAATTTGCCTCGATAATTGTTGCAAAAACGGGGAATCCGTTCTTTGCATTCAAGTTACCATCGTAGTTATTTTTGTAGATGCCGGTAACTTCTACCTCTTCACCTGGCTTGGATACATCTACCAAATCCGCCAACAAAATGACTTCTCTATGTCTTGGTAGACGGCCTGGAGGAACGGTTCCGGGAGCTTCCTGGAGCGTAACCCTTTGATAATTTCGGTACACAGTTTTTTCTCCATTGACTCTAAAGGGACCTTTTGATTTGCAGTTTGTACAGAATGAGATTCTAATTTCTTCATTAGAATCTTGAAAAAATGGGCCCAAAATGGAGCCACATTTCAAACAATTGAATTTGACATATTTTAATTGAGGGAAGACTCCTGTTCTTCTTGTCACCACCCCAGTGACGCGTACTAGAGAGGACAAATTAGACTCACGCAATTCACGTAAACTGTATATTGTTGGAAAATCAGAGATTCTTACGTGAATTTCGGAGTGAATACGGGCATAATCTGGGTAATGCAATTCTGTTGCCTCCATAGCCACGAGATCGAATATTTTCAACATTTCTTCTGGACATTTAGCTAAAAATAGTGCCAGGATGGCTTTGGACTCCGCTAAGTGTCTATAATTAACCTCCAAAGATTCAGAATTCATTTCACCTAATGTTCTAATACGTGCACCATATACAGAACGACCCGTTTCATCTGTATATTCCAGCAGGAATGATTTTAACTCTCTGGCAATAGTTCTTGAGACATTAGGTTGTGTTATCCATTCCGAGTAACTGTTAGCCTTAACGTTACTCAGAGATTCTAAAGTAAGTTCTTCTCTTAATGGGTCAATGTCCATGTCACTCAATAGATCGTCATCACTATTCTCTAAGTCCTCATACTGCCTTCTCCTTCTTCGTCTTTGCACAGGAAGGCCCATTTCATCAAGTTGCGCTGCACCTTCTTGTTCTTCGTCCTCGTCATCTATGTAGGCAACATTTCTCAATAGCCTATCTCTTTCATTTAGTTGAGCATCAATGCGGCGACGTTCGCTTAAAGATAGTTCTTGTTGTTCCCTGTCGTCAACTTGATCTGGATCATATCTATCTCTATTATGATCAGCCGCATAATCCTCATACATATTATCGTCCATCAAATCTACTTCGTTCATTTGTTCTTCAACTTCATCAATATCTGGTACATCGTCAACTTCATTATCGTCACCTTCAGGGTTAATCATATCTGGAGAACCAATAGGTGATGAAACTGGGTTCATCCCCCCTCTAAAATGTTGCTGAGGTGAGGATGGCGGTAGCTCATTTTCTGAGTCCGAATCATCTTCCTCACGTCTACGTCTTCTATTATCAGACATCACTTATATTGTAGTTGTGTTATACTTCTTAGAAAAGAGGCAAAGAGGTGTGTGGAGTATTATTAAGTAAACTGTACCAAAATGTGTAGATTATAGGATATTCACCATTTACTTTCTGGTTTCGTTTCTCGAAATTTTTCGTTGTCCTATTTTCTTCGGTAAGTAATTAGATTTCCTAAAAAAGGCATATGATAAATAATATTACACGCGATTCCGCCATCTTGGGTTTCCCACATACATACTTCACGAAGAAAAGAAAGAATTTAGTATTGTGTAATAAAATTGATGTTTATGTTTAAATATTTACAGAATGTTTAAACAGGTATTTAATCCATTTAGATGAAAAGTTAGTCCTTTTCCTTTTTAGCATCCAAAATCTCAAATTCAGCCTTCCATACTGAATTACCTTCTTTCGTATTCACATCCTTGAATAATTTTTGGAATATATCATTATACCAATCAGCAGCTAAAGGTTCCAACCCTTCCTTTACATTGTCTGGAAGTTCCTCCCAATCATTTAAGTTATCTTTAGGGAAAATAATAGTCTTGGCACCAGATCTTTTAGCGGCCACAGCTTTTTCTCTCAACCCACCGATACGTAAAACTTTACCGGTAAGTGTCAATTCACCGGTCATCGCAACCGTTGGGTCAATCGACTTATTCAATGCTAGGGAAAGGAAGGAAGTGGCCATAGTGACACCTGCAGATGGACCATCTTTAGGGGTAGCACCTTCAGGACAATGCAAGTGGATAGACGCCTTTTCAAAAAATCTGTTCTCAGGGAATTTTTGTGCTAAATACATCTTGGCGAATGAATAAGCAAGCCTTGATGATTCCTTCATAACATCTCCCAGTTGCCCGGTCCTTTCAAATGTTGGATGCTTGCAGTTGTGTAAAGGTTGTTCAAGGACAGATTCTACATAAAGTGAGCAACCTCCCATATTAGTCCACGCCAACCCCATAACTACCCCTGGTGGAGTTGTTTCGTATAACCGGTCTGTAGTGTAGACTGGAGGCCCAACGTAATCTTTTAGGTTTTTCTGGGATATGGAAACATTGATCTTTTCAGAGGTCTTTAAGGCTTCAATGTCATCGCTTGTCTTTTCCGAATTATTGTCCTTAGTCTTCTCCGATGAGCTTTTGGCGTTATTTTCCGCCTTTTCTTCGGAAGAAACGCTTTCTTTAGGCTTGCTGTCGGCTGATGACGTTGGGGAATCTTCAATACTCAACTTCTTTACCACTTGTAGGGCTGCTTTACGGTATATTTTCTCGATGTGTTTTTTCAAATTCCTTACACCACTTTCTCTACAGTAGTACTTCATTAACGCTGTTATTGCATCTTCTGTCATATCAACATGAGAGTTTTCTAGACCAGCGCTTTTCTTGGCACTTGGAACTAAATACTGCTCGGCAATCTTAACCTTGTCTTCAGCAACATATCCTGTCAACTCAATGACTTCCATACGATCCAGTAAAGGTCTTGGAATAGTTTCCAAAGAGTTAGCAGTGCAAACGAAAAGCACTTTTGATAAGTCAATAGGAATATCCAAGTAGTTATCCAAGAAGCTGTTGTTTTGTTCAGGGTCCAATACTTCTAACAATGCCGCGGACGGATCGCCGTGTATGCCGCCGTGTCCAATCTTATCGATTTCATCTATCAAAATCAAAGGATTTTGAGTTTGGCACTTCTTTAATGCTTGAACTACTCTGCCAGGTAAGGCACCAATATACGTTCTCCTATGACCTTTTATTTCTGCCACGTCCGTCATACCGCCTACAGAAAATCGGAAGAATTTCCTGTTAAGAGCTCTAGCGATAGATTTACCTATGGACGTTTTACCAACACCTGGGGGTCCTACGAAACATATGATTTTACCATCGACTTTACCCAATAGTTTACCGACGGCAATAAACTCCAAGATACGATCCTTGACATCTACCATACCATAATGATCTTCATCTAAAATTTTCTTTGCTCTCGGAATGGAATACTGTTCTTTGGAATGTTTTCCCCATGGGATCGATGTTAACCAATCCAAATAGTTTCTGATAACGCCAAATTCGGACATAGAAGTCTCCAAGGTACTTAATTTAGTTATCTCATCATCGAAAATTTTTTGAACGCTATCAGGCAATTTTAATGACTTGATTCTTTCTTTATAAGTGTCAATCAATTTGTCACGGCCGTCGTCAATACCTAATTCTCTTTTGATGCCCTTTAATTGTTCCATCAAATAGTATTCTCTTTGTCTCTTTTGAATCTTTGTCTCTACATCTTTGGAGATTTTGTTCTGTAATTCGGCATTCATCAATTCTTTCTTAAGGACTAGTAGCGACTTTTCTAGTCTGTGCTCAATGTTTAAAGATGACAGTATGTCTTGTAATTCGTCTTCTTCGCCGGCAGAAACAGCAGCGGCAAAATCTGCCAATCTAGCTGGTTCCTCAAAAATGTTCGTGGTCGCAGATTGAATTGAAGCAGAAAAAGTTGCAATTTGTTCTCTGAACATCGTGTTCAATTGAGAAATTTCTTTAAATACCTTCAATATTTCTGATGTTAGCGCATTAATAACGGGTGACTTTCTATCAAACGGTTCATCTTCTAAATTCAACACATTGACAAGGGAAACATTATAATTTTTTAAGAATTCTGTGGGGTTAATGTCCTCACCTTCTTGAATATCGTCTAATTCTTCAGACTCTTCTTCAGTGGCTTCTACTCTCTTATGATGTTGCAATTCTGAGTCTGGTATCCTCTCCACCACAATATCCTCCAACTTAGGCGTAGCAGGGCTGGTGCTTTCTTGGTCTTCTGGGTTGTTAGCGTCTTCAACGACGGTCGTTTCAGTATCCGTATCCTTTGCTTGTTCTTTTGATTTTTCCTTTTCCTCGTTTGGTGGAAATAATTCATCAATTTTTATTCTCCTGTGAGGATATAAAAGAGCAGTCATTGTTTCAGTGCCCGTCTTTTCGTCTTTACTCGGGAAAGCGCTAGTTATTTGAGCCAGAACACCAACATCGTATACATCATTTTTATCTGTGATTACATCAGTATCTTCTTCCGAGTTCTTCAACATGAAAGCGCCAATGTAGGGTTGCTGGCGGTCTAACATTTCCTTGATTGCCTTCATAACTCTTTCGTCCGATATCACAACCGCCTTGTAGAACCCTGGAAATAAGGGCCGTCTGGCTATTGGTAATGCTAGCATTTGCGGGTATACTTCTGGTACATCCTTTGGAGGCTTTTGTTTCGAACTTCCATCTCCAGAATCCGATCGACTGGATGATGACTGTCCACCTCCAGAAGCGGAGCTTCTGGAGTTTTTCGAAGCTTCACCTTCTTGGTCCTTATTAACAATTTCATCATCTCGCGTGGGCTCAACATCATTGTCTGTATCTTTTTCATCAGGTACTATCTTGACATCTTCATCCTTTTTCTGAGATGTACTATCATCTTTCGCCAGAATACTTTTGCCGCTGTTTGTAGCCATGAAATGCCGAGCAAACTGTGCATCAAGTTGTGCAAAGTGTTCCATGTACCTTGGATCCTTCAATTGATGCTGGAACTCTTGCCATGTTGGACTCTTAATAATATGGCTAGGTTTGATATTCTCTACGTCACGCACGGTCAAGGTCGATGCGAACCTTCTTTGAGAAACTGCAGCAGTCTTAGCGATAGATCGGTAATATTGGATAGCTCTTGTGGTCCTCGCCACTGTGCTAAGGGTCTTTGTGGTTCTTGTTCTTAGCATGCTCTATTTGCAAATCTTTTCGTTCAAGCACCTCGAAAACCAAAAGAAAAAACAACTAAACTTTGAAACAGCTGCAAATGCACACTGTATTATCAGGTTTTAGGTGTCCTAGTAACCGTATCAGCTTGTCGTTGCTGCAATACCAATGCAAAAGCATGGCTAAAAGACTTCGTCTGACTTATTTCCTTCCGGTGGCAAACATCATACACCCTTTACAAAGCACCCATACATTACATTGAATACATTACACACTAACAATAAAATATTATCTATATCGTTACATTCATTAATTACACGAGAACCAACGACCAGCAGGAAATAGCCCCGTGCTATTCCATCCTGACAGCTAGCAACTTTTGCGATCTACCACCTGGTTTTGTCTTCTCAAGGCACCTCTTCGTCGTCCTGCTCATACATTAGTTGATTCTTCAGCGCCTGTTGTTGCCTGTATTTAGCCAAGTAGATTTTCAACACCTCTGCATAGTTCTCGAATCCTAAGGCGTGCAATGATATGAGAATGTCTTCCCCGTTTATCGTCTTTCTTTTGTCAGCAGCGCATCGATCGCTGGCCTCGCTAGTCACAAAAGAAATGAGCTCACTGACACACTCCTGCATGCACTCTTTCGCATCTTTCGATACCTTAGCACTCGGTGGGAGAGTATTCTTCATGAGTCGCGCTACATTGTTGATGGGTAGCCATCTGTCCTGCTCTCTTAGCGTGGAAATTTGCTGCAAACTGCCGCTGGAGCTAGCGTTTCCACCGTTCTCCTGAGTATCCTCTGGGCTTGTGCTAACATGTTCGGACTCGTTGGTATTCATATTCTCGAGAGGTTTGTGCCACTTGTGTTACTATCTAGCTTAGTCCTGCTCTTGAGTTTGATTGGCGGAAAGCTACTATTCGCAGCTCTTTTTTTACTTAGTCTGAAAGAGCGGACCAAAAAACGCACGTAGCGCGATATTGTCGTGGCATCGAACGTAATATGGTACTTCTATTGTGCTATATTTTGGCAGAAGGTTTGCAGTAATCGCAGCCTGGAGAAGACAATGCGTATTAGTAGCAGTAAAGGGCCACAGATAGGGTGATTTGAAGTTGATTCTGCTTTTGTCAGTGAAGGAAAAGAAAAAATGGCGAAAAAAAACTCACAATTGCCCTCTACTAGTGAGCAGATCTTGGAAAGGTCCACAACAGGAGCTACCTTCCTCATGATGGGCCAACTTTTCACCAAACTGGTAACGTTCATACTAAATAATTTGTTGATCAGGTTTCTGTCGCCCAGAATTTTCGGTATCACGGCCTTTCTAGAATTTATACAGGGCACAGTGTTATTTTTTAGCAGAGATGCGATTCGTCTGTCGACGTTGAGAATCTCAGACTCCGGTAATGGAATAATCGATGATGACGACGAGGAGGAGTACCAGGAAACTCATTACAAGTCTAAAGTTTTGCAAACCGCAGTCAATTTTGCTTACATTCCGTTTTGGATCGGGTTTCCACTGTCCATTGGTCTTATCGCCTGGCAGTACAGAAACATCAACGCGTATTTCATCACTCTTCCATTCTTCAGGTGGTCGATTTTTCTTATCTGGCTGAGTATCATCGTGGAGCTGTTAAGCGAGCCATTCTTCATCGTCAACCAGTTTATGTTGAACTATGCCGCAAGGTCAAGATTTGAAAGCATCGCGGTGACTACAGGATGTATTGTCAATTTTATAGTTGTTTATGCCGTTCAGCAATCCCGCTACCCAATGGGGGTTGTCACATCGGACATTGACAAAGAAGGCATCGCCATATTGGCATTTGCCTTGGGAAAGTTAGCACATTCGATCACCCTGCTAGCATGTTACTACTGGGACTATCTCAAGAATTTCAAACCAAAGAAATTGTTCAGTACCAGGCTAACGAAGATAAAAACGCGTGAAAATAACGAATTGAAGAAAGGCTACCCAAAGAGCACATCTTATTTTTTCCAAAACGACATTTTACAGCACTTCAAAAAAGTTTATTTTCAACTATGTTTTAAGCATTTGTTGACAGAGGGTGATAAGTTGATTATCAATTCTTTATGTACTGTGGAAGAACAAGGCATTTACGCTCTATTGTCGAACTATGGATCGCTACTAACAAGATTATTATTTGCGCCGATCGAAGAATCTCTGCGGTTATTTTTGGCCCGTTTATTATCCTCGCATAACCCTAAAAATTTAAAACTATCTATTGAAGTCCTGGTGAATTTAACAAGGTTTTACATATACTTATCGTTAATGATCATTGTATTTGGGCCTGCCAATTCATCCTTTTTATTGCAGTTCTTGATTGGCTCGAAATGGTCCACTACTTCCGTTTTGGACACTATAAGAGTCTACTGCTTTTACATCCCATTTTTATCGCTTAATGGTATTTTTGAAGCTTTTTTCCAGAGTGTAGCCACTGGTGACCAAATTTTGAAACATTCATATTTTATGATGGCCTTTTCTGGTATTTTCCTGCTCAATTCCTGGCTTCTTATTGAAAAACTCAAACTATCAATCGAAGGCTTGATATTGAGTAACATCATTAACATGGTGTTGAGAATATTGTATTGTGGAGTTTTCTTGAATAAATTTCATAGGGAACTGTTTACAGATTCCTCTTTTTTCTTCAATTTTAAGGATTTCAAAACAGTTATTATTGCTGGCTCAACGATCTGTCTACTTGACTGGTGGTTTATTGGGTACGTTAAAAATTTACAACAATTTGTTGTTAACGTATTATTCGCAATGGGATTGTTAGCGTTAATTTTGGTCAAGGAGCGCCAAACCATACAATCTTTTATTAACAAGAGGGCGGTTTCCAATTCTAAAGATGTATAAACAAAAATTCTTATATAACTTAGGCGACACATAATATGCGCTTAAATAACATATAGTGAGTATATTATCAAAAAGCATTCATTTTTTTTTATTTATTAGTCCTTCAGAAAGTTAGTTTGTATGTACTATATGATGTGAAAGTGCTGAAAAATTACCCAATAAAAGATAGGCAACCAAGAGAGAAGCTATTTCACCGTAAAGAAAATCCCTTTCCTTGTCAGGACACTATGTCATCAAGCGAAAACACGTTACTGGATGGAAAGTCAGAGAACACAATACGATTTTTAACTTTCAATGTCAATGGTATAAGAACCTTTTTTCATTATCAACCATTTTCTCAAATGAATCAATCCCTTAGATCTGTTTTCGACTTTTTTCGAGCAGACATAATAACATTCCAAGAGCTCAAGACGGAAAAATTGTCTATCTCTAAGTGGGGGAGAGTTGATGGTTTTTATTCTTTTATTTCTATCCCTCAAACCAGAAAGGGATATTCTGGCGTTGGCTGCTGGATTAGAATTCCGGAAAAGAACCACCCACTATACCATGCATTACAAGTCGTTAAGGCAGAAGAAGGTATAACGGGTTACTTGACAATAAAAAATGGTAAGCATTCAGCAATCTCCTATAGAAACGACGTAAATCAAGGAATTGGTGGTTACGATTCTTTAGATCCCGATTTAGATGAGAAAAGTGCACTGGAACTAGATTCAGAAGGCAGATGTGTTATGGTTGAACTGGCATGTGGAATAGTTATTATCAGTGTATATTGTCCCGCAAATTCGAACTCATCGGAGGAGGGTGAGATGTTTAGATTAAGGTTCTTGAAAGTTTTATTAAGAAGAGTTCGGAATTTGGACAAAATTGGGAAGAAGATTGTGCTAATGGGCGACGTAAATGTTTGCCGGGATCTTATAGACAGTGCCGATACATTAGAACAATTCTCAATTCCAATAACAGATCCCATGGGTGGAACAAAGTTAGAAGCACAATATAGGGATAAAGCAATCCAATTTATTATCAATCCGGACACGCCACATCGGAGGATATTTAATCAAATATTGGCTGATTCACTTTTACCAGACGCGAGTAAAAGGGGGATACTGATAGACACTACGAGGCTAATTCAAACAAGAAATCGACTTAAAATGTATACAGTCTGGAATATGTTAAAAAATTTAAGACCTTCGAATTATGGCTCACGGATAGATTTTATCCTAGTGTCCTTAAAGCTTGAACGATGCATAAAAGCAGCTGACATTCTTCCGGATATATTGGGCTCTGACCATTGTCCTGTGTATTCTGATTTAGATATACTGGACGACAGAATTGAACCTGGTACGACACAAGTTCCCATACCAAAATTCGAAGCAAGGTACAAATATAATTTAAGAAACCATAATGTTTTAGAGATGTTTGCCAAAAAGGATACGAATAAAGAATCTAATAAACAAAAATATTGTGTATCAAAAGTCATGAATACCAAAAAAAACAGCAACATCAAAAACAAATCGCTCGACTCATTTTTCCAGAAGGTAAATGGAGAAAAAGATGACAGGATTAAAGAATCCTCTGAAATTCCACAGCAAGCTAAAAAAAGAATCTCCACGCCAAAGTTGAATTTCAAGGATGTCTTTGGAAAGCCTCCCCTGTGCAGGCATGGGGAGGAATCCATGCTGAAAACATCGAAAACTTCGGCCAATCCAGGTAGAAAGTTCTGGATTTGCAAGAGATCTCGGGGTGATTCAAATAATACAGAATCATCTTGTGGGTTTTTTCAGTGGGTTTAAATATGAAAACGTCAGCTGATATTTTGGGAGAATAAAACACTTTCTTCTATGCCCAAGTTTTTTTAAATAATAAACTGATATTCTATATACATTTACAGTCTTGTTCTTCTTCTTCCATTACTTTTTTCAGCCATAGGCGGTCATCGTCAGTAACCTCCAGAAGTCTCAAACTGGAAGATTCTTGTAGAATTGACACTGTTAATGGTGAACCGACGAGTTCATCAGTAGATATGTATGTACTGATGGACGAAGAAAATGTATCTTTATCCGCATGATTTACTCTGATGTAAGCCAGCTTATCGTCAACATGCAGGAATGAATATTCTACACCTTCACCAAAAATACCATAACTACGTTTCAATGCGTTATTTAACCATTGCCTCCATGTCATTTGATCAATAGCATGTGCATCGTCCACATCTTGATCGAATGAAGTACTATAAATATTAAAGTACGTTAGTAGTTTATTTCTCTTCGGTAGTTGAGACTCAAAAAGTCAAAAATATACATACATTGATAACTTGAAATATTGCCATTCTCTAAAAGTCTTTTTCCCCATCACAACTGGCCATTTATCAAACTATTTATCTGCCTTTTCTTATTCTGATTATCCTATAAAGCTGAACAGTAAAGCTTGTAAAATTACGCGATGACTTATGTATTGAAGTTATGACGTTCTCGATGATCTTCAGTCAAACAACCACTTTCCCGTAACATATGATATATCCCACCCGCTTCCTTGTACGCATTATTACGGTTCTGCTTTGAAGATGGAGATTCAGTACTTGCAGTTATTTGAATTGCACCAGTACTGATCATGCCAAGTTTCTTTGGCTTGTGAAAGAACTTGATATTCTGTCTAAAGGATCTGCTCGTTTTTGTTTATGAAAAGTATATGGAATTATCTACTCTATGTAAAGTAATCTCTCTACTGGTTTTCGTTAGATGGCGCTGTAGAATCAGGCCTGTCGATGTTTTCCTCATTTCCTTCTGGTAATGTATCTGGAACATCGGTGGTCGTAGGTTGATCTGTATATGATGTATGCTCTTCTTCAAGTGTTGGAACATCATCTTCTTCGATTTCAAAATTACTACCCTGATCCATGAAACTGGATAAGTCATTGGCGTCTTCATCGTGGCCAGCAAGCAGGTCATCTGCTTCATCCAAAAATTGATCATGGATCAGGGATGAGTAGCTTGGACCTGTTCTGTTTCCAAACCTTCCTCTAATTTTGGAGATAGCATGCGCTATATTAGTTTTTGTGTGCTGTAAAAGAGACCCGATATTTGAGAAAACGTAAAATCCTGATTTCACAATGTTATTGACAACTCTGTCAGTATTATTGTTTTCTATTAAACCATCGTCACCTAGCCTAATTTCTCCAAACCTTGCAAATCCCCCATTTCTTCTGATACCTCTGTCATATACAAACCATGCGGCAAAGAAAATTATTAAAAGAATTGAAATGAAAATAAATGCAAAGGGACCGGCACTTACTGAGTACTTTTCCTTGAATTCTTTTTCTTTTCCTGGGCAAGCATGTGGTGATGAGGGAGCATCCAATTTCAGGCCACCCTCACAGGTTGATAGAGGGATCTTTCTGTAGCCTGACGATTCAAAATATTCGATTAAATCTGGCTCTTTTTTACAAACGTCTGCAGCATTTGCTGGGCTTAGTCCTTTGACTAATTTACAAGTACCATCGTTAGCTTTGTAAAAGTTGTAATCACACTCGAAATCTTGTCTTGTACAAGAACAGTTTTTGATATTTCTTGAAAATTCAGAAAGTGGAATATTCCCAATAAAACAATTTTCATCGGTTTTACGTAAAAACTCGGTTTGGTGACCAAATAGGCAATTGCTTTTGGAACCCAGAGGAGAGTATTTATAATCTGCGCTTTCCTTACCAGTGATGTCGAAATCACATTGTCTTTCGAAGATGTTTCTAAAATCAATTGTGTACGTTCTAAATGAGCTGCCTCCAATATCTGCTGCCTCTCCAAACAGCAAAAATCTCAAAGCAGAATCCCTGGGAACAGTGGTTATATCCTTTACTAAAACCTTATCAGCGCAGAATTTATAATCTTTCCATGTTTTACCAAAATCGGTAGAATAGGAAATAGAATCAGTTTCTGAGTTTTCAGGAACTAAAACTAAAATCCCACCGTGGTCACCGTATTCCCATTGGTGAGGAGTCTTCTTAACTTCAGCCCACGTTTCGCCACCATCGGTGGTGAAGAAGGTGGAACATTCTTTATATGGTAAAAGGTTAGGACCAACGTTGCCAACGCCGAACATCATTCCTAATGCAGAACCGGAAGAATATGTATCTCTAATATCCTTACGTTCAGTATAGCCATGTAAGTGCAATGAACACTCATCCAGTGATTTGGAGCTGCAAGAAAACTTTTTTCCTTCTGAATCCCTCTTCGGAGGTTTCAAAAAGTTCCAATCTGAACCTTCATTAAAGGTGATCTTCGTCTTCAATTGTTTGTCTTCTTTATTCTCGGCGACCTTGTCACTATTTGAAACGATGTTGGTGAGAATAATGCCTTCGAGACCTTGAATTTTTTCAAAGTCAACATAGCCGAATGTGTTTCTATTAACGGCATGCTCCAACGTGACAAAAGAAGTACCATTTGAGTTGGATTTCAAAAGATTGCCAAAATCGCGTCCTGGTACTAAGTTTGTTGCTAAATGTAAGAATATCGATCCTTTCTCAGACTCTAATATAGTGAATGCCTCTTGCTTCCCAACATCTTCATCATATGGGAATTTTGCCTCGGCAAACTCAGTACCATCGATAGTTACGTATGCTCTCAATTCGTTGTTCTCATGAGGAACAGCAACGATGATATAGCCACCAGTGGATAAGTAGCCGATAATATTTTCAAAGACGGTATTTTTATCATCCTGGAAAAAATCAGTAGAAGAAACTAAGCTTCTTGTCTGCGAAGACTTTTCCTTCACTTGACACATAACCATATCCTCATTTGACGGATATTTGAAAAGTGAGCCCGCAAACTCACAATGAATTGCATTATCAAGCATTTCCGTAAACGTTTCGCCCCCATCATTGGTCAGGTATGCTACCGCATGACATTCCGGACTTAAGATTGACTCACAATTCTTACCACCATAATAGATAAATGTATCCTGTGCCTTAGCGTTAAAGTCTAATGGCATACCTAACTGCCTAGCCTCGGGCAATTTAGCAGTCATAAAAGAGTATCCCCTATCATGGGTAGAGAAAATGCTACCTTTGGAACCAAACAGATAAGCTGAAGAATTGTAGTATGGATTAAACACAACTTCAATAATTGTTTCACCATTACTGTCGAACCTTTTTATTGTTTGTCCACCATCATGAGATATATAAGCTTCTCCTCTTGAATTGATCATGAGGAGGGATTCGTCGGTGACTGTGTCAAAGTATTGATAGAATTGAATCTTGAAATCAAATTTGTTTTCTGTAACCACTATTTCTTTATCATTCGTTCCCTTCTTTGGAACTCCCTCACACGAAATATCCACTGATTTGACTGTCATTGGTTTTTTACATTTATCACCTTTAACTAGTTGCAATGGTTTTACAGGCACAGTTTTTTTCTTTGTCTTATCACATACGTCAGAGAGAACGATTAGGTTGTAGTCTGGTACGCATTTCCCGGTCGCGTCCCTAACAAATTCAAACGCGCATTCGTAATCAGCCTCGGTACACTTGTCACAAGCAGTCTCAAATAATTGTAAGTCTTCAAAAACTTTCTTCACCAAGCACTGAGCGTCCTGTTTTCTTCTTCTGATCTTGTACTTGACTCCATTGACACACTTCCCCTCAGCTAAATTCCAATCCTCGAAATCATTTTCTTCGCATGTCTTATCATTAAAGGCTGTTGAAAAATCAATTGCATAGATGAAATTCGTTGTACCATCCATATGCGCCAAAGTAAACCCATTTAGAATAAATTTAGCTCCAGATCCGTCGGGCGTTGTATTCATTACTTCATTTGGGTAGATAGTAGTTTCTAGCTGATATTCGGTCCAAGTTTTACCTTGGTCTAAAGAGTAATAAAATTCGGATTGAGGATCGTCGTCTTCATCCGCATTATACGGTATAGCCACAATAACATTTCCGTAATCACCAACAGCGTATAAACAAGGAAAATCAAAGGCGAGTTTCCATGTTAAGCCACCATCCCTAGAAATAAAGGTTCTTTGATCTCCCCAGTCGAAGACACTACCATCGCCAACAATACCTGTTGTCATTAGAATTCCGGCGGTTGGAGTGGAACCCTCCCGTGTGTAAAACATATTTTGAAGCGAACAATTCTCAAAATCAGTAATATCACAGTCGAATGAGTCTGCGTTATCTGGATCAACAACTTTTAACATTGTCCATGTGAGGCCATTATCAACAGATATTTTGGTTACCCCCTTACTCTTTACTCCTTTGGCTTTTCCTTTACGGTTACGACGCCTAGATAGAGGGTAAAGTGAGGCAATCATCGTTCCTTTCAAGTAAGTAGGTTGATAAAAATTAATATAACCAAACACCTCATTTGCGGTCCATGGGATGGGGGAAAATTTTAACCCTTGTGAGTCGGAAATTAAAATTTCAGACACGATGCCCTTATCCTCCTCTTGATCACTTCTTTCCCTACTCATGGGCAAGATAATTCTTCCCATAGCGTCCTCATATATTTCTCCTTGCATAGAATGCCTTAACTGAGTAGGCATGTAAGCCATTTTAAAGTTTGACAGATCATTTGATACCCACACATCCATGGAAGACATATCATTATATCTGTCGCCCTGGGTTAAGACAACCATGTGAGATTTCAATATCCTGTAACCATTGACGACCTTATCTTTAAATTGGTCAAATTCTTTTAGTGATTTGCCCCAGTCCGTAGTTAGGACCAATTTACTTTCGGTGTAAGGAGAACTAAACTCATCCATAATAAGCTGCATATTTTGAAAAAGACAGATTATTGAGGTATCACTACTTTCAAGGTCAGAATCTTTGCTGGTCTTGGCAAAGCCACAATCAGAAATGCTGATAGGACTATTTTCGTTCCTTTCTAGAGAAGACTTGATCTCAGAAAAGGATTTTCCACCATCATTACTTGCAAAAACCTTGTCTGTGCAACGTGTAATATTAAATATTTCAAATTGTCCCTCTTCGTCCCCCGAATTCTCTTCATTGTCATTGTTTACTTCTGTTTTCTCACAATAGTTGCACTTTGCAAGAAAATAGTTCTTATTCAAGGGATGGGTTTCTATATAGCATTCACGAGGTGAAATACTTTCTCCGGAGTCAGGTAGCGTTATACGCTCCCATGACTTACCTTGATCATTGGTTATATAAAGGTACGACCCATTCATTGCCGTTGCAACGGCTCTGTCATGTCTATTGAAGGGGTCGATGTATATCCAAGTGATTTCGCCTTCAATGCCTTCAACTTTTTCCCATGTTTCACCATCGTCAAAGCTTATAGTAACGGAGGTGTCTTGTTTTCTAATTAAAGTGTTGGAATCATCAAAGCTTAATATATCAAATGAATCTTGCGCGATAGTCTTTGTCACTTTGGGGGTGAATTCTTCGGCATTAGTTAAAGGAATGAGAAGTAAGGCCCAAAGAGAATAGACAAAATGAAGTAATATCATAACGTGTGATGACTACTGGACACTTCAGGGCTTTTCCAGATATACAGAGCTTTATAATACAATCTAAGGGCAAAATAAAAAAGGAAAAAGAGTACGGTAGTTGAGAAAAAAACCGGAAAGGAATTGCTTTAAAGATCTTAGTAGAATGAAATAGTACCACCTACTCGCCTCCTTTTTTTGTGCTTCTTGAGAGGTCTTTTGAGCTGTTGCATCATGCTGTTATTTAGAGGTTATTTTTTGACCTTGGTTTTTCCTTCTTTTCGCCGTACTCAGCCCGAGAAAAAAGCAGCGACTGCACTAAACTAGAGGAAAGAAGGCTTAAAACATCACGCGATCCATATAAAGACCCGAGTAGTTGGAGAGATTGACTACTTGACGTTCAAAAGAACATACATAAGGATAAATTCGTTCGGACTTTTTAACTTACACACATCTTTTGGTGTTCATTCAAGGGGCGGTAGTGCTTGTAGTCCGCACAGGCGGATACTTTTTAGTTTGGGAAGAGTTAACTGGAGAGGGCAGTTTACTTTCACATACTCTTTTATCTTTCTGAAGTAAAATGTGATGTACCTACAAGCAATGCATAAGCTCTTGAGTTTTAGATCTGTTTCACCCTGGAACTCAAAATTCTTTTACTCGAAATTTTTACTTTTTTTTTTTTTGTTTCTGCATTCTCTCAGATTTTAGATGATGCGGTTTTTTACAGGGCATTGAAACAATTGCAGAAAAGCAACATACTAATATATCATAACTTTTTACTCTTGCCTCTCAGAAACTATATATACGTTGTAATCATTTTCTTTCTTCTAATAGCTAGTTCGTTTGAACTACAAGGAAATAAGGCAGAGAAAAAGAAAGGAAAATAATATGCCAAAGAGAATTGTATACAATATATCCAGTGACTTCCAGTTGAAGTCGTTACTGGGAGAGGGTGCATACGGTGTGGTATGTTCTGCAACGCATAAGCCCACGGGAGAAATCGTGGCAATAAAAAAGATCGAACCATTCGATAAGCCTTTGTTCGCATTACGTACGCTGCGTGAAATAAAGATCCTGAAGCACTTCAAGCACGAAAATATCATAACAATCTTCAACATTCAACGCCCTGACTCGTTCGAAAACTTCAATGAGGTCTACATAATTCAAGAGCTAATGCAGACAGATTTACACCGTGTAATCTCCACCCAGATGCTGAGTGACGATCATATACAATATTTTATATACCAAACCTTGAGAGCAGTGAAAGTGCTGCATGGTTCGAACGTCATCCATCGTGATTTAAAGCCCTCCAACCTTCTCATAAACTCCAACTGTGACTTGAAAGTATGTGATTTCGGTTTAGCAAGAATCATTGACGAGTCAGCCGCGGACAATTCAGAGCCCACAGGTCAGCAAAGCGGCATGACCGAGTATGTGGCCACACGTTGGTACAGGGCGCCAGAGGTGATGTTAACCTCTGCCAAATACTCAAGGGCCATGGACGTGTGGTCCTGCGGATGTATTCTCGCTGAACTTTTCTTAAGACGGCCAATCTTCCCTGGCAGAGATTATCGCCATCAACTACTACTGATATTCGGTATCATCGGTACACCTCACTCAGATAATGATTTGCGGTGTATAGAGTCACCCAGGGCTAGAGAGTACATAAAGTCGCTTCCCATGTACCCTGCCGCGCCACTGGAGAAGATGTTCCCTCGAGTCAACCCGAAAGGCATAGATCTTTTACAGCGTATGCTTGTTTTTGACCCTGCGAAGAGGATTACTGCTAAGGAGGCACTGGAGCATCCGTATTTGCAAACATACCACGATCCAAACGACGAACCTGAAGGCGAACCCATCCCACCCAGCTTCTTCGAGTTTGATCACTACAAGGAGGCACTAACGACGAAAGACCTCAAGAAACTCATTTGGAACGAAATATTTAGTTAGCCATCATTATCATTAAAATATCAACCCGAAGAACAATGTATACATATACATATACGTACACATATACATATGTACATATGACATACGTATTAGCCGCTGAGGACGCGGACGTATAAAAGGACAATACTTATATGGAGCTAAGGGGAGCAGTTACGCAACTCCGTGATCGCGCGCCACGGGCCGTCGGCGGCTGTTAATTGAAGAAAAAAAAAATGAAGAACCACAAGGGGTGATCCATATAGGTGACTAGCATCATCCCCTGCGACGCGCGGCCCGCCGGGCCAAAGGCGGGCAATGCGCGCTGCTGATTGGCCTCGAGGACAACGCCCTCAACCACATCCGCAACAGCCAATCCCATCGGAGCGTCAAACTACCAAAGTAGTGATTGTATGGATGACCACTGTATTGTGGACGGTAAGCGCTTGCTGGAGCAAATGTGTAATCAAGTTGCTGTGTATATATAGACGTTAGATGTGTTCTACCCCTTCTTTTGTCTTGTGCCCACCGGGCTTACATTAGCACACAAAGCAGCAAGAGACCGTCTTACTAGACAATAGCGGCAAAACAAACAACACATTTCTTTTTTTCTTTTTCACATATTGCACTAAAATGACAATTTCTAATTTGTTAAAGCAGAGAGTTAGGTATGCTCCCTATCTGAAAAAAGTTAAGGAAGCTCACGAGCTTATTCCATTGTTCAAGAATGGTCAGTACCTTGGGTGGTCCGGTTTTACAGGAGTGGGTACTCCCAAGGCAGTGCCGGAGGCACTGATAGATCACGTGGAGAAGAACAATTTACAAGGGAAGTTGAGATTCAACCTTTTTGTTGGAGCTTCTGCTGGTCCAGAGGAAAACCGTTGGGCTGAACACGACATGATCATTAAGAGAGCCCCTCATCAAGTAGGGAAACCCATTGCAAAGGCAATTAACCAGGGTAGAATTGAGTTCTTTGATAAACATCTGTCCATGTTCCCTCAGGATCTGACATACGGGTTCTACACCAGGGAAAGAAAAGACAACAAAATCCTTGATTATACTATAATCGAGGCAACGGCCATTAAAGAGGACGGGTCTATCGTCCCAGGTCCCTCTGTCGGTGGTTCTCCAGAATTCATTACAGTCAGTGATAAAGTGATTATTGAGGTTAACACGGCTACGCCTTCGTTCGAGGGTATTCACGATATAGACATGCCCGTGAACCCACCTTTCAGGAAACCATACCCATATCTGAAAGTGGACGACAAGTGTGGTGTTGACTCCATCCCGGTTGATCCTGAAAAGGTTGTTGCGATTGTGGAGTCCACCATGAGGGACCAGGTCCCACCAAATACGCCCTCTGACGACATGTCCAGGGCTATTGCAGGTCATTTGGTCGAGTTTTTCAGAAACGAGGTAAAACATGGTAGGCTACCTGAAAACCTGCTGCCTTTACAAAGTGGTATAGGTAACATTGCTAACGCTGTCATTGAAGGGCTTGCTGGCGCCCAATTCAAGCACTTGACTGTATGGACGGAAGTGCTGCAGGACTCGTTCTTGGATCTTTTCGAGAACGGATCTTTGGACTACGCCACTGCTACTTCCGTGAGATTGACTGAAAAGGGTTTCGACAGAGCCTTTGCAAACTGGGAAAATTTCAAACACAGATTGTGTTTGAGATCTCAAGTTGTCTCGAACAATCCGGAAATGATCCGTAGATTGGGTGTCATCGCCATGAATACCCCAGTAGAAGTTGACATTTACGCGCACGCCAATTCTACAAATGTGAATGGTTCCCGTATGTTGAACGGGTTGGGTGGATCTGCTGATTTCTTGAGAAATGCAAAGTTGTCCATCATGCATGCCCCCTCTGCAAGACCAACTAAAGTAGACCCTACCGGTATCTCTACCATTGTTCCTATGGCCTCTCATGTAGATCAAACTGAGCATGACCTGGACATCTTGGTCACTGACCAAGGTTTGGCGGATCTAAGAGGTCTATCGCCTAAGGAAAGAGCCCGTGAAATCATCAACAAGTGTGCTCATCCCGATTATCAAGCTTTGTTGACCGATTACTTGGACAGAGCAGAGCATTACGCTAAAAAGCACAATTGCTTGCATGAACCACACATGCTAAAGAATGCTTTCAAGTTCCACACCAACTTAGCTGAAAAGGGTACAATGAAGGTCGACAGCTGGGAACCAGTTGACTAGTGTTTGTGCGCAAACCGAGAGATGAGTATTTAACAAAAAAAAGAAAGGAAATGATATGATTATGATTTTATGTTTATAAAGCTTTTATCCAATGCGTTGTTTTTTCTTGCATATTTATACTTTTTGCGCTCATGGAGGGAGTTAATCAATACGCATGACGTCTAGTTAATTCACAGGTAGTACTGTATATTTATATGTTTACACAATAATTATGTATTAAGTAGTGATTAGTAAAAAAAACTAAGAGGTTGAAAGTCATCAACCCTTATATTAATTTCAACGAATTTCGCTGATGACGTCAGGGTAGTTCTCTTGCTTAGGTCAATGTAAAAATGCCAGGGTAATACAAAACCAAGCTCTGAACCGCCCAACTTATCTGTAATGATGCATGTATACCTTACAATGATTTTTTTTCTCCTATTATGGAATTAATATTGGAATCCATGTTTGTGAACAGCCTTCTCCGCAATTTAGCTTCAAGCTAATAAGTGGTTATTGTTTGCGCGCGCTTGAAGGCAAGGATCATCGCTTTTTTCTTCTCACCATTGAATTTAAGGGACGCCGATTAGCATAATACACTTATCAACAACAACCGGATGTGTGTTATCTATCAGTGGTGGAAGGATTGGTAAGCAATTTGGTTTGATCCAGAGGACTAAGAAAAAAAAAACGGCTCATCAAAGAAATTAGTTCAATTGAGTGGTTTAATAGACAAAGTTTGGAAAGATAACAGAAGTAGAAAAAGTAAAAATCTACACATGACACTCAACACATGTGGACAGCAAGAGGGCAGATAGATAAGTCGACACTGCAAATTGTTGTGTATGTAATAGCCCTGGGTGCAGGTTGGCCAAAACTGTTCAACAGCTCGCCCATTTGAAGGTTCAACAGGCCGCCAGAAATGTTCAACAGATTGTGCCGCTATGATACGTAACTTATATATAGCAGCGTGTATAATATTAGGACCATAATAAAATGAATGGCATGAAAATAACGACAACAATCTCAACAGCAAACAAATTCACAATACAGTCATGGGCAGCATAAACTTCATATTTGCTTTACATCTTTTAGTTGTTTTATTTTTCATCATCGCCATCCCTAGCTACGCCATGTATCCATTTTTACCATTTATCCTTACATCGCTCGTATTTGCTCGTTCTGATAACTCTAATAATCGTTATTGACAAGTTGGTTCAAGGTCAAAAATTTTGTTATTACAATCACTGAGCAATACGCTGTTTTTCCATAGTATGGAGGCATTTTTTTTTCTGTGAATGTACGTATATTTTACTGTATACTTCATTAATATTTGGGAAATAGACATATTTTAAGATTATTTTTTAGATCCTGTTTACGTAAAAGACAATAATATAGGTGTGTAAATTATACCCTAAGTTCTTCTCAAGGATGTAAGACTTCCACAAGAGAACCGGCAATTTTATATGATAATACTATTTTTTCTTTGGCTTTACATGTAGTCGTTTATTATCCTATTGAATCAGCAATTATCACATCTCAGCTTTCATTACTTTTGATGACTGTTTCTCAACTCCATGTCATTCTTACACTGTGTATGATACTAATCGATAGATGATCGTTGATTATTCCTTCAACAGATTCTGTCTAAAAAATGGTAAAACTGTTGCTACTAATCAATATCATATAATTGATCCTTATTCAACAATATCTACAACGAAAAAGGAGATTAAAAAAATGCATGCTAAGTAAATGAAGGTTTTCATCTGTCCCTGATGTTTTTCTTCTTCAAGCACGTTAACCAGTAATCAAGGTCTCTTGGCCCAGTTGGTTAAGGCACCGTGCTAATAACGCGGGGATCAGCGGTTCGATCCCGCTAGAGACCATTTTTTTGCAATTCAAATAACGTCGTTTATTTTTTATATAAAAATAAAAATCAAAAAGAATTGCGCAAGCCCGGAATCGAACCGGGGGCCCAACGATGGCAACGTTGGATTTTACCACTAAACCACTTGCGCTTATTTCTTGGAAGTGTTGTATCTCAAAATGAGATACGTCAGTATGACAATACGTCATCCTGAACGTTCATAAAACACATATGAAACAACCTTATAACAAAACGAACAACATGAGATAAAACCCGGCCTTCCCTAGCTGAACTACCCAAAAGTATAAATGCCTGAACAATTAGTTTAGATCCGAGATTCCGCGCTTCCACCACTTAGTATGATTCATATTTTATATAATATATAAGATAAGTAACATTCCGTGAATTAATCTGATAAACCGTTTTGACAACTGGTTACTTCCCTAAGACTGTTCATATTAGGATTGTCAAGACACTCCGATATTACTCGAGCCCGTAATACAACACTTTTTTTGGTAAGTAGTTTATAATAACATGTGTTGAAAGATAACAAATGCCACAAAATATCAATGGCTACTTAAAAGGGTAATTGCAAACCATTGGAATGAAATCCTAATATCATCTTCTTACACCGCACGTGATAATAAACTAGTAACACGAATACAACTAAACAGATGATATTATAGACTTTCATTCCAACACATCTGTTGACTAGTAAGATGGATATTAGTCAATAGATGATGTTTCTTATTCCAAACTATCATGGGTTTGTAAGAAAATTTATTTTGAGGGGAATTGATTACATTTCCTTTTTTTTTCAATGTACTTTGAAGTTTTTTCTTGTTTAACAATAAGCTTGCCTAATCATTAAATTAGTGCATAAAAAAAAAGGTAAGCCGAGATTAAATAAGTAAACAAAGACATACTAAAAAAAATCATTCTGGTACATACAGCATTCTAGTTAATGTTAGATTAGCAGTGGAACATTCCATATTTAATCTTGTATCATTATTAAAATAAGGATAAGTCTGAGAAGTCCATTCAACCGGGACTTAACCGCCACTTTAATTAAATCTATGCAGGATTACCCTTGTGTAGGCCACATAAAATTTACTGGAGATTTCTGTCCGGAAAGTTATTGAAAGCTTTTAAGTATACTTAAATGATTTCTCTTTTCCATTTCTACGTTGCCCTTTTATCAATCTTATTGTGGCATCGATCCTTGTACGTCTACTTATTCCATTATTTGATGAAAATTGAATCCCGTCTCTCCGGTCATATTATTTTCTTCACCTTTTACTGCCGTATACAAATATTCCCTCTCGACGTGTACCATCATTTTGATCCGTGACATAGTAGGAATAGATGGATTATGGTCGATTGAGCTTCCAATACTTTGCGTATTGAGCAAGCTATGCAAATTAAAATATCTATAAACTGATAGGAAATGTATATACTGAAGAAAATGTTTATTACTTGTTACATTGTTTTGATTACCTGTGCACGCATTATACCTTATCCAAACCCCCGGATCCTTTTCTTCTTCTTTTTGGCTTTTTGAGAATTACGCGGTTGTGAATCGTTCACAAATGATATCTGCGAGGAAGGGGGCTGCATTAGAGTAAATGCTGGTGTCATTGAATCTGGCAGGACACTTAAGTTTTGAGTGGATTGTGATAACGGAGTAGCTTTTTGTGATTGTGTCTTTAATATTCTTTTCCTCCTTGCCAGTCCGCTACTTTGTGATGATTTGATCGTTGGAATTTGAGATTGCGAATTTAAATTAAATGGAGGCCTGCCATTAAAGGGTGCTGAAAATTGACTATCAAAATTAAATTCATTAGATTCATCTTCTTCATTGATATCATCCATATCCCAAGAGGAGATAATATCCTGGTAAGGACCACTTAGTGATCGTGAAATTTCGTTTTGAATCGGTTCAAAAAGTGATGGTTTTTCAAGTCTCGCTAAACTCCAGATAATGTCTTTGACTATCTCCTTTGTCAGCAGTTCCGCTTGCGGGGATACCAAAACCCAACATTGCAATAATTTGTTGTAAAAGATATCCAAGCCCGGAACGTCTTCATGTAAAAACAAATGTAGCAATTTCTCAAAACCAATAAATGTCACATCCTGATCCTGATAGTACTGGAAAAACTGATCTAGTAATGAAGAAAATTCAGGTATACTCGCGAAGGAATCTGAATTCTCCAAAAGGTTTTTCAATTTTGAATGGCTCAAAGACCCACTAAGGATGCTTTCATCTTTCGTCTTCTGCCAAGATTCAAGCAATTCGTTTGTAGCTATAGATAAGCGATATCCCAAATCTTGGAGATATTTATCTTCGTCGTGACTGTTTTCATGCTCAATTAAATTTTGGACTCGAGATATGCGCTCTCTTTCCTTCAACTTAATTTGAGAAACCAGTGCACCGATACTCTCCTTTTCACGTTCATCAGCGTTATTGAAAAGTGACGCCCATTCGGGATGGTCGACAATGATGGGGGTTTCTTGTTTGTTCGGTTCGGAGTTTTGAGTGTTTGATAAAGCATAGTAATAAACCTCGGATGAGTTCCTTAGTTTGACTAAAAAATCTACAACTAACTCAAAATTTTCATCTGCATCCTCCTCTCTCCGAGATTCATCGTCTATATGATCCAGTGTTAAGATTGTCTCTATACCGGTGGGGGTCCCACCCGGAATTTCAAGAACTGTTGAGCATCCTAAGGATTGAAACAAGTTTGCTTTCCTATGGGAAAATACATGCATATAGATGCGTTTATGCCGCATCGAATATACAAAGGCCACCAGAAGAATATGGTCAGGCTTTTTAACCTTTTGTACAGTGATTCTGAGCGTAGTATCATCTGGATCCAGATCGTGTTTCCAAGATATTCTTCTCACTGGATCATTTGATTCTGATGCCCCTACGATGATTATTTCCCTTGAAGTGAGTAAAATACCATTTTTATCATCTATCCGCTTATAATCACGTATGTTTGACCATGCTTTCGCTTGTACTACTTCCGTTTGCCAATTGTTCATAAAGTCGATCTCAATCATTTTGGACCTATCAAAGACCAGTATTTTTTGGAAGTGTGAAAACCATTCTATTCTTTTCCATGACGATAATTCTTCTGGATCAAAAATCGTACCGTGGAGGTTATCTATTAACTGTAGTTTCCTTTTGTTATTATTATTGAAATTCTTTGGTATCCTCCCGATACTCCAGTTACCTTTTATATCAATGATTGCGAATTGTTGTAAGTCCCAAGGATTGAATGCAAAATCTACCACCTGAAGGTCGTCTATTTCAACAAAATACAGTGGTTCTGAACTACTAACCATGACATCACATGATCTTGAGTGGACACTTTCAATTCTAAAGATTTGGAAAGAATTTTCGGTGATTATGCCCACCAGGTTTGATCTCCGCCCGATGGACTCAGAGGCCCCCGGTATCTTAATACTCTTGATAGGTGAATGCAATTCGATACTCGTTACATTGTTATGTCGGTTTAAATGCAATGTATTTTGTCGTGTCAGAACTGCTATATTTAGGACTGAGCCTGTTTTACCCGAGGCATATGCTATGATTTCGGTTCCGTCTCTATAATTTCTTAAATCTGATGCTGTCTGAATATATTGAGAGTCCAGTCGATTAGCCACAGTAGGATCCCAAAAGAAGGCGTCTTGCATCGGCCTCGAAGAGTTAGTACTTTCTTGTAATGTATCATCTAAGTTGCGCAGCAAATCTGAAGGAATGTAATCTTGAAATGAAACTGGCGTATCGCAGTTCACACCAAACATAGAATCATTACCAACGTCAACTTTCTTAAAAAAATGGACATCTTTCGGTACCACGGGTATCACTGGATTGACCACTATAGATGTATC
This sequence comes from Saccharomyces cerevisiae S288C, assembly GCF_000146045.2. NCBI lineage: Eukaryota > Fungi > Ascomycota > Saccharomycetes > Saccharomycetales > Saccharomycetaceae > Saccharomyces > Saccharomyces cerevisiae. The sequence goes on from NC_001134.8 coordinate 201,446, forward strand.
CCCCTGATTGTCCGTATCTTCATCAATATCGCTAGTTATGAGATCATCGTCGGCATCTGATTCTTGCAAAACCTTGTCGTCGGAAATATATCTTATGGCAGTATCACAAAGCAGACTTTTGACCACTATATGAAGGTCTAGTGCATCCTCGGCCAATGTATCATCTACTGGTCTTAGCCATTGTGGCTTTTCTTGCTTCTTCGTAGTGTAATTTTCTTGCGGACAGTAAAGACTGGCGCCTTGTACACCAACACCCAATTGCGAGCCTAACACATCTGAGCTTGGAATTTGTCCCTCACTCATGCTCAGCCCATAGAACGCCTTCTCTCTTTACTTCAACTTGCCACATCAATATCATTACCAAACTAATATGAAAGCTCATCTCGGTTTCTTAATCGAGAGAATAAAAATTATCGTATGCCCACAGGGTAACCCATATTTATATCAAATGGAAGAAGCGTCCATTAAGAAAAAAGCAAAAAAAGCTGTACCTGCTATTATGGAGAGGAGTAAGCGCTTTTCTCATTAACGTAAAAAGAGAGGTAAGAAAAAAAAGGAAGGGGACCTAGGCACCTCATAGTGAGAAGATTGAAAACGGCGTATCAAACAAATGGTTAAAATGAGAAGAATAACACCTACACGCCTCCTATTCACATGCAGATATATTTCAAACAATGCTTCTCCACCAGTGCAGCCCTTGAATGTGCTTTTCTTTGGTAGCGACACTTTCAGTAATTTCTCATTGCAAGCACTCAATGAGTTGCGTCAAAATAATGGAAGCTGTGGTATAGTGGACAATATTCAAGTAGTAACTAGGTCGCCGAAGTGGTGCGGTAGACAGAAGTCTATTTTGAAATACCCGCCGATCTTCGATATGGCAGAGAAGCTTCAATTGCCACGCCCAATTACATGCGACACCAAGCAGGAAATGTTGGCGCTAAGCAAACTGACACCCAGTCGCCAAGGAAATCCGGAGAACGACGGCTCCGGTGCTCCGTTCAACGCGATCATTGCGGTTTCTTTTGGGAAGCTCATTCCGGGTGACTTGATCCGCGCGGTGCCATTGGCGCTAAACGTCCATCCTTCGCTACTTCCCAGACATAAAGGCAGTGCACCTATCCAGCGAGCTCTGCTCGAGGGTGACACTTACACCGGTGTAACTATACAGACACTGCATCCGGATCGGTTTGACCATGGTGCAATTGTAGCGCAGACGGAGCCACTGGCGATCGCAACAATGCTGTCAAAAGGGAGAGTCAATGATTCGACGGCAGATTTTAATTCTGAGGGCCTGCCTCGGAGGACTGCCATACTGATGGACCAGTTGGGCGCCCTTGGCGCCCAACTTTTGGGCCAAACGCTTCGTGAGAGGTTATATCTACCACAGAACCGTGTGCAAGCGCCAACAGCTTACAAACCCAGTTACGCCCACCGTATAACAACAGAAGATAAACGCATTCATTGGGCGCGCGATTCTGCCGCCGAACTACTTAACAAACTCGAAACGCTCGGTCCTCTGCACGCGTTCAAAGAAGCGACAGCGGCAAGAAAGGACGCTCAAAATTCAGTATTAAAACGAATATTGTTTCATGAGTGTAAAGTGATGAGAGACGCACGTCTAGATAATGGCAGTAAACCGGGCATGTTCAAATATGATGATATTAAAGACTGTATTTTGGTCACCTGTCGCGGCAACTTACTACTATGTGTGAGCCGCCTCCAGTTCGAAGGTTTCGCCGTAGAACGTGCTGGCCAGTTCATGGCGCGCCTGCGGAAAAGATGCGGCGCCCTGAGTGAAAAGTTAGTTTTCCTGTAACCCGGCTCTACATTCCTCTTTTAGTATTCTTCTTCTCCCTTCTTTCAATCCCTCATCCATCGGTCTCTCAACAACTATGGCTGCCAAGCCCTACGCGCTATGAAGAAAAAGAAAAGTAGGCCCGCCTTCTTTCCCAGTTGCAGTTTATTTATGATTCGGAAAGATTGATGTTAGTAATGGCTTGTAGTTCATAACAGAGTGAATTAAGTGTAGGAAGCCCGGAATTAAATATATAGTAAAAAGAGCACAGGGGCGTTTACATCGGGGTAAAAAAAAATGCCTGCACCAAAACTCACGGAGAAATTTGCCTCTTCCAAGAGCACACAGAAAACTACGAATTACAGTTCCATCGAGGCCAAAAGCGTCAAGACGTCGGCTGATCAGGCATACATCTACCAAGAGCCTAGCGCTACCAAGAAGATACTTTACTCCATCGCCACATGGCTGTTGTACAACATCTTCCACTGCTTCTTTAGAGAAATCAGAGGCCGGGGCAGTTTCAAGGTACCGCAACAGGGACCGGTGATCTTTGTTGCGGCTCCGCATGCTAACCAGTTCGTCGACCCTGTAATCCTTATGGGCGAGGTGAAGAAATCTGTCAACAGACGTGTGTCCTTCTTGATTGCGGAGAGCTCATTAAAGCAACCCCCCATAGGGTTTTTGGCTAGTTTCTTCATGGCCATAGGCGTGGTAAGGCCGCAGGATAATTTGAAACCGGCAGAAGGTACTATCCGCGTAGATCCAACAGACTACAAGAGAGTTATCGGCCACGACACGCATTTCTTGACTGATTGTATGCCAAAGGGTCTCATCGGGTTACCCAAATCAATGGGATTTGGAGAAATCCAGTCCATAGAAAGTGACACGAGTTTGACCCTAAGAAAAGAGTTCAAAATGGCCAAACCAGAGATTAAAACTGCTTTACTCACCGGCACTACTTATAAATATGCCGCTAAAGTCGACCAATCTTGCGTTTACCATAGAGTTTTTGAGCATTTGGCCCATAACAACTGCATTGGGATCTTTCCTGAAGGTGGGTCCCACGACAGAACAAACTTGTTGCCCCTGAAAGCAGGTGTGGCGATTATGGCTCTTGGTTGCATGGATAAGCATCCTGACGTCAATGTTAAGATTGTTCCCTGCGGTATGAATTATTTCCATCCACATAAGTTCAGGTCGAGAGCGGTTGTTGAATTCGGTGACCCCATTGAAATACCGAAGGAACTAGTCGCCAAGTACCACAACCCGGAAACGAACAGAGATGCAGTGAAAGAATTATTAGATACCATATCGAAGGGTTTACAATCCGTTACCGTTACATGTTCTGATTATGAAACTTTGATGGTGGTTCAAACGATAAGAAGACTATATATGACACAATTTAGCACCAAGTTACCGTTGCCCTTGATTGTGGAAATGAACAGAAGAATGGTCAAAGGTTACGAATTCTATAGAAACGATCCTAAAATAGCGGACTTGACCAAAGATATAATGGCATATAATGCCGCCTTGAGACACTATAATCTTCCTGATCACCTTGTGGAGGAGGCAAAGGTAAATTTCGCAAAAAACCTCGGACTTGTTTTTTTTAGATCCATCGGGCTCTGCATCCTCTTTTCGTTAGCCATGCCAGGTATCATTATGTTCTCACCTGTCTTCATATTAGCCAAGAGAATTTCTCAAGAAAAGGCCCGTACCGCTTTGTCCAAGTCTACAGTTAAAATAAAGGCTAACGATGTCATTGCCACGTGGAAAATCTTGATTGGGATGGGATTTGCGCCCTTGCTTTACATCTTTTGGTCCGTTTTAATCACTTATTACCTCAGACATAAACCATGGAATAAAATATATGTTTTTTCCGGGTCTTACATCTCGTGTGTTATAGTCACGTATTCCGCCTTAATCGTGGGTGATATTGGTATGGATGGTTTCAAATCTTTGAGACCACTGGTTTTATCTCTTACATCTCCAAAGGGCTTGCAAAAGCTACAAAAGGATCGTAGAAATCTGGCAGAAAGAATAATCGAAGTTGTAAATAACTTTGGAAGCGAATTATTCCCCGATTTCGATAGTGCCGCCCTACGTGAAGAATTCGACGTCATCGATGAAGAGGAAGAAGATCGAAAAACCTCAGAATTGAATCGCAGGAAAATGCTAAGAAAACAGAAAATAAAAAGACAAGAAAAAGATTCGTCATCACCTATCATCAGCCAACGTGACAACCACGATGCCTATGAACACCATAACCAAGATTCCGATGGCGTCTCATTGGTCAATAGTGACAATTCCCTCTCTAACATTCCATTATTCTCTTCTACTTTTCATCGTAAGTCAGAGTCTTCCTTAGCTTCGACATCCGTTGCACCTTCTTCTTCCTCCGAATTTGAGGTAGAAAACGAAATCTTGGAGGAAAAAAATGGATTAGCAAGTAAAATCGCACAGGCCGTCTTAAACAAGAGAATTGGTGAAAATACTGCCAGGGAAGAGGAAGAGGAAGAAGAAGAGGAAGAAGAAGAAGAGGAAGAAGAAGAAGAAGGGAAAGAAGGAGATGCGTAGATGCCATTTACTGACGGTGAAGATACTAGAAACTAAATCTTTCGCCGTTCTATTTATGTAATAAACCCATTATTGCTCATTGGGAGTTGTAAATATTAATGCTCAATGTTTATGTATATCCCTCGCACAGGGGCTTTTTATTTCTTGAGGGGGGGACTAATTGTATAATTGTATGTTTTATAAAAAAGTATATTGCTCTTTTACGACTTTTGGTCTGGTCCCCTATGCTACTAATAACATTTTATTCTCTTCAAACTTCAACGTTCAACCTGCTTTGCCGAGACGGCGATTAGTATCCTACCCAACTGAACCTTTTCTTTTTGTTTCGCTTTTTGTTATACAATGCAATTTCGTCTCGCTGTAGTCTTTGGGTATGTCCTGTCAAATTCGTCACTACATTTTCAAAAGTTGTCTTATCCTTTAGGAGGTCTCGCTGTTGTTTCTTCAATGATCTTGATTTACTAACCAAAAAGTCAATGGATTGACACAATGTATCGTGGTATTGGCGTAAAGATTCTTCATCCATACTAGTAAAATCTGCCATAAGCAATTGCGGTATATGCTGCTCTTGCTCACGCTCCTCTTCCTTTTGAAGAGATTTTAAAGTCATTGGTGGTGTATAGTCAATTTTGAAATTATCCCTCAGGAAGAGACCAGTAGCCGTTTGCTCATTTTTCTCCACTGCATCGCATATCCTTTTGAACAACTCATCATTCAACGGTTCTTCCTCCCTCTTCGTACCAACACCCTCAGAGCCATTATTATCCGATAATCTCAAAATGTGGAGCAAGTTTCTGCGTATATGAGATTTATTCCATATGAATGGCTGTAACACAGGATCTAATTGTACGAGTTGTTCATAAATGACATGGGGTCGTTCATCTTCAATAAGTTTGCTCAGCTTGAAACAGTCATTCTTTATGGTTTCTTCTTCCAGGTCAAATTCTCCCTTTGGTAGTATCTTATTCAAGCAGTTATCTACTACAGATTCGGAAGACGTCGTTAAAGTAGAATTCTGGTTATAGAGGTCATTTTCAACTGAGGCATCTGAAAAATTCCCAAAATCATCACTAGAATCACTTTCTGCATCTAATGCATTTGTGACAGGTTCTATCTGATCTCTATCGCTCATTTGCTTGCTTTGAAAGAGGTGCCTTTTTCTATCTTGCTACACCTTAAATTCTCGTTTGTGATACGCCTAACGTTTTTTTTTTTTTTCAGTTTTGATAGCAATTCGCGAAACTTTTTGTAACATCTTCTCTTCTCGAAAAGCGAAAATAGTAAACAATAACTTAAAGCGTATTGGTATTAATATATTTAGTTGTAGTAAAATCATTTCACCAAACACACATACATGCGCTATTTGTATTGAGAAAATGAATTTTGATGCGGTAGCAGATCAACAGATGACTGACAGAAGGTATTTTGCTCTCGAAGTAGCAGAAAGCGATGATGCCGACAGCTCATTAAATTCTTCATCCATGGGAAGCCCCGCAGTGGATGTAGGAAGAAAAGTTTACAAAATCACTTCGCACAAGGGTTCAGCAGAAGATGAGAGTCAATCCTTTTTTACTTCTTCAGATTCTCCAACATCCAAAACAAGGCCTGTAGGTAAAACCATCGAAAACGATGATTACTATGGTAAAAGATCTTCTACAGGTTCATCGCTCAAACAACTCTTCAATAAAATTAATATTAATGATACCGCTCACTCTTCAAACAAAGAAAATGTATCTCAGTCGGTGCTATCGGAAAACAAGCTGCTCTCTCCATCTAAAAGGTTGTCGAAGCAAGGTCTTACAAAGGTGACTAACTCCAAGTTTCGTACACCCTTGAGACCTATTTCAAACCAATCGACTTTATCAAGGGATGAGCCTGTTAAAGATTTTAGATCACTTAAGTTTCGGAGCGGTAGTGATTTCAAATGCTGGGGTGACGAGAAGACAAGTTCTCATGTTCATTCATCCAGTGTGAACTCAGTTAATTCCTTTACTTCTACCACCTCTTCTTCAAAGTGGAAGTTCTGGAAAAATGATAACCTATTGTCGAGGTCGCTATCTTCCAGATCTGTGAATGACCAAGATCCGAACTTTGTTCAGCCAAAACCAACCAATTCGTTACAAAAGAAGTCTTCAATTTCAAGTTTTCACAATTCTATTTTTGGTGGTGGCAAACACACAGAGAAGAAGAGGAATTCTGGATTTATTATGCCCGATCATCAGAGCACGAAGGAGCTAAACCACAAACATTCATCATCGAACCTTTCCTTTAGAAGTTTGAAGCATAAAACATCACATTCTTCACTAAATAAGCTCAAAGTAAGGCGTAAAGGAAATACACAAGAACTGAATCATCCGATCAAAAAAACTTGCCAAATATCATTGCCTGTTCCAGACCAAGTCTCAAAGGACAAGATTCAACTGAAATTGAAAAATTCAACATCATTGGCATCCTTATCTTCAGAAGTCACTCCCATAAACACTTTGGACTACAATGATTCAATTTTGCAACAAATATTACAACTTTGTGATGTTAAGTATATATTACATGATCTACGTGAAGCTCAGTCATTAGGCTTGTTTACGTTGAATACTAGATCGGTTCAGCTGTCTCATAACTTTTGGCAAACTTATCATAGCGATATGCAAACTTCACTCATTTGCAAGAAAGTATGTCTAGGGGCTCTAAGTGATTTGACTACTTCAAACTTGATATCCTTACATGAATTGAAATCATTACGGTTAATACAAGGAACTAGCGGTGTCGCCAATTTACTGCAAGCTTATGTTGTGCCCTCAAATCAATGTGAAAATGACCAAAACTTGATACTGTACTTATTTTTCAAATACCAGGGAACTCCTCTATCAAGGTGCTCTAACATTGATTACTCTCAAGCATTGTCTATTTTCTGGCAGTGCAGCAGTATTTTATATGTTGCTGAATCCAAATTTCAGCTCGAACACAGGAATCTAACTTTGGACCATATTTTGATAGACTCTAAAGGGAATGTTACTTTAATTGATATGAAGTGCTGTCGTTTCTTGAATATAGACAACAATAAGGCTTCCTATACAAGATTAGACCATCATTATTTCTTCCAAGGCCGGGGGACTCTTCAATTCGAGATATATGAACTGATGAGAAGCATGCTGCCTCAGCCAATATCCTGGGCTACATTTGAACCAAGAACAAACCTATTATGGTTATATCACCTAAGTAGCAGCCTGCTAAAAATGGCCAAAAAAGCCGTAGTCAGCGGCGCTTTGAACCGGGAAGAAAATATCTTAATCGAGTTGACGCACTTACTCGATCCTGCTCGAAAACATTCCAAAACAATTTTCAAAAAGGAACTTGTTATAAGAACTTGCGGTGATTTGTTATCTTTGAAGGGAGAAATAATGCAGTAAAGACATCGTAGTAATAAGGTGCAAGCTTTTGTATCCTTCTTAATGATTTGTAAGCAAAAAAAAATTACGTACATCAATTTGTAATGGAAAGGAAATAAATAGTATAATATGAACACTCTTTCTGAGAACAGTTATCTTTAGCTTGCCCCACAAACTGAAAGCACATTTTTAAAATGTTTTACAGATGAAAATGAACCCTTGTACTGTTATCCTCTGTAAGTCGTTATTTTTCTTTTGCCTTTTTCAGGTTGACTGCTACTGTAATCGTAAGAATATTCAAAATCAATCATCTCGCATCGCAACAAAAATAAAACGAAGTTACTGGTTTAGGTGGCAGAAACATATAATATTGGCGAACATTCATAAAATAATTAAGGCTTACCAACGAAGCATAATAAAATTGCCAGTAACCAAAGGTCTCTGATAACATGAAAGTGGTAAAGTTTCCATGGTTGGCTCACCGTGAAGAATCGCGAAAATATGAAATATACACAGTCGATGTTAGCCACGATGGGAAAAGGTTGGCCACAGGCGGCCTAGATGGCAAGATTAGGATATGGTCCATAGATTCCATTTTGCGTTGCATGGAACTAGAATCTCTAACTCCTGAGATACCTCTTCCGCAAGACTTGCAGATGCCGTTATGTAGCATGAGTAGGCATACCGGCTCGATAACATGTGTCAAATTCTCACCGGATGGAAAGTACCTTGCAAGTGGATCCGATGATCGAATTTTACTGATATGGGCTCTTGACGAGGAGCAAAGCTCACAACCCGCCTTTGGTTCTGAGCATGAGAGAGAGCATTGGACAGTTCGTAAAAGATTGGTTGCACACGATAACGACATACAAGACATTTGCTGGGCGCCAGACTCCAGCATACTAGTGACAGTTGGTTTAGATAGATCTGTCATAGTCTGGAACGGTTCTACATTTGAAAAACTGAAGAGATTTGACGTACATCAATCACTTGTTAAGGGCGTTGTTTTTGATCCCGCTAATAAGTATTTTGCGACTACATCTGATGATAGAACCATGAAGATATTTAGATATCACAAGACGGGGGATATTTCTTTTACAATAGAGCATATAATCACCGAGCCATTCAAAGAATCACCCTTGACTACTTATTTTAGAAGGCCATCGTGGTCTCCCGATGGGCAACATATTGCAGTTCCGAACGCCACTAATGGGCCCGTAAGTTCTGTGGCAATTGTAAATAGAGGAACTTGGGATACAAATGTTAGTTTAATTGGTCATGATGCACCTACAGAAGTCGCAAGGTTTAATCCTAGATTGTTTGAGAGAAATGCGGGTGTCAAGCAAAAAAAAGACGATGACCCAGAAAATGCTCTAGTGGGGCAAAACGATGATAAAGTTCACCATTTTGATAAAAACATCGACTCTGTTGTGGCAACAGCTGGGCAAGATAAATCCTTAGCGGTCTGGAGTACAAGTAGACCAAGGCCAATATTAGTTGCTTTCGATATCGCAAATAAATCAATTACTGATATGTCTTGGAATCCAGACGGCTCTTTATTATTTGTTGCGTCATTAGACTCTTCAATCACCTTGTTTAAATTCGAAAATAATGAACTAGGCAAGCCAATTCCTTTGGAAAAAAATATGGAGCAGTTATATAGGTACGGTGTTGACAAGGACTCATTAGATTTCCCTGAAAGTATCAACCAACTGTTACTCGAAGATCAGACAAAATCATTTAAGCATACAAAAATTTCAACATCGAAACTAGGTGAAAACCACCCGACACTTGCAACAAATTCAGCTTCAAATCAAAAAGATAACAATGATGCTTCTGTCTCTAGAAGTGAACATATAAATATCTTGATTCCAAAGAGGAAAAAGGATGCTATACTGAATAAAGCCGTAACTCTTAAAAGCGGTAAAAAGCGTGTGGCACCGACATTGATATCGACTTCATCATCTTCTCCCTTTTCTAATGGAATCAAAAAGCCTACATTGGATAGTAAAAGGATTGAAAATAATGTAAAATCATCCACCAAGACCATTAACAGTAAAAATACATTGCTAAATGTGCCAGAAGGCGTTGAAAAGAAAATTAGTATCTCATCGTTCCCATTGCCAAGGTTGGGCATACATTCTTTGATTATGGGTACAAAAGAAAGGAGTGCATGGAAAATCTCAAATTCAGAGCTGGAGAATGATGATGCAGATAATGCGGGTGGTAAGGGTTCAGATGGTACGAGCAACAGTATTGACGACATTGCAGTTCTCTCAGAGGAAGAAAATGACTTTCATAGGATGACTTTGAACGCCAAGCTAACCCAGGAGAAGATCTGGAGCGAAGAGCCGACAACACGATGCCTTCTGCAGTCCGATGTCATACCAGACACAGATGTTGTCGTTCTTGAGGGGGGTAGTTTAGACGATATAGCCGTTTTAGAAATAAGAAACGGTGTTGAGAGATCAATACAATTTGATTCTGAAGCACTTTTAGATAATCCTACCAGAATCTTAGGCTATCAAGGAGGTAAAAGAACCATCGAGACCTTTATTCCAGAAGTTATCATTTGTGCAATAGGATCAAAAGATTGTAAGTGCTGGTGCCTAGCTTCAGCTAATGGCTCTATTTACATACTTTCATACAATGGACAGCAGAGAATCCCAAAAATTTGCCTAGGACATAAAGTTATTAAAATGGTAACATCAAGCAAATACCTCCTTGTTCTAACTGAAAGAGGTTTATTTTTTGCATGGGACTTGCTGGATTTAAAATTAGTACTGCGAAATGTACCTATATTACCAATTTTGAACGGTCAGCCAATTCATGGAAACAAGGTAAGAATCAACAAGGTTATTAAATGCTTTCGTTTGGATGGTTCTAGTTGTGATTTGCTTTTAGAGGTTGGCGATCCTAAAAATGTGTATAAATGGACTAAGGATCTGGGTTGTTGGTCGTTATATAAATAATAAGCTTATACCCCTTCCTTTGGACAAGTTTTTTCCCTCATAATTACGTCTATATTTTATAAATATCATTGTAGTATTCGCATTGTTTAAGTGGTTACCATTTGAAACGACTCATACAGACAAGCGGTTACAGATGAAGCTTTCTGAAGGCACAGATCAGAAGTATTTTAATGTCGGTTGTCTATTAGTGGAACCAAAGTGACTACACACCTCCTCTGTCTGGAAGAAATAAATTCTTAGGGTCGACTCCACCATTTCAACTTTAGTATAATATGACAATAAAACATTATTGGGACTGAGAACGATTATATTAAAATTAGTAAAATACATACATAACTACTTATAAAAAAAAAAAGAGAAATTTGCCATTTTCACGAGTATAAGCACAGATTGTACGAAACTATTTCATATAGCTTGTTTTAGTTATTATCCTATAAAATCTTAAAATACATTAATCTAGAATCCAAACGGATTTGATGCAGTAGCATTGAATATGTTGGCTTGCCTTGATTGTTGAGGTCCATTACCAAACCCAAATCCAGTAGGTTGGTTCTGTAATGCTTGTTGTTGTGGTTGTTGCATAGCACCCCCAGTGTTAAAAGTGTTCATCATCTGTGGTTGTTGCATAATTCCATCGGTGTTGAATGTGTTCATCATCTGTGGTTGTTGCATAGCACCACCAGTATTGAAAGTAGTCATCATTTGGAGCTCTTGCATAACACCACCAGTATTGAAGGTATTCATCGTTTGTGGTTGCTGTTGTTGAAGAACGCCCCCTGTACTTAAAGTATTCATGGCTCCACCAGTGAACTGGTTCTGGTTTAATGGCGCAATACCTCCGGTTTTTTGTAAAGTCAAACCGAATTGGGATTGCGGCCGGAACCCGCCAGTGTTTTGAGCTTGAGAGCTGAACGAAGTCTGGGGAATCATGGCGCCTCCAGTATTAAATGTATTCAAAGCACCACCAGTTCTCTGCAAAGGCATCATTGCTCCCCCTGTAACTTGTGGTAAAGCATTGAAGGACGTTTGAGGCATCATTGCTCCTCCAGTAATTTGTGGTACAGCATTGAAGGATGTTTGAGGCATCATGGCACTCCCTGTATTTTGAGGTTGGGTCATCATTGCACCACCTGTTAATTGCTGTGAAACGCCAAATGATGTTTGTGGAATCATAGTGCCGCCTGTTCTTTGTACAGTTGGCATTGAGACACCAGTATTAGCTGAAATTAATCCATTAGCAGTTTTTTGGACAGGTAATATTGAACCTGTTGGAAGTTGTTGTTGCCCCTGAACATTGAATGAAGTTTGCGGGAATTGCGCACCTCCTGTGGTGGCAATTGGTATTAGGCCACCTCCAGTTTTTTGCAGAGGTAAGACGGTAGCTGCTGCGCCGAACGTAGTTTGTGGCATCATTGCGCCGCCAGTGTTAGAGATAGGAATTAACCCATTTCCTGTCTTTTGAACAGGTAGGATACCACCAGTAACTTGCGATTGCATACCAAAAGTTGTTTGTGGTACAACGAAGCCGCCGGTTCTTTGCATAGGCAGCATATCGCCCCCAGTAATCATTGGCATCATCACAAAGCCAGTAGATAAGGGTAAGATATTGTTGCCACCGGTTTTGAATGGATCCAATGGAGCGGGAGCAGATGAAACCGGAGCAGATGAAACCGGAGCAGCAGGAACAGTGGTGCCGCCAGTTTTCACGGGTTCCAAATCTTTTAGGTTTGGTTCAGGTGTCGAGGCAGCTGCCTTTTTAGGTTCTAAAGGTTGCAAGTCTAATAAATCCTGCATGGAACCAGTAAATTCTGATTTCTTAGAGAGTAAATTAGATTCAGACTTAGAAGCCGGTTTAACAGTCCAAGCATCATCTGTCTCAGCTGATGTGGAAGGAGCTGTTTGAGCAGGACTTGTTGTTTGTGGCAACAATTGCTGAGGCAGTGAGGTTTCCGGACTTGTAGCAACGTTCAATGAACCATCAGGTTGTGAAAACATATTTCCAGTGGCATTTGTAGGAATTGATGCAATATTTTCTCTTCCAAATTTCTTGTCAAGATGTTTCATTACTCTAACAATATCACCTTCGCGCAGACCCAAGGTTCTTAACATTGAGTTATTGATGTCAGGCATCATGTCTTCAGTAAGCTGTTCTCTATCAAAATTTATTGTATATCTTTGACAATTGCTTACATCAACGCCGCAATTCAAGAAAAATTCGAACCAATCATATTTGTTACTGGAGTTGTTGTTATTGCTGCTTTCGGCTGGTGGTACGGACGTCGTATTTGGAACGGAGGTAGTAGAGGTTGGTCTTGGTGGTTTTATTGGAGGCAATTCCTTTTCTTGCAACCTTGATCTTTCTTCATCTAGGAGTTCTCTGGCTTTTTTCAATTCGTATAATTCACGCTCTTTCAATCTCCTATCGCGTTCTTTTTCCTCCTGCTCCTTCAATCTCCTTCTTCTTTCTCTTTCAGAGTCTCTTGAATCAGTGCCACGGGAACTAGACCCATCATTCGCCTTAAATTTCTCTAAGGAGAACCCAGTAATTTTTTCCACATACGCTAAATCTTCATTGGATAGTTTATCAGCGGCGACAGCAATCTTGACACCATTAGCCTTGTGCAAGTGGATTTTCCCCTTAGCACATCCAATGAATTCTGCATCCACTTTGAAAGTACCACTTCTATCAACCCATAGACGCGATTTTTTTGGATTGGGGAAATCTTTGGTCGCCGAAGAGTTTTTTTTGTGAGAGGACAATGAACTTTTTCTTGACCTTTTACCGGCAGCACTACCTACAACATCGTTTTGTAGTTCATCATCTTTCCAACTGGCATTGGCATTGGATTTAGATCTTGATCTAGATCTCGACCTAGATGGAGATTTGGTGAAGTTTTTCTTGATAGACTTGATGATACCGCTTGCTGTAGATTCAGTATGTTTTTTGTCACGAACAGGCTCAATAAACTGTGCAGGAACGAGACCGCTTTTCCCTGAATCAACCAGTTGGCACATCCACCAGTCCTTAGATTTTTTATCATCTAAAATGTAGACTTTATCGCCTGATTTTATGGTTAATTCGTCCTGTGATTCAGCCATGAAGTCATATTGAACAATACCTCTCTTTTTGGATTTGGAAGCCATTTCGACTTCTCTCAACCCAGGATCACGGGAAGCACCTTTATATTCACCAATAATGTTCATGATCTCTTCACATGTGGTGGTATTACCAGTGTGTAATTCAAGGCTTCTATATGGATCAACAAATTCCAAGAACATGTGTTTCTTTTCGTTATCATAAGAGACCAATTTATCAATTGACCACTCATGAGGAGTCCCCTTTTGGGGTATGAAGTTTATCTTGTTGTTACCGATTGATAGCTTGGCCTTCTTCTTTTTCCTTCCCTCGATTTCGGTAACGTTCCAAGAGTGATACTCTGTATTGTATTCGTGATTTCCAACGTTGTTGCTGTTGCTGTTGTAATAGTAATCATCCTCTTCATCGTCATTATCGTTATCGCTGTATGATAGTCTTGTACGAGATCGAACAGCCGCAGCGGTGGCATCAGTAGTTTCGGTAGTAGCCGTTGGTCTTGCAGGCATGGCAGGAGGAGGGCCCTCTTCATCCTCATCTGGAGCTTGGTCTTCTTTACTTTGCATCATACGAGCTCTATCATTGTGTTGAGGAGGTGGTAAAAAGTTGGTGGGTAGTACGGCAGCAGAAGCAGGAGCGGCTGCAGGAGTAGCTGCAGGAGCTTCAGCGGCAGCGGGAGCCTGTTCCTGCTTGGAAGTGGACCCATTCTCTGGTTCGACGTAATTGCCTGGAATGAAGCCGAATTCATTGGAAACGGTAGACTTAACCAACAGCCAATCAGCATCTTTATCATCGAATACATCAAAAACGTCATTTTCATGAAACGTCAATTCTTCATCAGCATTTTGCACCTGTTCATAATCATAAATGGCTCTTACCTTCTTCAAAACAGGAGCTTCTTCAATGTAAGTGGAGGGCACTAGACCCACCGGTTCTTCGCTATCGGAACCAATGACTCTTTTCTTTACTGTCCACCAATCGTCAATGTCTGACTTCTGTAAGAGGTACAACAGATCGTCTTCTTGGATGGCCAGTTCTTCTGGTGTCTGCGGCTCATAGGCATAGACGGCCCTATAGATGCCCAGAAACACAGTCATACTCTAGCTCTTTTGTATATAACACACTCTGTCGCCTTGGCTATGTTACACTATCCCTTCTTTTAGGATTGCAATAGATATACATAGTATATATGCGCTAAATATTCGTTCTGTTTTCGTCTGATGTATCTCGATTTCGCATGAGTGGAAGGAAGCCCCTTTTAGGAATCGTATAGTCACTTTCTACGAAGCAACATTCTACCTCTATCAATTACATGGTTTAATCTACGCAGGCATGTTCTCTAAGTTGAGACCGCCTATGGGAACCTATAAATCGTGATTGACACCGTTTGCATATTATCACTTTTCTTTTCCTTTTAGCCTCGCTATTCCTGGGGCTCTCTATGTGTGATTGGAAGGGTAGAGACAATTGTCCTGCGCCGGCAAGAAAAACATCGTGTGTCTCTAGAGCAGCTTTGCATTCTAATGTGCGGTGGAAATGGTGCGAAAAGTCGACACTTGACAGGGCTTCCAACTGCTGGCGTGGCACATAACTGCCCAGCAGTGAATGGCCTACTTCATACTCCACCTGTGCCGCATCGGCGAGCGACACTTTACCGCCTAGGTAACCATGTACAGCTACTCTTTTGGGCTTGGATACCTTCGCTTTACTATTCTCACTGCCCTCTATGCCCTTGTCGGTAGCATGAGATTGTTGCGTAAGCTGTTGAAGCTCAGTCGCACTGAACACTACCTGGGATGACTTTTCCAGCGCTGAAAGCCCTGCGAGTACGTCATAGTATCCCATATTACTTCCACTCATTCTCAGCTATTCCTTGTTAACACCGTGCTCTGCTGCTTTCAGGTAAAGCCATTATTTCCACGACAACTGCATTTCACTTTTCATTTTCTTCCAGAACAACAGGCGCTGCCCTTGTTTCCGCGGAGCTGCCTCCTCTGCCGCTCGGACTTTCCGCGGAATAATAAATGAACTATCACAGTGAGTCTTAGAATGCAAATATGTAGATACTGTTATAGAATCTCATTAATGTATTTATGTATTTCCTGTGTTTGTGTCTTCAGGAGCCTTCCAAAGCAACCATAGGTCTTAGGCGACAACTGCATCAGCAGTTTTATTAATTTTTTCTTATTGCGTGACCGCAATGAAAGTGAAGAAATCAACTAGATCAAAAGTTTCGACAGCATGTGTCAATTGCAGAAAAAGGAAAATCAAATGCACAGGTAAATATCCATGTACCAACTGCATTTCTTACGATTGTACGTGTGTATTCCTAAAAAAACATTTACCGCAGAAGGAGGATAGTTCCCAGTCTTTGCCTACTACAGCTGTTGCTCCACCCTCTTCCCACGCCAATGTAGAGGCTTCAGCAGATGTACAGCATCTGGACACTGCGATTAAGCTAGATAATCAATATTACTTCAAACTGATGAACGACCTGATACAGACTCCAGTCTCTCCGAGTGCGACGCATGCTCCTGATACTTCCAATAATCCTACTAATGATAATAATATTCTCTTTAAAGATGATTCCAAATATCAAAATCAACTGGTTACGTATCAAAATATTCTGACAAATTTGTACGCTCTGCCGCCTTGTGATGACACTCAGCTCTTGATTGATAAAACGAAGTCGCAGTTGAATAACCTGATTAACAGTTGGAATCCCGAAATAAACTACCCCAAGCTTTCCAGTTTCTCTCCTCGCCCACAAAGATCGATAGAAACGTATCTTTTAACCAACAAGTATAGAAATAAAATACACATGACGAGGTTCTCCTTTTGGACAGACCAAATGGTTAAATCACAAAGTCCAGATTCATTTCTAGCCACCACTCCACTAGTAGATGAAGTATTTGGTCTTTTCTCTCCAATACAGGCTTTTTCACTAAGAGGTATAGGATATTTAATTAAAAAAAATATCGAAAACACGGGTTCATCGATGTTAATAGATACAAAGGAAACTATTTATCTAATATTAAGATTGTTTGATTTGTGTTATGAACATTTGATCCAAGGTTGCATCTCTATTTCTAATCCATTAGAGAACTATCTTCAAAAAATAAAGCAAACTCCTACTACGACGGCATCTGCTAGTTTGCCTACTTCCCCAGCACCTTTATCTAACGATTTAGTCATTTCTGTTATTCATCAACTACCTCAGCCATTTATACAATCGATTACCGGGTTTACGACTACTCAATTGATAGAAAATTTACATGATTCATTTTCGATGTTTCGAATAGTTACTCAAATGTATGCTCAACATAGGAAGCGCTTTGCGGAATTTTTAAACCAAGCTTTCTCCTTGCCCCATCAAGAAAAGAGTGTTTTATTCTCGTCATTCTGCTCATCAGAATATCTTCTATCTACTCTTTGTTACGCATACTACAATGTTACCCTATATCACATGTTGGACATAAACACTTTAGATTACCTAGAGATTTTAGTGTCATTGCTAGAAATCCAAAATGAAATTGATGAGCGTTTTGGATTTGAAAAAATGCTAGAAGTTGCGGTTACATGCTCCACTAAGATGGGATTGTCTCGTTGGGAGTATTATGTTGGAATAGACGAAAATACTGCCGAACGGAGAAGAAAAATATGGTGGAAAATATACAGTCTGGAAAAGCGTTTTTTAACTGATCTTGGTGATTTATCCTTAATAAATGAACATCAAATGAATTGTCTCTTGCCGAAGGATTTCAGGGACATGGGATTCATTAACCATAAAGAATTTTTAACGAAAATTGGTACGTCCTCTTTATCACCGTCATCGCCCAAGCTAAAAAACTTGTCATTGTCCAGGCTTATTGAATATGGTGAGTTAGCGATAGCCCAAATTGTTGGAGATTTTTTTTCAGAGACTCTTTATAATGAGAAATTCACGTCTTTAGAAGTATCCGTTAAACCCACAATTATCAGACAAAAGTTATTGGAGAAAGTTTTTGAGGACATTGAATCTTTTAGGTTAAAATTGGCCAAAATAAAGCTTCACACCTCAAGAGTTTTTCAAGTAGCTCACTGCAAATATCCAGAATATCCAAAAAACGATCTAATTGAAGCAGCTAAATTTGTAAGTTACCATAAAAATACATGGTTCTCCATCTTGGGTGCTGTTAACAATCTTATTGCTAGGCTATCTGAAGATCCAGAGGTGATAACTGAGCAAAGCATGAAATATGCGAATGAAATGTTTCAAGAATGGAGGGAAATTAATCAATTCTTAATACAGGTTGATACTGATTTTATTGTTTGGGCATGTTTGGACTTTTATGAACTGATATTTTTCGTGATGGCTTCAAAATTTTATGTGGAAGACCCGCACATCACTTTAGAGGATGTTATCAACACTTTGAAAGTTTTTAAGAGAATAACTAACATTATTTCTTTTTTTAATAATAATTTGGACGAGAAGGATTATGATTGTCAAACTTTCAGGGAGTTTTCGAGAAGTTCGAGTTTGGTTGCCATATCCATAAGAATCATATTTTTAAAATACTGCTATGCCGAACAAATTGATAGAGCCGAATTCATCGAACGTTTGAAAGAAGTTGAACCGGGTCTAAGTGACCTTTTGCGTGAGTTTTTTGATACCCGCTCTTTTATTTACAGGTACATGTTGAAATCCGTTGAAAAATCAGGCTTTCATTTAATAATTAGAAAAATGTTAGAAAGCGACTATAAATTTTTGTATAGAGACAAATTGGCCACTGGTAATATTCCAGACCAAGGAAATTCAAGCCAAATTTCTCAGTTGTATGACAGTACTGCTCCTTCATACAACAATGCTTCTGCCTCAGCAGCAAACTCACCGTTGAAGTTATCGTCTTTGTTGAACTCTGGAGAGGAATCGTACACTCAAGACGCATCAGAAAATGTTCCATGTAATCTGCGGCATCAAGATCGATCGTTACAACAGACAAAAAGACAACATTCTGCGCCTAGCCAAATAAGCGCTAATGAGAATAATATATACAACTTGGGTACTTTAGAGGAGTTTGTCAGCAGTGGTGACCTGACTGATTTATATCATACTCTGTGGAATGACAATACTTCATATCCCTTCTTATGAAAACGCAAAGAAAATAGGGAAGCAGAGCATAACCATAGTAAATGGGACACTTATAACTCAAGAATTTAATTGACCCCCTACTCATACTGAGGAATGTGGCGTCCTCGTCATTATATGTTCGTAAGCTAATTGGGCGAAACTTTAGTCTGTCCTTTCTGTTCGGTCTTCACATAAGATCAACGATTTCTTCATTAATTTTGGGCGCGCTGTTCAAAAAGGTCCTGGAATGCAGCTGTTCAGTAGATATTATATGTAATTATAGCCTCAACAATTTTTCTTGGATCGATTGGATGAGCTATTCACCCATAGAGGCTGGATTTTCCTTAGTTTGAGAATCTGCGACTCCTTCGCGTCTGACATCGGTCACTACGCTTTCTCTATTCTGCTGCCGTTGCGTTACTTTGATAAATTCATTTCTTTTTTTTTGTAATACAGAAGAATTTCTGGTAAGTTTTTGGCCTGTGCGTGTTCATAAGGGAAAGACATTGCGCATATAGGAAAATGTTAGAAGTTCAACATCGATAAAATGATATTGTGTAGAAACACCGATTCCCTTTTGTAGATTTCTATATCTTTGGGTATGACTTCTAGTATTATCTGTATATCTAATATTATAGTCTCTAACAACAGTGGAATTGTTGGAATAAAAATCCACTATCGTCTATCAACTAATAGTTATATTATCAATATATTATCATATACGGTGTTAAGATGATGACATAAGTTATGAGAAGCTGTCATCGAAGTTAGAGGAAGCTGAAGTGCAAGGATTGATAATGTAATAGGATAATGAAACATATAAAACGGAATGAGGAATAATCGTAATATTAGTATGTAGAAATATAGATTCCATTTTGAGGATTCCTATATCCTTGAGGAGAACTTCTAGTGTATATTCTGTATACCTAATATTATAGCCTTTATCAACAATGGAATCCCAACAATTATCTCAACATTCCCCGATTTTTCATGGTAGCGCCTGTGCTTCGGTTACTTCTAAAGAAGTCCAAACAACTCAAGATCCGTTAGACATTTCAGCTTCCAAAACAGAAGAATGTGAGAAGGTTTCCACTCAGGCTAATTCTCAACAGCCAACAACACCTCCCTCATCTGCTGTTCCAGAGAACCATCATCATGCCTCTCCTCAAGCTGCTCAAGTACCATTGCCACAAAATGGGCCGTACCCACAGCAGCGCATGATGAATACCCAACAAGCCAATATTTCTGGCTGGCCAGTATACGGGCACCCATCCTTGATGCCGTATCCACCTTATCAAATGTCACCTATGTACGCTCCACCTGGGGCACAATCACAGTTTACACAATATCCACAATATGTTGGAACACATTTGAACACCCCGTCACCTGAGTCAGGTAATTCATTTCCTGATTCATCCTCAGCAAAGTCTAATATGACATCCACTAATCAACATGTCAGACCACCGCCAATCTTAACCTCACCTAATGACTTTCTAAATTGGGTTAAAATATACATCAAATTTTTACAAAATTCGAATCTCGGTGATATTATTCCGACAGCAACAAGAAAAGCCGTACGTCAGATGACTGATGACGAACTCACCTTCTTATGTCACACCTTTCAACTATTTGCTCCATCTCAATTCTTACCCCCCTGGGTTAAAGACATCTTATCTGTTGATTATACAGATATCATGAAAATTCTTTCCAAAAGCATTAACAAAATGCAGTCTGATACTCAAGAGGTAAATGACATTACGACCCTAGCAACTTTGCATTATAATGGAAGTACACCTGCAGATGCATTTGAAGCAGAAGTCACAAACATTCTTGACAGACTAAACAACAATGGCATTCCTATCAATAACAAGGTAGCATGCCAATTCATTATGAGAGGTCTATCTGGCGAGTACAAATTTTTACCGTACGCACGTCATCGATGTATACATATGACAGTTGCTGATCTGTTTTCAGACATACATTCTATGTATGAAGAACAACAGGAATCAAAACGTAATAAATCTACTTATAGGAGAAGTCCGAGTGATGAGAAGAAAGACTCTCGCACCTATACGAATACAACCAAACCCAAATCCATAACTCGGAATTCCCAAAAACCAAATAATTCGCAATCAAGAACAGCCAGGGCTCATAACGTATCCACATTTAATAACTCTCCCGGCCCTGATAACGATCTCATAAGAGGATCGACTACTGAACCGATTCAATTGAAGAATACACACGACCTTCACCTTAGGCCAGGAACTTACTGAATCTACGGTAAATCACACTAATCATTCTGATGATGAACTCCCTGGACACCTCCTTCTTGATTCAGGAGCATCACGAACCCTTATAAGATCTGCTCATCACATACACTCAGCATCATCTAATCCTGACATAAACGTAGTTGATGCTCAAAAAAGAAATATACCAATTAACGCTATTGGTGACCTACAATTTCACTTCCAGGACAACACCAAAACATCAATAAAGGTATTGCACACTCCTAACATAGCCTATGACTTACTCAGTTTGAATGAATTGGCTGCAGTAGATATCACAGCATGCTTTACCAAAAACGTCTTAGAACGATCTGACGGCACTGTACTTGCACCTATCGTAAAATATGGAGACTTTTACTGGGTATCTAAAAAGTACTTGCTTCCATCAAATATCTCCGTACCCACCATCAATAATGTCCATACAAGTGAAAGTACACGCAAATATCCTTATCCTTTCATTCATCGAATGCTTGCACATGCCAATGCACAGACAATTCGATACTCACTTAAAAATAACACCATCACGTATTTTAACGAATCAGATGTCGACTGGTCTAGTGCTATTGACTATCAATGTCCTGATTGTTTAATCGGCAAAAGCACCAAACACAGACATATCAAAGGTTCACGACTAAAATACCAAAATTCATACGAACCCTTTCAATACCTACATACTGACATATTTGGTCCAGTTCACAACCTACCAAAAAGTGCACCATCCTATTTCATCTCATTTACTGATGAGACAACAAAATTCCGTTGGGTTTATCCATTACACGACCGTCGCGAGGACTCTATCCTCGATGTTTTTACTACGATACTAGCTTTTATTAAAAACCAGTTTCAGGCCAGTGTCTTGGTTATACAAATGGACCGTGGTTCTGAGTATACTAACAGAACTCTCCATAAATTCCTTGAAAAAAATGGTATAACTCCATGCTATACAACCACAGCGGATTCCCGAGCACATGGAGTCGCTGAACGGCTAAACCGTACCTTATTAGATGACTGCCGTACTCAACTGCAATGTAGTGGTTTACCGAACCATTTATGGTTCTCTGCAATCGAATTTTCTACTATTGTGAGAAATTCACTAGCTTCACCTAAAAGCAAAAAATCTGCAAGACAACATGCTGGCTTGGCAGGACTTGATATCAGTACTTTGTTACCTTTCGGTCAACCTGTTATCGTCAATGATCACAACCCTAACTCCAAAATACATCCTCGTGGCATCCCAGGCTACGCTCTACATCCGTCTCGAAACTCTTATGGATATATCATCTATCTTCCATCCTTAAAGAAGACAGTAGATACAACTAACTATGTTATTCTTCAGGGCAAGGAATCCAGATTAGATCAATTCAATTACGACGCACTCACTTTCGATGAAGACTTAAACCGTTTAACTGCTTCATATCAATCGTTCATTGCGTCAAATGAGATCCAACAATCCAATGATCTTAACATAGAATCAGACCATGACTTTCAATCTGATATTGAACTATATCCTGAGCAACCGAGAAATGTCCTTTCAAAAGCTGTGAGTCCAACCGATTCCACACCCCCGTCAACTCATACTGAAGATTCGAAACGTGTTTCTAAAACCAATATTCGCGCACCCAGAGAAGTTGACCCCAACATATCTGAATCTAATATTCTTCCATCTAAGAAGAGATCTAGCACCCCCCAAATTTCCGATATCGAGAGTACCGATTCGGGTGGTATGCATAGATTAGATGTTCCTTTACTTGCTCCCATGTCCCAATCTAACACACATGAGTCGTCGTACGCCAGTAAATCTAAAGATTTCAGACACTCAGACTCGTACAGTGACAATGAGACTAATCATACAAACGTACCAATATCCAGTACGGGTGGTACCAATAATAAAACTGTTCCGCAGACAAGCGAACAGGAGACTGAGAAAAGGATTATACACCGTTCACCTTCGATCGATACTTCCTCATCAGAAAGTAATTCACTACACCACGTCGTTCCTATCAAAACGTCAGATACCTGTCCTAAGGAGAATACAGAGGAATCTATAATTGCTGATCTTCCACTTCCCGATCTGCCTCCAGAACCTCCTACCGAATTATCAGACTCCTTTAAGGAACTTCCACCGATCAATTCTCGTCAAACTAATTCCAGTTTGGGTGGTATTGGTGACTCTAATGCCTATACTACTATCAACAGTAAGAAAAGATCATTAGAAGATAATGAAACTGAAATTAAGGTATCACGAGACACATGGAATACTAAGAATATGCGTAGTTTAGAACCTCCGAGATCGAAGAAACGAATTCACCTGATTGCAGCTGTAAAAGCAGTAAAATCAATCAAACCAATACGAACAACCTTACGATACGATGAGGCAATCACCTATAATAAAGATATTAAAGAAAAAGAAAAATATATCGAGGCATACCACAAAGAAGTCAATCAACTGTTGAAGATGAAAACTTGGGACACTGACAAATATTATGACAGAAAAGAAATAGACCCTAAAAGAGTAATAAATTCAATGTTTATCTTCAACAGGAAACGTGACGGTACTCATAAAGCTAGATTTGTTGCAAGAGGTGATATTCAGCATCCTGACACTTACGACTCAGGCATGCAATCCAATACCGTACATCACTATGCATTAATGACATCCCTGTCACTTGCATTAGACAATAACTACCATATTACACAATTAGACATATCTTCGGCATATTTGTATGCAGACATCAAAGAAGAATTATACATAAGACCTCCACCACATTTAGGAATGAATGATAAGTTGATACGTTTGAAGAAATCACTTTATGGATTGAAACAAAGTGGAGCGAACTGGTACGAAACTATCAAATCATACCTGATAAAACAATGTGGTATGGAAGAAGTTCGTGGATGGTCATGCGTATTTAAAAACAGTCAAGTGACAATTTGTTTATTCGTAGATGATATGGTATTGTTTAGCAAAAATCTAAATTCAAACAAAAGAATTATAGACAAGCTTAAGATGCAATACGACACCAAGATTATAAATCTAGGCGAAAGTGATGAGGAAATTCAATATGACATTCTTGGCTTGGAAATCAAATACCAAAGAGGTAAATACATGAAATTGGGTATGGAAAACTCATTAACTGAAAAAATACCCAAACTAAACGTACCTTTGAACCCAAAAGGAAGGAAACTTAGCGCTCCAGGTCAACCAGGTCTATATATAGACCAGCAAGAACTAGAGCTAGAAGAAGATGATTACAAAATGAAGGTACATGAAATGCAAAAGCTGATAGGTCTAGCATCATATGTTGGATATAAATTTAGATTTGACCTATTATACTACATCAACACACTTGCACAACATATACTATTTCCGTCCAAGCAAGTGTTAGATATGACATATGAATTGATACAGTTCATATGGAATACGAGAGATAAGCAATTAATATGGCACAAAAGCAAACCTGTTAAGCCAACAAATAAATTAGTTGTTATAAGCGATGCCTCGTATGGTAACCAACCGTATTATAAATCACAAATTGGCAACATATATTTACTTAATGGAAAAGTAATTGGAGGAAAGTCCACCAAGGCTTCATTAACATGTACTTCAACCACGGAAGCAGAAATACACGCAATAAGTGAATCTGTCCCATTATTAAATAATCTAAGTTACCTGATACAAGAACTCGACAAGAAACCAATTACCAAAGGATTACTAACCGACAGTAAATCTACAATCAGTATAATTATATCCAATAATGAAGAGAAATTTAGAAACAGATTTTTTGGTACTAAAGCAATGAGACTGAGAGATGAAGTATCAGGAAATCATCTGCACGTATGCTATATCGAAACCAAAAAGAATATTGCAGACGTAATGACCAAACCTCTTCCGATAAAAACATTCAAACTATTAACAAACAAATGGATTCATTAGATCTATTACATTATGGGTGGTATGTTGGAATAAAAATCCACTATCGTCTATCAACTAATAGTTATATTATCAATATATTATCATATACGGTGTTAAGATGATGACATAAGTTATGAGAAGCTGTCATCGAAGTTAGAGGAAGCTGAAGTGCAAGGATTGATAATGTAATAGGATAATGAAACATATAAAACGGAATGAGGAATAATCGTAATATTAGTATGTAGAAATATAGATTCCATTTTGAGGATTCCTATATCCTTGAGGAGAACTTCTAGTATATTCTGTATACCTAATATTATAGCCTTTATCAACAATGGAATCCCAACAATTATCTCAACATTCCCCCATTTCTCAGGAATCCCAACAGTTATGACAAAATTTATCAGAATTCCCAGTTTCATACATGTTTGATATTTATAGATAATTCATAATGACGGTTTATTTATTCTGGTAAGTTATGATATCATGTAAAACGAGGCA
Source organism: Saccharomyces cerevisiae S288C (assembly GCF_000146045.2). NCBI lineage: Eukaryota > Fungi > Ascomycota > Saccharomycetes > Saccharomycetales > Saccharomycetaceae > Saccharomyces > Saccharomyces cerevisiae. The sequence goes on from NC_001134.8 coordinate 227,079, forward strand.
ACTTGGCCGAGTGGTTAAGGCGAAAGATTAGAAATCTTTTGGGCTTTGCCCGCGCAGGTTCGAGTCCTGCAGTTGTCGTTATTTTTTGGACAGTAATAAGAGTACGTAAAGTCAATGGAATACGTGGTAAAAGCATCACGTTTATGTTTTATTAAAAGATTGGCATAGAACTTGGCCTTCTTCGTAACGACTTATCACCCGTTAAAAGTATGCTATATGAGTTATATCGGCTGCAGTGTATTTCTTCCTGGCTCATTTAAAGCTAATGAAATGTACCTCTCGCTTCATTTTCTAAGGTAGTGTTTTGAAGGCGTATGTATGTAATGTCACCCGGACTTTTGTAAAGAAAAAATTTTGAGTTTATGTCTTTCCGAAAATTTTTACCGATGAGCATTGAAAAGTTGCATTATTAAATTTGGTAGCGTAAAAACCACCGATTAAACAGGTAGTGTAGGTTGTAAATTAAAGATCATATTCTTTCCTGTTTACATCCAGTTTTACGTTGTTGGCCGTATTGGTATATTTCTAGTATCAGTTACACATATTTCATTGAAAGTATGGCTAAACAAAGACAAACTACTAAATCGTCTAAGCGATATAGATATTCTTCCTTCAAGGCTAGGATTGACGATTTGAAGATTGAACCGGCTAGAAATTTGGAAAAAAGGGTACATGATTATGTCGAGTCGTCGCATTTTCTCGCTTCCTTTGATCAGTGGAAAGAAATTAATTTAAGTGCCAAATTTACGGAGTTTGCAGCGGAAATTGAGCATGATGTTCAAACATTACCCCAAATACTATATCATGATAAAAAGATTTTTAATTCTTTGGTTTCATTCATTAACTTTCACGATGAGTTTTCTTTGCAACCGCTTCTGGACCTCTTGGCTCAATTTTGTCATGATTTAGGTCCAGATTTTCTTAAATTTTATGAAGAAGCTATCAAAACTTTAATAAATCTGTTAGACGCTGCTATAGAATTTGAGTCATCTAATGTTTTTGAGTGGGGTTTCAACTGTTTGGCTTATATTTTCAAGTATCTCTCGAAATTTTTGGTTAAAAAACTGGTACTCACATGTGATCTTTTAATTCCACTATTGTCTCATTCTAAGGAATATCTTTCAAGATTTTCAGCAGAAGCATTATCTTTTTTAGTAAGAAAGTGTCCTGTTTCTAACTTGCGCGAGTTTGTTAGATCAGTTTTTGAAAAGTTAGAGGGAGATGATGAGCAAACTAACCTCTACGAAGGGCTTCTGATATTATTCACAGAATCCATGACGTCAACGCAAGAAACTCTGCATTCGAAAGCTAAAGCTATCATGAGCGTTCTTTTGCATGAAGCTTTGACCAAATCATCCCCGGAAAGATCTGTTTCATTGCTCTCAGATATTTGGATGAACATTAGTAAGTACGCCTCAATCGAAAGTTTACTTCCAGTCTATGAAGTTATGTATCAGGATTTTAACGATTCTCTCGATGCCACCAATATCGATAGAATATTAAAAGTATTGACAACAATTGTCTTCTCGGAAAGTGGTAGAAAAATTCCTGATTGGAATAAAATTACTATCCTAATTGAAAGAATAATGAGTCAAAGTGAAAATTGTGCTTCGCTTTCACAGGATAAAGTGGCTTTCCTATTTGCTTTATTTATTCGTAACAGTGACGTGAAAACTTTAACATTATTCCACCAAAAACTTTTTAACTACGCTTTAACAAATATATCTGACTGTTTCCTTGAATTCTTTCAATTTGCTTTAAGGCTAAGCTATGAAAGAGTATTTTCATTCAATGGATTAAAATTCCTACAGTTATTTTTAAAGAAAAATTGGCAATCACAAGGAAAAAAAATTGCACTTTTTTTTCTAGAAGTAGATGATAAGCCTGAACTGCAGAAAGTACGGGAAGTAAATTTCCCAGAAGAATTTATTTTATCTATCAGAGATTTTTTTGTCACAGCAGAAATTAATGATTCGAATGACCTTTTCGAAATATATTGGCGAGCTATAATTTTTAAATATTCGAAATTACAGAATACAGAAATTATTATCCCATTGCTTGAACGTATCTTTTCAACTTTTGCATCACCAGATAATTTTACGAAAGATATGGTCGGTACACTCTTAAAAATATATCGTAAAGAAGACGACGCTTCAGGGAATAATCTATTAAAGACTATTCTGGATAATTACGAAAACTATAAAGAAAGTTTAAACTTTTTAAGAGGATGGAACAAGTTAGTGAGTAATCTTCATCCTTCAGAAAGCTTAAAAGGACTAATGTCACACTATCCAAGTCTACTCCTTAGCTTGACAGATAATTTTATGTTGCCTGATGGGAAGATTCGTTATGAAACTTTAGAATTAATGAAGACATTAATGATTTTGCAGGGTATGCAAGTACCTGACCTCCTTTCTTCATGTATGGTTATCGAGGAAATACCTCTTACACTACAAAATGCCAGAGATTTAACCATTAGAATCAAGAATGTTGGTGCCGAATTCGGAAAAACCAAAACAGACAAGCTAGTATCCTCTTTCTTTCTCAAATACTTATTTGGCCTTCTTACCGTTAGATTCTCTCCAGTTTGGACTGGTGTTTTTGACACTCTTCCTAATGTTTACACAAAAGATGAAGCCCTCGTTTGGAAACTTGTGCTATCATTCATTAAACTTCCTGATGAAAATCAAAATTTGGATTACTACCAGCCTCTTCTTGAAGATGGTGCAAACAAAGTTCTGTGGGATTCGAGTGTAGTGAGGTTAAGGGACACTATTGATACGTTCTCACATATTTGGTCAAAGTATTCTACTCAAAATACGAGCATTATATCTACTACTATTGAAAGAAGGGGGAACACCACCTACCCAATTTTAATTAGAAATCAGGCTCTAAAAGTTATGCTATCGATTCCTCAAGTTGCTGAAAATCACTTCGTCGACATCGCACCTTTTGTTTATAATGACTTCAAGACTTACAAAGATGAAGAGGATATGGAAAATGAACGTGTTATTACTGGTTCATGGACAGAAGTTGATAGAAACGTGTTTTTAAAGACTTTAAGCAAGTTCAAAAATATAAAGAATGTTTATAGTGCAACAGAATTGCACGATCATCTGATGGTACTGTTGGGTAGCCGTAATACAGACGTTCAGAAGCTTGCGTTGGACGCACTTCTTGCATACAAAAATCCAACGTTGAATAAATATAGAGATAATTTGAAAAATCTACTAGATGACACCTTATTCAAGGACGAGATTACGACTTTTTTAACCGAAAATGGGTCGCAGTCTATCAAGGCTGAGGACGAAAAGGTAGTCATGCCTTATGTCCTTAGAATTTTCTTCGGTCGAGCACAAGTCCCCCCAACTAGTGGACAGAAAAGAAGCCGCAAAATAGCTGTCATTTCAGTTTTGCCAAATTTTAAGAAGCCATATATTAATGATTTTTTGAGTTTGGCTAGTGAAAGGCTGGATTATAATTATTTTTTTGGGAACAGCCATCAAATAAATAGCTCAAAGGCTACCTTGAAAACTATCAGACGGATGACTGGTTTCGTTAACATTGTAAATTCTACTCTGTCTGTATTAAGAACAAATTTTCCTTTGCATACTAATTCAGTGCTGCAGCCGTTGATCTATTCAATTGCTATGGCATACTATGTCTTAGATACTGAGAGCACAGAGGAGGTACATTTAAGAAAGATGGCAAGTAATTTAAGGCAACAAGGTCTAAAATGTTTAAGTAGTGTCTTTGAATTTGTTGGAAATACATTTGATTGGTCTACTTCTATGGAAGATATTTACGCCGTTGTAGTTAAGCCTCGTATTTCACATTTTTCGGATGAAAACTTACAACAACCCTCCTCTTTACTAAGACTTTTCCTTTATTGGGCACACAATCCATCTCTGTACCAGTTTTTGTATTACGATGAATTTGCAACTGCCACTGCATTGATGGACACCATATCAAACCAACACGTTAAGGAAGCTGTTATTGGCCCAATAATTGAAGCGGCGGACTCAATTATTAGAAATCCAGTAAATGATGATCACTACGTAGATTTGGTGACTCTCATCTGCACATCATGTCTGAAAATACTTCCTTCGCTATATGTCAAACTTTCTGACTCAAACTCGATTTCCACATTTTTGAATTTGCTAGTTAGTATCACTGAGATGGGATTTATTCAAGATGATCATGTTAGAAGTCGTTTAATTAGTTCATTAATATCAATATTAAAAGGAAAGCTAAAAAAACTGCAGGAAAATGATACCCAAAAAATTTTGAAAATATTAAAGCTGATAGTTTTCAACTACAATTGTTCTTGGAGTGATATTGAAGAACTATACACTACCATATCTTCTTTGTTCAAAACATTTGACGAGCGAAACCTCAGGGTTTCCTTGACAGAGCTCTTCATAGAACTCGGTAGAAAAGTTCCTGAATTAGAAAGTATTTCGAAATTGGTTGCGGACTTGAATTCATACTCCTCATCACGTATGCATGAATATGATTTTCCTAGAATTTTATCAACTTTCAAGGGGTTAATTGAAGATGGTTATAAGTCCTACAGTGAGTTAGAGTGGTTACCTCTGTTGTTCACCTTTTTACATTTTATCAATAATAAGGAAGAACTTGCGTTAAGAACAAACGCATCCCACGCTATAATGAAGTTTATTGACTTCATTAACGAAAAGCCTAATCTTAATGAAGCTTCAAAATCGATTTCTATGCTGAAGGATATACTTTTACCCAATATAAGGATTGGCCTCAGAGACTCCCTAGAAGAGGTACAAAGTGAGTATGTATCAGTGCTATCATATATGGTAAAAAACACGAAATATTTCACCGACTTCGAAGATATGGCCATTTTACTGTACAATGGTGATGAAGAAGCAGATTTTTTTACAAACGTTAATCATATTCAGCTTCATCGTCGTCAGAGAGCCATTAAAAGACTAGGTGAACATGCTCATCAACTCAAAGATAACAGTATATCCCATTATTTAATTCCAATGATCGAACATTATGTCTTTTCGGATGATGAAAGATACAGAAATATTGGAAATGAGACCCAAATAGCCATCGGAGGGTTGGCGCAGCACATGAGTTGGAATCAATACAAAGCTCTTCTTAGAAGGTACATTTCTATGTTGAAAACCAAGCCTAACCAAATGAAGCAAGCCGTACAATTAATTGTTCAACTTTCTGTTCCACTTAGAGAAACTCTTCGTATCGTAAGAGATGGGGCTGAGTCGAAACTTACTTTGAGCAAATTTCCTTCCAACTTAGATGAACCCAGTAATTTTATTAAGCAAGAATTGTATCCGACTCTTTCGAAAATTCTTGGCACTAGAGATGACGAAACTATAATTGAAAGAATGCCTATTGCGGAGGCATTAGTTAATATTGTTTTAGGGCTCACAAATGATGATATTACTAATTTCCTCCCTAGTATTCTAACAAATATTTGCCAAGTTTTGAGAAGTAAATCCGAAGAATTAAGAGATGCAGTAAGAGTAACCTTGGGTAAAATCAGTATTATCTTGGGCGCTGAGTATCTTGTCTTTGTGATAAAGGAATTAATGGCTACATTAAAACGTGGTTCTCAAATTCATGTGTTAAGTTACACTGTCCACTACATATTAAAGAGTATGCACGGAGTCTTAAAACACTCCGATTTGGATACCTCGTCCAGTATGATTGTTAAGATTATAATGGAAAATATCTTTGGGTTCGCTGGTGAAGAAAAAGACTCTGAGAATTATCATACAAAAGTGAAAGAAATTAAGAGTAATAAAAGCTATGATGCTGGTGAAATTCTCGCCTCAAACATCAGCCTGACAGAATTTGGAACATTACTCTCTCCTGTGAAGGCTTTGTTGATGGTCAGAATTAATCTAAGAAATCAAAACAAACTGAGTGAATTATTGAGACGATATTTGTTGGGTTTAAATCATAATAGTGACTCTGAGTCAGAAAGTATCCTCAAGTTCTGCCATCAGCTTTTCCAGGAATCAGAAATGAGTAATTCCCCTCAAATACCAAAGAAAAAAGTGAAAGACCAAGTAGATGAAAAAGAAGACTTTTTCTTGGTAAATTTGGAGTCGAAATCTTATACCATCAACTCAAACAGTTTGCTTTTGAACAGCACTTTACAAAAATTTGCTTTAGACTTACTTAGGAACGTAATAACGAGACACCGCTCCTTTTTAACTGTCTCGCACCTAGAGGGTTTTATTCCATTTTTGAGAGATTCGTTACTTTCGGAAAATGAAGGTGTGGTAATTAGTACTTTACGTATCCTGATTACATTAATTAGGCTAGATTTTTCCGATGAATCTAGTGAAATCTTCAAAAACTGTGCGAGGAAGGTACTAAATATTATCAAGGTTTCTCCTTCAACTTCAAGCGAATTATGCCAAATGGGTTTAAAGTTTCTTTCTGCCTTTATACGTCACACAGATTCAACATTAAAGGATACTGCTTTGAGTTATGTTCTAGGGAGGGTCTTACCAGATTTAAATGAACCAAGCAGACAAGGCCTTGCTTTTAATTTCCTAAAAGCACTTGTTTCAAAACATATCATGCTTCCAGAACTCTATGACATTGCGGATACTACTAGGGAAATCATGGTCACAAACCACTCAAAAGAAATTAGGGATGTATCCAGGAGCGTTTACTACCAATTTTTAATGGAATATGACCAAAGTAAGGGTCGTTTAGAAAAGCAGTTCAAATTTATGGTCGACAATTTACAGTATCCTACCGAGTCCGGCCGTCAGTCCGTAATGGAATTGATCAATTTGATTATTACAAAGGCTAATCCTGCTTTACTATCCAAATTATCATCTTCCTTCTTTCTGGCGCTAGTTAATGTTTCTTTTAATGATGATGCGCCAAGATGCCGTGAGATGGCTTCAGTATTGATTTCCACCATGCTTCCAAAGCTTGAAAATAAGGACCTTGAAATTGTTGAAAAATATATAGCCGCTTGGCTAAAACAGGTTGATAATGCATCCTTTTTAAATCTTGGGTTGAGAACTTATAAGGTCTACTTGAAAAGTATTGGGTTTGAACATACTATTGAGCTAGACGAGCTTGCCATCAAGCGTATAAGGTACATTTTGAGCGATACGTCGGTAGGATCAGAACATCAGTGGGATTTGGTATACTCAGCTTTAAATACGTTCTCATCTTATATGGAAGCAACAGAGAGCGTTTATAAACATGGTTTCAAAGACATATGGGATGGTATTATCACATGTCTCTTGTATCCGCACTCATGGGTCCGTCAATCGGCGGCAAATCTTGTTCATCAACTCATAGCCAATAAGGATAAGCTGGAGATATCATTAACCAATCTGGAAATTCAAACCATTGCAACAAGAATTCTTCACCAATTAGGTGCGCCTTCTATTCCGGAGAATCTTGCGAACGTCTCAATAAAAACATTAGTTAATATCAGTATCCTATGGAAGGAGCAACGCACGCCGTTCATAATGGATGTATCAAAACAAACTGGAGAGGATCTAAAATATACTACCGCCATTGATTATATGGTAACTCGAATTGGTGGTATTATCAGGTCGGATGAACATCGTATGGATTCTTTTATGTCGAAGAAGGCGTGTATTCAGTTATTGGCCTTATTAGTTCAAGTTCTGGACGAAGACGAAGTAATTGCAGAAGGGGAAAAGATATTATTGCCGCTATATGGTTATTTAGAAACATATTACTCAAGAGCAGTTGATGAAGAACAGGAAGAACTACGCACTCTTTCAAACGAATGTTTAAAAATACTGGAAGACAAATTGCAAGTATCCGATTTTACAAAAATATACACTGCTGTCAAACAGACCGTATTAGAAAGAAGAAAGGAAAGGAGATCTAAAAGGGCAATTCTGGCTGTTAACGCTCCACAAATTTCTGCTGATAAAAAGTTGAGAAAGCATGCGAGATCGAGGGAAAAGAGAAAGCATGAAAAGGATGAAAATGGGTATTATCAAAGACGTAACAAAAGAAAGAGAGCCTAGCTGTAATATATCTTTATAACATGTATACTAATGAATAAAAAATCCAAGTTATAACGTCAAAGCTGTAGTACGTTAGCATTTCCGTAAGTAAAACCGTAAACTTGATACGTTTTTTATTTTCTTTATTAATAGTAATACTATACACTGTCTTTAATAAAACGACGCTATTTATAAAACTGTTAGATAAAAGACATACCAGTCTTCCTCATATGACCTACTTTAAAACCCCAAATGACAAGAATGTTTGATTTGCTTTGTTTCTTTTCAACTCAGTTCTTACAGTTCTTGAGAAGCTTTGGCAGTCTTGGCAGACTTCTTTGGCAACAAGTTTTGGTGAATGTTTGGCAAAACACCACCTTGGGCGATGGTAACATTACCCAATAGCTTGTTCAATTCATCATCATTTCTGATGGCCAATTGTAAATGTCTTGGAATAATTCTGGTTTTTTTGTTATCTCTAGCAGCATTACCAGCCAATTCTAAAATTTCAGCAGCCAAATATTCTAAGACAGCAGTTAGATAGACTGGAGCACCAGAACCAATTCTCTGGGCGTAGTTACCTCTTCTTAGCAATCTGTGCACTCTACCAACTGGGAATGTTAAACCAGCTTTAGCAGATCTAGATTGAGAAGCTTTAGCAGCTGAACCAGCTTTACCACCTTTACCACCGGACATTATATATTAAATTTGCTCTTGTTCTGTACTTTCCTAATTCTTATGTAAAAAGACAAGAATTTATGATACTATTTAATAACAAAAAACTACCTAAGAAAAGCATCATGCAGTCGAAATTGAAATCGAAAAGTAAAACTTTAACGGAACATGTTTGAAATTCTAAGAAAGCATACATCTTCATCCCTTATATATAGAGTTATGTTTGATATTAGTAGTCATGTTGTAATCTCTGGCCTAAGTATACGTAACGAAAATGGTAGCACGTCGCGTTTATGGCCCCCAGGTTAATGTGTTCTCTGAAATTCGCATCACTTTGAGAAATAATGGGAACACCTTACGCGTGAGCTGTGCCCACCGCTTCGCCTAATAAAGCGGTGTTCTCAAAATTTCTCCCCGTTTTCAGGATCACGAGCGCCATCTAGTTCTGGTAAAATCGCGCTTACAAGAACAAAGAAAAGAAACATCGCGTAATGCAACAGTGAGACACTTGCCGTCATATATAAGGTTTTGGATCAGTAACCGTTATTTGAGCATAACACAGGTTTTTAAATATATTATTATATATCATGGTATATGTGTAAAATTTTTTTGCTGACTGGTTTTGTTTATTTATTTAGCTTTTTAAAAATTTTACTTTCTTCTTGTTAATTTTTTCTGATTGCTCTATACTCAAACCAACAACAACTTACTCTACAACTAATGTCCTCTGCCGCCGAAAAGAAACCAGCTTCCAAAGCTCCAGCTGAAAAGAAGCCAGCTGCCAAGAAAACATCAACCTCCGTCGATGGTAAGAAGAGATCTAAGGTTAGAAAGGAGACCTATTCCTCTTATATTTACAAAGTTTTGAAGCAAACTCACCCAGACACTGGTATTTCCCAGAAGTCTATGTCTATTTTGAACTCTTTCGTTAACGATATCTTTGAAAGAATTGCTACTGAAGCTTCTAAATTGGCCGCTTATAACAAGAAATCCACTATTTCTGCTAGAGAAATCCAAACAGCCGTTAGATTGATCTTACCTGGTGAATTGGCTAAACATGCCGTCTCCGAAGGTACTAGGGCTGTTACCAAATACTCCTCCTCTACTCAAGCCTAAGTCACTCACTAGGTATTGTGATTTAGTCATGTTTTCTTTTTATTAGTGGCATTTTTTATATATTGTAACATTAGGGTTCTGTTACTTGTCCAGATATGATTGGAAGGGTCTAGTCTATCAGCCTCCGAAGGGAGTTGTATAAATGTATATATATAACTTTATAAACAAAAAAAATTGGGAAAGATATTTTGCAAACAGTTATTATTAAATTGTTTCTTAAACTCTCCTTAAAGATATACCCTATTTAGGTTCACTACACGAGCATTCATTGAGAAATTTTTTTTAAAACAACATCGATCTTATCTTGAGCAGTTTGGTGCTTATCAGTTCTAGTCCCAACACGAATATCAGTGTGTACTCTAACATATCCTTTCTCATGACCGTATTCATGGATTTCGCCAATCAAACCCATCACATCATCCCAAGGCCCTTCAATTGTTGTTCCTGCACTGTGTAAAGTGCTCTTTAATGGGCTTTCTCTGATTTTTTTTTCAATGAGTGCAACAAAATCAGAAATACTAGCAGAGTCGGTGCCAATAGGGACCATACACACGTCCGCTAAACAAAAGATCTTGGGCATTTTCTAAACTTGTAGTTTATGTGCTTTATAGTTAATGATCACGACGGCAATGACAAAAACTGAATATCTTGATCTCTCCTTTTGACGATGTCAGTGAATCCCGGTTAATGATATTCTGTTTTTCACGGGGTGGAAAAGAGGGGAGCTTGAATCATACTAAAAAAGGAATGTCAAAGAGCTATATAATTCGAATAAAAAGTAAAAGAAACGAAAGGTTTTATTAAAGGGTTTGGAGCTGTTTTCGGACTGAAAGCCAGTAACAAGCTTGTGTAGGAGTTTGTCTGAAAACCATCTTCATTTCAAATAAGAGAGCGAGTAATTTTTAAATAATTTCTTTTCTGAACTACTTAAATCGCTATGTACCTTGCGAAAATTATTCTTTAATAGTTTAACTAAAAGTAAAAAGTTAGAAATCATAAATAAAAAATCAAAGAGACAAATCTCGTTGCAAAAGCTTGAAAAATAGTGCTTTACCAACAGGTTGGCAAACCAGAATGCTAACAAAACTTAAAATCCCATTTCCCAAGAGGATCAATCAATCATATTTACCTTGATAGTATAGGATACAAGTGTCTGTGCAGGCCTCCGATAACATGTAAAGTAATAAAAGTAGGAGTACTTGCTTTCAGCAGAAAATGAAAAAAAGAACGTTCAAACAGACTGAAAATATAGCTATTCAACTGGCACCTACTAATATCAATAATAATAAATTAATCTTGAGCAAATTGATCCTACATAAATCATGTGACTTATTTATTTAATTATTATTAAGTAAAAAAGATTTTCTATTTAAATTTATTAATTAATTTTTTTTCTTAAATAATTATTTTATGTTTTTGTTTTCCGAAAAAGAAAAATATTTCAACAAGAAGTATCAATATATTTCTTGCAAAAAATTGTTCACCGAGAATTGACAAAAAAACCTTACGTCGGTGACGACGATATACAGATCCTATATTCTTCATGTATGTAATAGATTCCCATACCTTCTTCGCATTTAAGACACTAATAGAAATGAAAGCTTTCTATTAGTCATTCTTCCTATGCACTAGACCACGCAAAGGTGAACCGGCTTGGTACGAGAATTCTATCACACGGTAATGATAGTGTTCCCGATGTCAAGCAGTCTTATACAGTACTACCCAAGAGCTTAAGAATAAGCAAGAAGATCTGGCAAGCTACAAGGTACTCATAACGATCTTCAAAGCGTAAGTTATGATCTTATGAAAATCAGACTTTTTTGTCTCAACAAACTCCTAGTTTGAAGATGTTACTGAAATGCCCTTCAAACACTTTTACTTGAAAATCATCGATTACTATTCTAACCTTCACAAATGAGCCTTTACACAACTTGATTAATAATAATATTTGACCTTACTCTAAATCGTCTCAAATATTACTGAGGCACAATCTCATGGTTATTGATAGAAAGAAGAATATAACATATATCTTATTTACATATGTTCGTCAATATTATAGGTAATACAATTTTTTCTCAGAGGGTTTCAAACTATTGAAAAATGGCAATGGTGGACTACAAGCAGCGAGAGCCCTTCTTGCATGATTATTCATATATTTCAATCCGAGCAAATAACTTGTGTTCACCCAACCAAAGCCTTCTGTAGCGACGCCCTTAAAATCAGCACCTTGATTACCATATTCCGCATCAACGCGATGCGGATCAGTCCCTCTTGTCACATCATATTTTTCTACCACCATTCCGTTATAATCAACAAATGATTTTGTAATCATGTACAGCCACCTATAAGCCAATCTTGTAGCTACTTGTTGATAACCATATGCAGATAAACCTTTCCAGGCTAATATTTGGTGCGGCGCCCAACCAAAAGGATAATCCCATTGCCTGATCGGTCTATCAATAGAAATAGGACCTCTTGATTTTTCTGTGCATGCAACTAGTCCGCCGAGCATTTCTAACTGAGGAAGAGCTTTTTCTACTGTGATTTTTGCTTGCTCTTCAGTTGCAAGACCAGCCCACAAACTCCAAAAAGTCGTTGCAGACTCATAAGACGTTCTGCATTTCAGTTTCGTGTTATAATAGAAGAAAAACCCTGAATCTTCGTCCCACATATACTTATTAATCCTTGTTTTCCTCAGTTCAGCTAGCTCCTCCCAGTGTTCAGAATCGGTTACCGTTCCATCATTCTCATCTTTATATTCATTACCAAAATACTCCTTAATGACGAAAGCAATATCTTTCTCATATTTATAGAGCAAGGAGTTTAGATCAATTGTCGCTAAATATGCACATACACCTTCAAACCTATAAGTCGTGTCATGTCCTGACTCTCTCACGGCACGATCATGTAAAAAAAATGCATCCAGTTTGGGTTCTTTAATCATGCCTTCGTTATAAAGGTACCTAAGCTTTTCCAGAGTAACATTGTACTTTTCAGCATACGGTAATAATATAGTATCAAAATGATCTGGTTCAGTTTCCGGAGGGATACCAATACCATCAGAATGATAACAAGACAGCCCTGTCAGAGAATCTAACCTAGGGCTCGACATCCACACCTCTTTATATTCTTTAATAGCAGCTCTGAACGCGCGTTTTAACAACTGAATAGCGTTTGGATTATTCTTACCTCCTATCTTTTCAAATACGAGCAGAGCCATATCGGTTAGGAATGGTGGCTGAGATCTGCAAAGATAATAACTCCTATTAGCATTCAAAATTTTACTATAGTGATCAATTTCGAATATAAAATGCTCCACCATACCTCTTGCAACATCAACCTTATTACTTTCTATGAGTCCCAGTGCCATTAAATATGAATCCCAGCCATACAATTCATTGAATCTACCGCCAGGTACCGCATAAGGATAACCAACTAGGGACCTTTCACCAGTAGATGGATTAACGTGTTCTTCCATAGCCAGGGCTAACAAACCCGGTGTATCATTTAATGATTTAACATACTCTGCTGTAATATCTTTTGGTAAGTACTCCACTTCAAGTTTTAAGGACGGGTTCATTTGAGATGCCTGAATGTAAAATTCGTACTGCTCTGGGCAGTTATATGGAACATAAATTCTTGGATTTTTAGCGCCTGGCGTATCTATTTTTGAGTCTCTAGCAATTTCTGCAATATTATAAAGATCAACTCTTCTCGTTAAACTCGTCCAAAATTGAGTCGTTATCAATCTTGATAATCTATCAACAGGGTTTTCATTTATACGCGCCTCATCCAAAAATATTTGGTGTCGTCCGAAACTTTTTGCAATGGTTAGTTCCTGCAACAAGTTAGAAAGCATATATGTTCCCCTAACATTTACATGTTTGAAACCGTTGGAATTGGCCGTCCCGACTTTAATAACTTTGGGCCCAGTGTCTTCTATGGTAATTTGGTGATTCTTGTCTGTGTCCTCACTAGCGAGCAGCTCATCTAAAGCGAGATCCACATTATCAATATAAAATCTACGGTTACCTTGGCTGCTGAGGAAGCTGTCGTCTTCAGAACCCCTCCTTTTCAGGGTATAATCCTTCATTCCGTTTTTGAAGTCAGAAACTTTATTGAAAACACTCATAGTTCTGGTTCTATTTAGTCTATGAATTTTTGACTGTTTTCTTGGATCTGTTATTGGTCCATAATAGACCTCTGCGTTGGAAAACGGGTCAAAATACTCATGCATAGAGGACAACCGCCGGTGATGTCTTCTACCACCTTGTTGCCCCTCTTCTTTCAACGGCCGCTGCTCTGAACCACTTGAAAGTGGCTTTATGTTATCTTCACCATCATTACCTTCGGATGGAGGATTTATTTCCGTTACTTTTGGTAAAAAATCTACCATTATTTGAGTATATGCAGGTCTCCTTATATACCAAATGTCTGATCCGAACCTGCGTCAAATATATTTGCAAAGGAAAAATATAAATAAATAAATAAAATTGAGAAATAAAGAATATTAGTTTTAATGGAAAACAGTTCCTACAAGCGCTATAACATATGAAATATACATTAGTCGAATATTAACTTTGGGAGGTAATTACAATTCCTATCCGCTTTATATAATTTAGTGGAACTGGCACGCCGCTCGGAAAAATTGGACTTCAAATTACCCCGCGCGGAGATTTGCATTATAAACTCTATAAAGATGCGTGAATTTCTACTCATTTATTACTAATTATTTGAATGTTCTTTTGCGAACTCATTTATCTTGCTCATTACTCTATAAATATCTATGCCATGTGGTAGGAAAAAAATGCAGACCTTTCTTAATTCAACTTTTTTTCTTTCAAATCGATGGGGTCCCCATTGGTTTCCTCGTCATAATCACCTTCCTCTAATCTGTACTCTTTGTTTAAAAAGGATTTGTGAAACGAAAATTTTAATAAAATCCATGCCATCCGTATAGGTCCAAACTCTGGCCATAAACAATCCAGCAATTCGATGCGTACGCCCTTACTCGATGCCTGCCATATCAAAAAGTCACTTAATCTGGAAACGCCACTTGTCCTAATCAATAAATCTAAAGGGGGTACCCCCGCCGTGTAGAGATGCGATTCTAACGTGCTTTCGTCTATAGCGGCGCCCTTCTTATGTTGAACAATTGTTTCTTTCATGGCATGCAAGATTTCTTCCCTGCCTGTATATGGAAAGCAGATATTTAACGTGGCCCTTTTGTTGTTCTTTGTAGTTTCCACAGCAACCCGAACATCTTCTAATAGAGACTTATCCAACAAAGAGAGATCGCCGATAATTTTAATGCGTACCCCATACTTACAGGCCAGCTCTCCACGTTCTGTGATTTGTCGTATCCTTTCGCGCGCTAAAGTCATCAGTGATTCAACTTCCCGTGAGCTCCTCTTGAAATTTTCAATTGAAAAGGCAAACACGGTAGCCGTATCGACTCCTGCTTCATAACACAGTTCTAAGATTCTACTCATACTAACAAATCCTGCCTCGTGGCCCTCCTTTACGTCCATCTCTTTCTTTCTAGCGAATCTCCTGTTCCCATCCATGATGAACCCAACATGTCTAGGTACACAGTTAGATGCACGCAATGTGCGCGAAAAGATGTTTTTTGTCCACTTTAACACAAATGAATGACCAGGTATACCACTATCCGTTTCCATACCGTCTTTTACCTGTGTTTACCCTATTTTTACTGCTTAAGTTCTATTGAAACCTGTCATTATTACGAAAATTTTTTTTTTTTTCATTCTAAGCATTTTGTTGGCATCTTCGGAAAAAGCCCGAGCGAGGGTAACAGGGTTAGGGGATTAGAAGATTAAAGTAAGACACATTATAATCTATAGAGATTTTCTACAACACAAGAAGTGTGCCATTCAGTCCGAATTGAGTACAGTGGGACGATGTTTCAAAGGTCTGGCGCTGCTCATCACATCAAATTGATTTCATCTCGAAGATGCCGCTTTAAATCCTCCTTTGCAGTTGCTTTAAACGCTGCCAGTAAGTTGGTAACTCCCAAGATTCTTTGGAATAATCCCATATCATTAGTCTCGAAGGAGATGAACACATTGGCCAAAAATATAGTTGCCCTCATCGGGTCTGGCCATCCGGTGCTAAACAAGGTTACTAGTTACTATTTTGAAACAGAAGGCAAAAAAGTACGTCCCTTGTTAGTGTTGTTGTTGTCAAGAGCACTTTCTGAAATTCCCATGACAGAAAGAAATCACTTGAAAATTGACAAGTCGGATGTTCCTGAGGACCCAATTTACTCTAAACCTAGTCAAAATCAACTATTTCAACGTCCTGCAAGTAGCATATCCCCACTACATATTCTTCACGGTATTAAACCACTAAATCCCTTGACAAAAGGTCCTGAGCCTTTGCCAGAAGAAACTTTTGACAAACAAAGAGGGATTTTACCCAAACAGAGAAGATTAGCAGAGATTGTAGAGATGATACACACTGCGTCTTTACTTCATGATGACGTTATTGATCATTCTGATACAAGAAGAGGAAGGCCAAGCGGAAATGCTGCCTTTACCAACAAGATGGCCGTTTTGGCGGGTGATTTTCTCTTAGGGAGAGCAACAGTGTCAATTTCAAGATTACACAACCCCGAAGTCGTAGAACTAATGTCTAATAGTATTGCGAATCTTGTCGAAGGTGAGTTCATGCAACTGAAAAATACTTCCATTGACGCGGATATCGATACCATCGAAAATGGCCATAAGCTACTTCCGGTTCCTTCTAAAAAGCTTGAAGTTAAAGAGCACGACTTTCGTGTTCCAAGCCGCCAACAGGGGCTGCAATTATCTCATGATCAGATTATAGAAACTGCATTTGAATACTACATACACAAGACCTATCTGAAGACTGCTGCTTTGATATCAAAATCTTGCAGATGTGCTGCTATATTATCTGGGGCATCACCTGCCGTTATCGACGAATGCTATGATTTCGGTAGAAATCTAGGTATATGTTTCCAACTCGTAGATGATATGCTTGATTTTACTGTGTCTGGAAAAGATTTAGGGAAGCCATCCGGCGCGGATCTAAAATTAGGTATTGCTACTGCTCCAGTCTTGTTTGCATGGAAAGAAGACCCATCTTTAGGTCCACTAATTTCACGCAATTTTTCAGAGAGGGGTGATGTTGAAAAAACTATTGATTCTGTGAGACTCCATAATGGTATAGCGAAGACGAAAATACTAGCGGAGGAATATAGGGACAAGGCATTACAAAATCTACGGGATTCTCTTCCTGAATCTGATGCTCGTTCTGCCCTAGAGTTTTTAACTAATAGTATACTAACAAGAAGAAAGTAAACCTTGAAATTTCAAATAAAGGGTGAAGAATAAAGAGAAAATGAAGAAGGTCATAGTGTCGCATTATTCTATATTCTATATGTAAATAGTTTTTATATGTTTTTAGTAAAAGAAGAAATATACAAGCATTAAGGATCAGGCTGGTGGTAAAAAAGCTGCAAATAGGATAGTCTGTAAAGGTATCCAGAATGCCAACCAGTATATGTAAAACTTGACTATCTTATCGTCACCTTTCGGATTTTCCATTTTTTTTGGATCAGAAGTTTTAACCAATCTATCAGCCAAATACCAAAGGTGCAAGGGTAAAAAGGAGGCTATACGATTCAGAATTTGGACATGGGCAAAAAAGCATACTATGACGACCAGTGCTCTGGTGATCCATACGAGAGCCTTCAAGTTATAGGAGGGATAAATTTTGCTGAAATATATGGAGGAATAGATTAAAATAATAATATTTGGGACAGCAAACAAAAAGTTTGGGATGTTGTTTGGGGTCCAGTATTTCAATAACCCAACTCCCCAATAATGACTCTGAATGTAGGAATATAAAGAAGTTTTCGTGATAAAAATGCTTGAAAACAATTGAGATTTACACCATTCACCCCTTTGAGGACAAAATGTCTTATATGGTAGGTAATATTGTTGATATAGTAGAGCAGAAAACATTAATGATCCTGATAATAGTGGGAAACATATTGCTTTTACAAACTTCCTGTTCTTTGTTAGTTCAATAAGGTCAAAAATAAAGTAAATCCCTAACAAAACACAGTTTGAACGATTCAAGGATGCTAAGGTAAAGCAAGCCATGCTGATAAAGGAGTAAGGAAACCAATATCTCCACGAAATATCGAATTGACCCAATACGGGCACGGAAATGGAGCATTCACGACTCCAAATACCAACAAATGCAAAAAAAAAAGATAATGGTTCAGAATATATGCTTGTTAAAAATCCAGCGGCACTCGTTAAGAAAAACAACAGAGATGTTTTTTTAGCGATAGTTCTAGCAAACTGTGATTGCCTTATATTTTGGCTGAAAATTTTTTTTGTTAGAAAATATAAAACAATACCTGACAAGTAAAATAAAACATTTTCTATTGCAACTCCAACCCTTAAGGCATGGTAGATGCTATCGTTATTACTTTTAATAAACAGCCTAACGAAAAAAGTCCACAACTGAGAAAACGCGTATTCATGCTCAAATTGAGGTTTTCCGTTTTTGGAAGTTATGTTCTTGATAAAAAAAACACTGTCCCATGATAGTAGCTTATTCCAAAAATACTTGTTCCAATAACTGTTGATTTCAGAGGGAGAAGAACATAATTCGTTTAATAAAAGTGATGTTGATGTATCAAACTGCCTAATTGGAGTCAAAAAAACCAGTAAATACTGTATTGAACGGAATAATACAAAATAAAGTGTCAACCCCACAATCATATTTTAATTTAGTCTTATTCCGCCTCCTCTCTCGAAGCCTCTCTTTTATGTCTTTTTTCGATGATGAGGCTTACTTTTTTTTTCAACTAAGCCTTGAAAAAAAAAGTTTGATTTAAAAGGGATTTTCTATTTTAAGTATTTAAATGACCGACAGGAAGCTCATGCAGAAAAGGCACCTGTAATAGCTTATTGATCATTCCAATAAATAGGAAAGTATAACTCGAATTAAGAATAAGGAATGGGACTTATTTCATACGAAAATGAGGCGATAAACGAGGTGAAAAAGGCAGATAACCATCACGTTAGCAAATTTGTGACTAGTTACTATGGGCCATCATCGTCGTCATGGCAGTCAGGAATATGGATTTTGTTTGTGCTGTTTGTTGCCGCAGTAATCCTTATAATACTGTTCACTTTTGTAGCGAACAGAAGGAGACGAAGGATGGGGCGTGCTCCCATTAGAGGTACGGCATGGTTGACACCGCCTTCATACAGACAGTCTCAGCAACAATATACTGGGACCGTTCAGCAACGGACAGATGATTATGTTCCTGAGTATACAGAAACAGCGAACGAACATGATCTTGGATACTATGACCAGCGGGGCGAGTTTCACCCCAACGATAAGGCTGCATACGTGGCCCCCCCGCCATTGGTACAAGAATGTTCATCAGAATCTGTTAATTCTTTAGAAAGACCTCCCGCTGCTGTAGTTCACCAAGCTAACTCTTTAGATACGGATTACGGTTTAACAAGGCCTAGCAATGGGCGCGTTCCAGCTGTAAGTGATACGGTGGAGCAATTGGAAAGGCTTCCGGGCGGGACTACAACGCAGGAAATTAACCCACCGGAGAGGGCAAAGGTAAATGCAAGGTCATGAACTGAATCTTTTTTTCCGGCTGTCCTCTTACAGTTGAGTTACAATATTTTGCCAGAAATATTTACATTTTTTTACCCAATCTCTATAATAATTATTTTAATTCCTAATCCGCTTCAGGCCCGCGGTCGTTGAAGTGCTATAGTTTATATTCAGTACATTGTCTTTAATCTCTCAGTATTATTTTATCAATAGTAAATACTTCAAGTCCATCGCACGGCGTGGTGGTGATAAAGGGAAAATGCGCGCGGGATTAGCAAAGGCGGCCAATGGATTAAGGGTGACAAGATAGCACCACATCACATCACATCACCATCAGTAATGGAGAGGAAATAGGGTATAAATACTCGTCAGAGATCAATAGATATTATTTCGCAACGTCCTTTATTGTTCTGTTCTTATTTGATCAATTAAGCTAGAAAACCAGCTACATTAAAAGCAAATTTTACAAACTACTATTTCAACATGACTTTGAGTAAGTATTCTAAACCAACTCTAAACGACCCTAATTTATTCAGAGAATCTGGTTATATTGACGGAAAATGGGTTAAGGGCACTGACGAAGTTTTTGAGGTGGTAGACCCTGCTTCCGGCGAAATCATAGCAAGAGTTCCCGAACAACCAGTCTCCGTGGTTGAGGAAGCGATTGATGTTGCCTATGAAACTTTCAAGACGTACAAGAATACAACACCAAGAGAGAGGGCAAAGTGGCTCAGAAACATGTATAACTTAATGCTTGAAAATTTGGATGATCTGGCAACCATCATTACTTTAGAAAATGGTAAAGCTCTAGGGGAAGCTAAAGGAGAAATCAAATACGCGGCTTCGTATTTTGAGTGGTACGCCGAGGAAGCACCCCGTTTATATGGTGCTACTATTCAACCCTTGAACCCTCACAACAGAGTATTCACAATTAGGCAACCTGTTGGTGTATGCGGTATAATTTGTCCATGGAATTTTCCGAGCGCCATGATCACGAGAAAGGCCGCCGCTGCTTTAGCTGTGGGCTGCACAGTAGTCATCAAGCCAGACTCTCAAACGCCGCTATCTGCTTTAGCAATGGCATATTTGGCTGAAAAGGCAGGCTTTCCCAAGGGTTCGTTTAATGTTATTCTTTCACATGCCAACACACCAAAGCTTGGTAAAACATTATGTGAATCACCAAAAGTCAAGAAAGTTACTTTTACTGGTTCTACAAACGTCGGTAAAATCTTGATGAAACAATCTTCTTCTACTTTGAAGAAACTGTCTTTTGAGCTGGGTGGTAACGCCCCTTTCATAGTCTTTGAGGATGCCGATTTGGATCAAGCCTTGGAACAAGCCATGGCTTGTAAAT
Organism: Saccharomyces cerevisiae S288C; assembly: GCF_000146045.2. NCBI lineage: Eukaryota > Fungi > Ascomycota > Saccharomycetes > Saccharomycetales > Saccharomycetaceae > Saccharomyces > Saccharomyces cerevisiae. The sequence goes on from NC_001134.8 coordinate 247,881, forward strand.
TTAGGGGTTTGGGTCAAACATGTGTGTGCGCAAATAGACTTTACGTTCACTCATCCATAATTGATAAATTTGCGAAATTACTCGCGGAGAGGGTCAAAAAATTCGTAATTGGCCATGGTTTGGACCCAAAAACTACACATGGTTGTGTCATTAACTCCAGCGCTATTGAAAAAGTTGAAAGACATAAACAGGATGCCATTGATAAGGGAGCAAAAGTTGTGCTTGAAGGTGGACGTTTAACTGAGTTAGGTCCTAACTTTTATGCTCCAGTAATTTTGTCACACGTTCCCTCAACAGCTATTGTTTCCAAGGAGGAGACTTTTGGTCCATTATGTCCAATCTTTTCTTTTGATACTATGGAAGAAGTTGTCGGATATGCTAATGATACTGAGTTTGGTTTAGCAGCATATGTCTTTTCTAAAAATGTCAACACTTTATACACTGTGTCTGAAGCTTTGGAAACTGGTATGGTTTCATGTAATACAGGTGTTTTTTCGGATTGTTCTATACCATTTGGTGGTGTTAAAGAGTCAGGATTTGGAAGAGAAGGTTCGCTATATGGTATTGAAGATTACACTGTTTTGAAGACCATCACAATTGGGAATTTGCCAAACAGCATTTAAAGCAATAGTAATCGTGGACGATACTTAGAATTGAATATGATTCTTTGTAATGATTGTATATATCTATTGCATGTATAAATACTCTACTCCTCGTATATAGAAAGTTAAGTAAATTTTTTGAAAGAAAAGAGTTCATATATTTACGGAGTTTTGAAGTTTTTCACAAGCGGAATAAGTGATACCATTCATAAAATATCATATCTATCTATCTATCTATTTTTGTGAGATATATGGTACGAAAATAAATGCCTTTCCTTTTAAGCCTTTCTGTAAGCTTTTATGTATACAACGTTTCTTTATCTTTATTTCGGACCTTGTTTCATGTACTTTTCCTTATAAATCCAATCTGAACCTAATAGATTTGCACCTTTTTTATCGGCTATCCTAAACCATGCAGCAGCTCTGGCGAGATCCCTTTTCTTTACGTTTGAAGTTTTGGACCAAATTGTCCCGCTTAAGCACATTGAGTCTACATGGCCTAATAGAGCAGCTTTTTCCAAAAATTTCAAACCTTTTCGCTCGTCGGGATGATCCATCCCAAGACCCTTTAAATATGCCATACCACATTCGTACAAGGCAGGTGCTGTTGGTTCAGGCGCTATATCAGGGATATCGTCCATTGAAGCAAAATTTAACGGATTTATATCTAAATCAAGAACCTCAGCAGCAAAGGATTTGATATCAGTGGCAGCCATTAAATATCCTAATGATAATTTCAAGTTCTTGTCCACTCCGCAGCCATGTCGCAGGGCTAGTCCATATAACAGAAACGCAGTTTTGTTTCCGCACGCGCAGGCTTTTTTCAGTCGTTGTGCAGATTCTTCAAGTTTGCCTTGATGACGCATAGTAATTGCCTGTCCGATGTGTGAAGATTCATCATTATCATAAGGTTCTGGGTGAAATTTAAGCTTCCCGCACTTGCTTGTTGCGTTCGATCCTTCTTTTTTATGACTGAAGGAATCCATGCATTGCGTCGAATTATTGGGCAACATACCATCTAAAGAAAGTGTTCTTCTTCTAACTTTCGGGTGGTAGGGCTTATTTGATTGTTCTGTTAGTGCACTTAGTTCACCTATTTTTGAATCTTTTTCCGTTGTATGGAAATCCGAGAAAGTTCTCAAATGAGTCCTATTTGGACGTGCTTTACTGTTCTTTTTTTTATCCGTGGATGACTGAGGTGTTGATGCTGTTTTAAAATGGAAAACTGGGTTTGGAGGAAAAATATACCTAGCTAAATGTGGACTGGAATTATTAATGGTACTTGAAGTAGATGGAAGTTGAATATTCTCCCCAGAGAAGTCCAATGAATTGGTGGCAGACCGGATAGGGCTTGATCCTTCAGACTCAAGGTCTTTCTTATTTTTTGCTCTTGTCCTAGGAGATTTAAAAAGTTTTTTTAGCGAATTTAGTGACGTTTTTTTTTTATGAGCTTTATATGGTGGCGTTGGAGGTAATGAAATATCATTTGTCATGGTATTTGTTTTCGTTATCGTCGAGGTAGAGGAATTAGACCGTTTAGGAGATGGTTTGATGGGTGTTGTATCACTCTTAGTTAACTTGAGTTTGGAGAATGAGGATGATTCACTTTCAAAAGAAGACTGAGTTTTCGGCTTTGATAGTTGTCCAACTTCAGAAAAGGAGGTGTTGGTGCTTGTTGAACTTCCGTTCCGATAAAGACAATTACTCTTTTGCGTGGTTGTGAACTCATTGGGGCAACTCTGCTTCTCGGATATTCTGTCAGTTTTTGTAGATGTATTAATATTATTACTAGTAGTTCTGTTATTCTTACTATTAGCATTATTGTCAACGCTAGTATTATTGTCTGATATCAGCGTAGGATAAAGATGGTGCAGTCTAGTATTTTCAATCCTATATTTCTCGAAGTTGAAAGGATTAGGGCTATTTGTGCTTCTATTGCCATTTTCAAGGTTTGGGTACTTATAATCTTTCTCATTTCTATTCATTTGGGGTTTCATGCCACTAAAAGTCTCAGAGTCATAATCTTCTTCGACGATATAAGAGTATCTCGACTTCACGGGCAAATGCCTTTCCACTTTACCGGAAGAGTATTTGCCTCTCAAAGTGGAATCCTTTTCTTTTAAATTGTCTATGATAAGAGAACGATCTCTAGCTTGTATATATGTTGGAGAGGGATTAGTTCTATACCTTAATGAAGGGAATTCCGACGCAGGCATACATAATGTTGGACCACTTGTTTGTGACAGTTGCGAATTTCTCGACGCGTTTTCTTCTTCTAATAAAGCTTCTTGCAGAATCAGTTCATCTTCCAAGCTGAGGTCTAATTTGTCAAGAAGTCTTTCCGTGGTTTGAATAGATTCGAATGAAATGCTACTTTTATTTGAATGAGCATAGCTAAATTGTGAATCCATTGATGACTCGAAGCTATTATTGGGTGGTGGGCTTTGTGAAACCTCTGAAGAGTTAGCTTTTCTTTCTTGATCGTCGCTTCCTATTCGATCAGCCCAAGAAGTGTTTTTTAAATTTTGATTCATTACTTTTCGTGTGACGTAAAAGTCCGTTTGTTTTTCTAGATTTTCTGTTTTTTCTCGAGGCTCCTACAAGTTCCACCTATATTTAGCATTGAGGAACAGAATGTGCTATCGCAAAGAGCAATGGCAACAGAAAAAAAGAGTTGCTAAAGAAGAACTATTTTTGAATGTCCGTGGTAATACAATGGAAGACTACTAGAACACGATGGCAGATAAGGTGATTTGATAATCAAATTCAACGACGGTTGCACCGTTGTTCTTTCTGCCGCTCTTCGTCCGGAGCCTTCTGTGATAATTGTTTTAACGCGCAGAAACACACGCAGGCTGCGTAAAGGAATGGTGGGGCTCGAAGAAGTGACAGTGGGTGTCCACGGAATGTTCTGAGCGCAGGGATCCGGTGTTGCCATCGCACACGATATGAGACGCGTTCATTTTTTCCAGCAGTCACCTAAAAGTTCAAGAAACGCTATGTTGTAATGCAGCTGTATTGTACACTGGCTGGTATTGCCGTTCTGATCTATGACTTACTTGTTAGAGGTAATAGCTGTCTTAGATCGGCTTGCTTCTTCTGACTTCCTTCTTTTTTTTTTTTTTTTCGAAGTGAGGCATGCTGCAGTTTTGTGCAGCTTCTCTTGCATCACTTCCTGTATTATTTACGTTGTTTACATTATCAGGTATTTTGTATTATTTTTTGCGCAACAGCAAGCAAACGCAATAGCGATAAATGCCATAATATAATCAAAATTTAGCAAGGATACATAGCAGCAAACCCGAACCTTTAGGCCTCTCATAGATGAAGAAAATTTGTACAATTCTTTTGGTTCTTTGGCTCTTCAAATATGAATTTATTAAGAGGAAATCCTGAAGCATCAGAACATCGCAAACTTTTTATTCGCAAGAGGATTTATCCTCTGATTAGTTATATATGAATATGTGTTCCTTCTGCATGATTTTGATATCAATAGTATGCATTTTTTTTCGATTCGTCGTAGAAACATAGCTACTCTCATGACCAAATGACTCTTTTTGGCTTTGACAGTGGAACAGCCAAGTTTTTATGTAGAAATATATTATCTGTTAACTGGAAATGATGTCTTAGGCCCATAAAATGTGCTAGAACGTATGGCTAATCCTTTTGCTCTGTATTCAATTGAGTATTTTGCTTAATTTCTATTTGATAATTGAACTTCTTACGTGTATAAATGGTTGCATATTTCTTTAGTAAGTACTATTTTCAAATATGAGTGAAGGATATTGTGGCTCAAGTAATTCCTCTTTCTTTTTTCATCCGTATGGTAAGCAAAGGGTCACAAAGTAACCGATAGTGTGTAGACCTTAGATCTTCCTTCAAAGATTTCAAGTCTGCGATAAATAAACATGAGAATACTTGCAACAACAACTTTTATAAACAATGAAGTTCATTATGAACAGTATTTATTTCACTGCTAAACTTTACGTAAACTTATGTGGAACATCTTTGTCGACAGATGGACGATAAGTAAAATTGTGTTATTATAATTCAAATTTTCATGGTAAGAACATCGGCTTTCTACTCCTCTGTGTACGAAGATCTTGTACGTAATGATGGCCCATACTTATAAAGTATAAACGGGATAATAGCTAGACCTAAAGTTAGGAACCCCACTAAGGACGAACCCCATGCCACAGGATAGTTCTTAGTAGCTAAATTGTCATACATTGCTCTACCAAACAACGGAAAAGCACAGGCAAACGAAGCCCGACAAAAACCATTGCCTGCAAAAACGGATGCAACATACTTTGGGTAGCATGTAGCCAAATATGCAAAAGTTGCTTGGAAAATGTTAAAGACAGCTAAAACAAAAAAAACTTCCGAGATAACTGGCAAAATCCAATGCACTCGAGCAGTCCAACCAAATAAGAACAAAGACAGAGGCAGGCACCAGCAGACACACATTGCCACGATTAAAAAAGCTTCCGGGGTGAATGTGCCGTTTCTAAAACGTGGTACAATAATCCTCATGTTTAAAATACCGAATAAGCCATAAGCAAGTACGCACCCTACGCAAAACCCCATATAGGCCAAGCCAACTTCAACTAAGCTGAAGTGGTATATACCTACAAATACAATAGGGAATGCTTCAAAGAATAAGTAGAAACAACCATAAGCAACAGCGATATAGAGATCAAAAGCCAAAATTGCAGGCTCTTTGATAATCATTTTGAGAGGCCTATACAAAGTATTGATCAAAAAAGTTCTTGCATCAACTTCTCTATCGAGTTTATCCTGTTCAGTATAGTACCTGTCATCACCAGTTTCTTTTCTCAATTTCAAAGCACGGCGGTACAAAATATTATGGTGTTGTGTTTCAGGGAAGAAAAATGCCAACAAGATAAAAGTGGCAGCACTTAACCACATTAATAACCAAAATATGAATCGCCAATTTTTAGCATCGACCATAGCAGCGCCTAGTAAGGGAGCCAAGACTGGCGCAGCAACAGCACCGGCTGACCACATACCTAAAACGAGAGGAACCATTTCTGGTGAAATGATATCAGCCACTGTACCGCCACCAGTGGCCAACGATGGGCTGCACAGTATGCCACTGATGAAACGCATGACGATTAAACCGCCGATGTTATGCACAGTAGCACAACCAACTTGAAAGATCATGAAAAAAAATAAAGTCACCATGTACAGATTTAGACGGCCATAGCGTGCAGTTTCTGATAGCGGTGAAAAAATGATGGGACCTAGACCATAACCAAGAACATATAAAGAAAGATTTAATGTTGCCACTACATGACCAACGTGGAACTCTTCTTGAATATATTCCTGGCCAGGTGTGTAAATGGAGGATCCCATGTACGTGACGCAAGTAAGTAACATTATTTGGAATACTACCAATGATTTTTTCAGTAGGGGCCAGTTTTGTGGGTTCTCAGGATCACTGGGGCCGTTCCAATCCACCCTGAAAGGATCATTTTTTTCGATCTGTGAACCACTAGAGTCTGAATCGGTAGAGGATTCAGAGCACGATCTATTAGGACCGCATTCTATATCATAGTCGGGTTTACATTCTTTTTTATCGGTATTCTCGGGTTTTCTTGTTTCATCTTCACGGGCACTCTGTAAAGTTTCTAAGTTGGACACTATACCCAAATATTCTAAAAGGTCAACAACGATAGTGTGTCTGTACGTTGAAGTGTATACCATAGTGGAGATTGTCGTTCAACGGATACTCTTTTATAATAGCTTCACCATAATGACAAAGACGGCATAAGGATGTAGATATTTTAGCCTCGTAAAGAGCTGTTTAAATGCAATTCTCGTCTTCTTTCCTGTTCCCCTTTTACCTGACTAATTATCCCGCCCATTAGTCAGATGATTGATACCAATTTTACTCAAATGTGTACTATCATGTCCCTTTTCGCACTGTTATTGCTCCTTACCTAAGCAAATATCCTTTTTTTTTTCTTTGCATTTGTCTTCTTTCATTTTAAATCTTCATAATCTTCCGGAAAAACTAGTGATGCGAAATATTGTAGAGAAAAAGCGCAGGGCATTCCTATACTTAGTAATCACCATCATAACGTATTTTAAAATGAAGAAGCGAACCTCAAAGAATTTTCTATACAGAAGAGACCTTTCCGCGCATATACGCGGTAGCGTGTGTCAGCATCAGAGGTTTAGCATAATATATTGCAGAAAATGTGCTAGTAATATTGTTCTCTCTGTTGTCAATGGGCTTACAATTGCCGGCCATCAGTATATGGAGTATCAATGTTCCTTTTGATCGCCAACAAATACTACCTTTTATCCTGCTCTTCCTGCTCTCAGATATTAATGCCGAATTGTTTCATCTTGTCTGTGTAGAAGACCACACACGAAAATCCTGTGATTTTTCATTTTACTTATCATTAATCGAATGTATATCTATTTAATCTGCTTTTCTTGTCTAATAAATATATATGTAAAGTACGCTTTTTGTTGAAATTTTTTAAACCTTTGTTTATTTTTTTTTCTTCATTCCGTAACTCTTCTACCTTCTTTATTTACTTTCTAAAATCCAAATACAAAACATAAAAATAAATAAACACAGAGTAAATTCCCAAATTATTCCATCATTAAAAAATACGAGGCGCGTGTAAGTTACAGACAAGCGATCCCTATTCCATGCAAGTTCGGTAAGTAGCAGAAATAATCAAACTGTTTAAACCCAATTAAAATTAAATTAAATACCCTTTATATGTTTATAATTGTACATATTTCTCCTAAACCCGCTATAATACACTCATATTTGTAGAAGAAAAACCGGGCAGTTGAATACGAATCCCAAATATTTGCTTGTTGTTACCGTTTTCTTAGAATTAGCTAAATTAACCACCGAAACCGTATAAGGTTCTACCTTGTCTCTTCAAAGCATAAACAACATCCAAAGAAGTAACAGTCTTTCTCTTGGCGTGTTCGGTGTAGGTAACAGAGTCTCTGATGACGGATTCCAAGAAGGATTTCAAGACAGCTCTGACTTCTTCGTAGATCAAACCAGAAATACGCTTGACACCACCTCTTCTAGCTAATCTTCTGATAGCTGGCTTAGTAATACCTTGGATGTTATCTCTTAGAATCTTTCTGTGACGCTTGGCACCACCTTTACCTAGACCTTTACCACCTTTACCTCTACCGGACATATTTTACTATATTATATTTGTTGCTTGTTTTTGTTTGTTGCTTTAGTACTATAGAGTACAATAATGCGACGGAAACCATCATATAGAAAAAATATCTCGGTATTTATAGGAAAAAGAATTAGACCTTTTCCACAACCAATTTATCCATCAAATTGGTCTTTACCCAATGAATGGGGAAGGGGGGGTGGCAATTTACCACCGTATTCGCGGGCATTTGCTAAAGTAAACAACTTCGGTTTTTACCACTAACCATTATGGGGAGAAGCGCTCGGAACAGTTTTACTATGTGAAGATGCGAAGTTTTCAGAACGCGGTTTCCAAATTCGGCGGGGAGATACAAAAAAGATTTTTGCTCTCGTTCTCACATTTTCGCATTGTCCCATACATTATCGTTCTCACAATTTCTCACATTTCCTTGCTCTGCACCTTTGCGATCCTGGCCGTAATATCTCTCCTTGACTTTTAGCGTGGAAGATAACGAAATGCCCGGGCGATTTTTCTTTTTGGTACCCTCCACGGCTCCTTGTTGAAATACATATATAAAAGACTGTGTATTCTTCGGGATACATCTCTTTCCTCAACCTTTTATATTCTTTCTTTCTAGTTAATAAGAAAAACATCTAACATAAATATATAAACGCAAACAATGGCCAGAACAAAGCAAACAGCAAGAAAGTCCACTGGTGGTAAGGCCCCAAGAAAGCAATTAGCTTCTAAGGCTGCCAGAAAATCCGCCCCATCTACCGGTGGTGTTAAGAAGCCTCACAGATATAAGCCAGGTACTGTTGCTTTGAGAGAAATCAGAAGATTCCAAAAATCTACTGAACTGTTGATCAGAAAGTTGCCTTTCCAAAGATTGGTCAGAGAAATCGCTCAAGATTTCAAGACCGACTTGAGATTTCAATCTTCTGCCATCGGTGCCTTGCAAGAATCTGTCGAAGCCTACTTAGTCTCTTTATTTGAAGATACCAACTTGGCTGCCATTCACGCCAAGCGTGTCACTATCCAAAAGAAGGATATCAAGTTGGCTAGAAGATTAAGAGGTGAAAGATCATAGTTTGTTGATTGTCATCAGTTTTAGTAAAAAACGAACAAAAACACAATAAAATATAAATCAATATATTTAGGTTTACTGGGTTCTTTAACAGTTGTATAATAGTTATTTTTTATTACAAAAATATAGGTTTTAATAAAAAAAAATAGGGTTCTATTTGTTTTACATTTATTGATTTGTTTTTCCTGGCGATACCCTCGAAAAAAGCCAGGCCTTGTAGGAGGCAAGATTTATGGCTTTCCATGTGGTTAAAGAAAAATTGCAGCAGGAAGATATTCATTCATGAGTCAGTTATATAATCGATATATAGCTACATATTAAACAACTTGAAGCCGCATACGTGGTAGGTGTCTCATTTTCAATTCAAAATATTTTAAACAGAACCGGAGATGAAGAACCACTTGTCAATAGACTTGTCAATTGGAGCATCTGCCTTTGGAGAAGCTGGTGGGATGGCATCAGAGGCAGCCTTGGAGTAGGTTGGGGTGTCAGGCAAAGTAACATTGGTCAAATCAATACCCTTGCTGTCAGAAGACTTACCAGCAATTAATTGTTTCCAGGAGTCATGTGTTTCCTTGATGATATCCAAAGCGTACTTCTTGTTCTTAGCTTCACCGGAGAAGGCAAATTGGTTTTCTGGCTTACCATCTGGGATTTTGTAAATTCTGAACCATTCGTTAGTAGCCCTCAACAGACCTGGGAAGTATTTCTCAACATCCTCAATGTCGTTCAATTTTGGGGCTAATGGATCGTTAATATCAATGGCAATAACTTTCCAATCGGTCTCACCTTCATCCAATAAAGCCATGATACCTAGAGCCTTAACTTGCTTGACTTGACCAGTGTAAGCAATAGTTTCACCAATTTCCAACACATCAATTGGATCGTTGTCACCAACTGCCTTAGTTTCTGGGTGGCTTACGTTTGGGTCTTCCCAAGTTTGTGGGAAAGCACCATAGTTGTGAATGTAACCATGGTGAGGGAAACAGTTTCTAACAAATCTCAACTTGCCCTTCTTGGTGTCTTGGATGATTGGGTTCAAAGTTTCTTCCTTGGTGATTTCTAACTTGGCGTTGGTCCAACGTGGAATTTCAACAACCATGTTGAAAATGTTGTTTTCCTTGTCAGCGTACAAGGGAATGTCGTGGAAGGCAGAAACTGGCTTACCATCCTTTTCGATATAAACTTTGTATTCCAAGGTGTTCTTGGCACCAATTTGTCTGGTAGTGTAGGTCATTAGTAAATTGCGCGGCGGGATATCCTGTTCTATAGACCTAAGGGACAACAAATCAAAATAGATGATTAAGAAAGTAAGTATTCAAAAACAAGTTGTAAATGAACTAACCTTCCTAACTTCGACGCGACCTTAAAACGTCGAAAAAAAACGAGAAAAAGTCATCATGAGACTATCGTATCTAATGACTGTGGCTTCTCCCAACAACCTTAGCGTCTGCGATGACGATATTTTGAAGAACAGTCAAATCCGTTTGAATAGTGCGCCACACAGGGATAATAATAGCACATTGGCATCTCCTTCTGTGAATGAAACACTTCTACCTGGGCTTCAAAGTCCCGCAACCTTTTAGTTACATAAAATTCGGCGGCTAAATCATGATATTATATTGATGGGTAATGTAGCGTTCAGTAAAACGGTTCCTATGTATTACTATCACGTGGGTGGGGAAGACCACATTCTTAGAGAAGAGTAATCATTTTAGCAGATTATTTTTACCTTTTTCAACTCATGAACTCATGTTCAAAGGTACAATATATTACCCTTTCTTCAAAGTATCCGAATGATTTGAACCGCACTCTGAGGGAGCCATCAAATTCTATTGAGCGACTTCGAATCGAACAATCCAATTAAATCAGCCTTTAGCGCCATATTTCTCCTTGTATCCATTGTTTACTTCTCCCTTGTATCTTGTATATGAGAATTATGGGAATAAGATAATTGTTGGGATTCCATTGTTTTCAAAGGCTGTAATATTAGGTACACAGATTATACTAGAAGTTCTTTTCGAGGATATAGGAATCCACAAAAGGAAATCGATAGTTATACATAATAATATTATTGTATCTTACTTCCTTTTATATGTTGTCACTCATTATTGTGTCGTGCATTCCATTAGATTGGATGACTGTTTCTCAATCTTTATGCCATCCTCTTACACCGCATGTGATATAATAGTAACATGAGTGCTGCGAAATAGATGATATTAAAATTTCATTCCAACAAAGTTCCATATATATCCATATATATATATATATTTCACGAGGATAATGAGTTAAAATACTATGTAAAGGTATTGTGGTTCATTTTTCTTTTATCAATTTTTATCCAAGTTTTTCTGATCTATAACATGTCCAATACACTTTTTCGAACTATAACCGCCAACAAATTTATCTTATAGACGAGAAACACTTTTATGATATCGATGTTCTACACCTACTGCCGATAACACCGTGTTTTCACTATTATAGCATATACCATTTTTGTAACCAATGTGTTGTTGTAATTCTCCGCAAGGCATATCCCAGATATTCTTATATGGCCCATTTCCACTTCGTTGAAGCCTCACATCAAAAGAGCAATCTTGAGATAATTTCAAAACCACACACATCGCTGCAGTTTCATAATATCTGTCATCACTGATGCAATAATTAAGTGACGAAATTATATCATTATTAACAGCTGTATTATTATTATAATCAAGACAAGCTGAATTTGATGCAAATATATATTCCCATTCAGTGCCGTTTCTTTCGAATTTATAGAAATCACTTCTTTGTAGGTAATTGTTCTGGCTTACTTTGAGCTTATTCATGTTAAAGTAATTGTTGGAATAAAAATCCACTATCGTCTATCAACTAATAGTTATATTATCAATATATTATCATATACGGTGTTAAGATGATGACATAAGTTATGAGAAGCTGTCATCGAAGTTAGAGGAAGCTGAAGTGCAAGGATTGATAATGTAATAGGATAATGAAACATATAAAACGGAATGAGGAATAATCGCAATATTAGTATGTAGAAATATAGATTCCATTTTGAGGATTCCTATATCCTCGAGGAGAACTTCTAGTATATTCTGTATACCTAATATTATAGCCTTTATCAACAATGGAATCCCAACAATTATCTAATTACCCACATATATCTCATGGTAGCGCCTGTGCTTCGGTTACTTCTAAGGAAGTCCACACAAATCAAGATCCGTTAGACGTTTCAGCTTCCAAAATTCAAGAATATGATAAGGCTTCCACTAAGGCTAACTCTCAACAGACAACAACACCTGCTTCATCAGCTGTTCCAGAGAACCCCCATCATGCCTCTCCTCAACCTGCTTCAGTACCACCTCCACAGAATGGGCCGTACCCACAGCAGTGCATGATGACCCAAAACCAAGCCAATCCATCTGGTTGGTCATTTTACGGACACCCATCTATGATTCCGTATACACCTTATCAAATGTCGCCTATGTACTTTCCACCTGGGCCACAATCACAGTTTCCGCAGTATCCATCATCAGTTGGAACGCCTCTGAGCACTCCATCACCTGAGTCAGGTAATACATTTACTGATTCATCCTCAGCGGACTCTGATATGACATCCACTAAAAAATATGTCAGACCACCACCAATGTTAACCTCACCTAATGACTTTCCAAATTGGGTTAAAACATACATCAAATTTTTACAAAACTCGAATCTCGGTGGTATTATTCCGACAGTAAACGGAAAACCCGTACGTCCGATCACTGATGATGAACTCACCTTCTTGTATAACGCTTTTCAAATATTTGCTCCCTCTCAATTCCTACCTACCTGGGTCAAAGACATCCTATCCGTTGATTATACGGATATCATGAAAATTCTTTCCAAAAGTATTGAAAAAATGCAATCTGATACCCAAGAGGCAAACGACATTGTGACCCTGGCAAATTTGCAATATAATGGCAGTACACCTGCAGATGCATTTGAAACAAAAGTCACAAACATTATCGACAGACTGAACAATAATGGCATTCATATCAATAACAAGGTCGCATGTCAATTAATTATGAGAGGTCTATCTGGCGAATATAAATTTTTACGCTACACACGTCATCGACATCTAAATATGACAGTCGCTGAACTGTTCTTAGATATCCATGCTATTTATGAAGAACAACAGGGATCGAGAAACAGCAAACCTAATTACAGGAGAAATCCGAGTGATGAGAAGAATGATTCTCGCAGCTATACGAATACAACCAAACCCAAAGTTATAGCTCGGAATCCTCAAAAAACAAATAATTCGAAATCGAAAACAGCCAGGGCTCACAATGTATCCACATCTAATAACTCTCCCAGCACGGACAACGATTCCATCAGTAAATCAACTACTGAACCGATTCAATTGAACAATAAGCACGACCTTCATCTTAGGCCAGAAACTTACTGAATCTACAGTAAATCATACTAATCATTCTGATGATGAACTCCCTGGACACCTCCTTCTCGATTCAGGAGCATCACGAACCCTTATAAGATCTGCTCATCACATACACTCAGCATCATCTAATCCTGACATAAACGTAGTTGATGCTCAAAAAAGAAATATACCAATTAACGCTATTGGTGACCTACAATTTCACTTCCAGGACAACACCAAAACATCATTAAAGGTATTGCACACTCCTAACATAGCCTATGACTTACTCAGTTTGAATGAATTGGCTGCAGTAGATATCACAGCATGCTTTACCAAAAACGTCTTAGAACGATCTGACGGCACTGTACTTGCACCTATCGTAAAATATGGAGACTTTTACTGGGTATCTAAAAAGTACTTGCTTCCATCAAATATCTCCGTACCCACCATCAATAATGTCCATACAAGTGAAAGTACACGCAAATATCCTTATCCTTTCATTCATCGAATGCTTGCGCATGCCAATGCACAGACAATTCGATACTCACTTAAAAATAACACCATCACGTATTTTAACGAATCAGATGTCGACTGGTCTAGTGCTATTGACTATCAATGTCCTGATTGTTTAATCGGCAAAAGCACCAAACACAGACATATCAAAGGTTCACGACTAAAATACCAAAATTCATACGAACCCTTTCAATACCTACATACTGACATATTTGGTCCAGTTCACAACCTACCAAAAAGTGCACCATCCTATTTCATCTCATTTACTGATGAGACAACAAAATTCCGTTGGGTTTATCCATTACACGACCGTCGCGAGGACTCTATCCTCGATGTTTTTACTACGATACTAGCTTTTATTAAAAACCAGTTTCAGGCCAGTGTCTTGGTTATACAAATGGACCGTGGTTCTGAGTATACTAACAGAACTCTCCATAAATTCCTTGAAAAAAATGGTATAACTCCATGCTATACAACCACAGCGGATTCCCGAGCACATGGAGTCGCTGAACGGCTGAACCGTACCTTATTAGATGACTGCCGTACTCAACTGCAATGTAGTGGTTTACCGAACCATTTATGGTTCTCTGCAATCGAATTTTCTACTATTGTGAGAAATTCACTAGCTTCACCTAAAAGCAAAAAATCTGCAAGACAACATGCTGGCTTGGCAGGACTTGATATCAGTACTTTGTTACCTTTCGGTCAACCTGTTATCGTCAATGATCACAACCCTAACTCCAAAATACATCCTCGTGGCATCCCAGGCTACGCTCTACATCCGTCTCGAAACTCTTATGGATATATCATCTATCTTCCATCCTTAAAGAAGACAGTAGATACAACTAACTATGTTATTCTTCAGGGCAAGGACTCCAGATTAGATCAATTCAATTACGACGCACTCACTTTCGATGAAGACTTAAACCGTTTAACTGCTTCATATCAATCGTTCATTGCGTCAAATGAGATCCAACAATCCAATGATCTTAACATAGAATCAGACCATGACTTTCAATCTGATATTGAACTATATCCTGAGCAACCGAGAAATGTCCTTTCAAAAGCTGTGAGTCCAACCGATTCCACACCCCCGTCAACTCATACTGAAGATTCGAAACGTGTTTCTAAAACCAATATTCGCGCACCCAGAGAAGTTGACCCCAACATATCTGAATCTAATATTCTTCCATCTAAGAAGAGATCTAGCACCCCCCAAATTTCCGATATCGAGAGTACCGATTCGGGTGGTATGCATAGATTAGATGTTCCTTTACTTGCTCCCATGTCCCAATCTAACACACATGAGTCGTCGTACGCCAGTAAATCTAAAGATTTCAGACACTCAGACTCGTACAGTGACAATGAGACTAATCATACAAACGTACCAATATCCAGTACGGGTGGTACCAATAATAAAACTGTTCCGCAGACAAGCGAACAGGAGACTGAGAAAAGGATTATACACCGCTTCACCTCCGATCGGATACTTCCGTCATCAGAAAGTAATTCACTACACCATGTCGTTCCTATCAAAACGTCAGATACTTGTTTTAAGGAAAATACAGAGGAATCTATTATCGCTGATCTTCCACTCCCCGATCTGCCTCCAGAACCTCCTACCGAATTATCAGACTCTTTTAAAGAACTTCCACCGATCAATTCTCGTCAAACTAATTCCAGTTTGGGTGGTATTGGTGACTCTAATGCCTATACTACTATCAACAGTAAGAAAAGATCATTAGAAGATAATGAAACTGAAATTAAGGTATCACGAGACACATGGAATACTAAGAATATGCGTAGTTTAGAACCTCCGAGATCGAAGAAACGAATTCACCTGATTGCAGCTGTAAAAGCAGTAAAATCAATCAAACCAATACGAACAACCTTACGATACGATGAGGCAATCACCTATAATAAAGATATTAAAGAAAAAGAAAAATATATCGAGGCATACCACAAAGAAGTCAATCAACTGTTGAAGATGAAAACTTGGGACACTGACAAATATTATGACAGAAAAGAAATAGACCCTAAAAGAGTAATAAATTCAATGTTTATCTTCAACAGGAAACGTGACGGTACTCATAAAGCTAGATTTGTTGCAAGAGGTGATATTCAGCATCCTGACACTTACGACTCAGGCATGCAATCCAATACCGTACATCACTATGCATTAATGACATCCCTGTCACTTGCATTAGACAATAACTACTATATTACACAATTAGACATATCTTCGGCATATTTGTATGCAGACATCAAAGAAGAATTATACATAAGACCTCCACCACATTTAGGAATGAATGATAAGTTGATACGTTTGAAGAAATCACTTTATGGATTGAAACAAAGTGGAGCGAACTGGTACGAAACTATCAAATCATACCTGATAAAACAGTGTGGTATGGAAGAAGTTCGTGGATGGTCATGCGTATTTAAGAATAGTCAAGTAACAATTTGCTTATTCGTTGATGATATGATATTGTTCAGCAAGGACTTAAATTCGAATAAAAGAATTATAGCAAAACTCAAGATGCAATACGATACCAAGATTATAAATCTAGGTGAAAGCGATGATGAAATTCAACACGACATCCTTGGCTTAGAAATCAAATATCAAAGAGGTAAATACATGAAATTAGGTATGGAAAACTCATTAACTGAGAAAATACCCAAATTAAACGTACCTTTGAATCCAAACGGAAGAAAACTTGGTGCCCCAGGCCAACCAGGTCTCTATATAAACCAGCAAGAACTAGAGCTAGAAGAAGATGATTACAAAATGAAGGTACATGAAATGCAAAAGCTGATAGGTCTAGCATCATATGTTGGATATAAATTTAGATTTGACCTATTATACTACATCAACACACTTGCACAACATATACTATTTCCGTCCAAGCAAGTGTTAGATATGACATATGAATTGATACAGTTCATATGGAATACGAGAGATAAGCAATTAATATGGCACAAAAGCAAACCTGTTAAGCCAACAAATAAATTAGTTGTTATAAGCGATGCCTCGTATGGTAACCAACCGTATTATAAATCACAAATTGGCAACATATATTTACTTAATGGAAAAGTAATTGGAGGAAAGTCCACCAAGGCTTCATTAACATGTACTTCAACTACGGAAGCAGAAATACACGCAATAAGTGAATCTGTCCCATTATTAAATAATCTAAGTTACCTGATACAAGAACTCGACAAGAAACCAATTACCAAAGGATTACTAACCGACAGTAAATCTACAATCAGTATAATTATATCCAATAATGAAGAGAAATTTAGAAACAGATTTTTTGGTACTAAAGCAATGAGACTGAGAGATGAAGTATCAGGAAATCATCTGCACGTATGCTATATCGAAACCAAAAAGAATATTGCAGACGTAATGACCAAACCTCTTCCGATAAAAACATTCAAACTATTAACAAACAAATGGATTCATTAGATCTATTACATTATGGGTGGTATGTTGGAATAAAAATCCACTATCGTCTATCAACTAATAGTTATATTATCAATATATTATCATATACGGTGTTAAGATGATGACATAAGTTATGAGAAGCTGTCATCGAAGTTAGAGGAAGCTGAAGTGCAAGGATTGATAATGTAATAGGATAATGAAACATATAAAACGGAATGAGGAATAATCGTAATATTAGTATGTAGAAATATAGATTCCATTTGGAGGATTCCTATATCCTCGAGGAGAACTTCTAGTATATTCTGTATACCTAATATTATAGCCTTTATCAACAATGGAATCCCAACAATTATCTAATTACCCACATATATCTCAGTAATTCACAGTTAACAACAGTTGATAAAAAATATTCTGTATACACGTCCCCACTCTGTGATAAAGCTTCCTGTTTGCTTGTAAATTAAGTGAATTTTCAAGGGCATTATCAAAGGCCTTAGTAATAATGGTAATAATATATGGATACGAAGAATTTTTCGTATAATCGCATGCATTATTACTTAACATATTTTCAGTTGAATAATTCATTGAAAGAGCGTCTGACTCACAAAATGGCGCAGATTTTGCCAAAGTATTATTAATTTGTACACTATTATGAGAGAGAGTTACCCCTTCAATACCCTTTTGCGTACTATTTTCAAGACATGCATAGCTACCCAACAGAAATGCACCTAGGATACATATCCTGAATAAGGGATATATCATTATGAGGTTAAGTGGCCTAAAAACGCAATTAATACGGATCCTTGTACTATTAAGTCTTTTCTATCTCTGAAAATTAACTTAAGAAGCGAGGCTATCTAGATTAGTGTTGATGTATATGTGTATGCTGTCCTGGTGTAGCTGTGGTTTTTATAGATTATCTCAGATTTGTGATACTCTGTAAGTGGCGGCCTCATTTTGTCTCTCCTTGAATACGAAAATTTGTGGGCTAAAGATTTATTCTCATCAACAAATCAAGTAACAATCATTCGTGTTGGAATAAAAATCAAATACCGTCTATCATCTAACACCGTATATGATAATATATTGATAGTATAACTATTGGTTGATAGACGATAGTTGATTTTTATACCAACACTAGGAAACCACAATCCAAGATGAGATAAATATAGAGGAAAATACAAGTTTGAGTTTAGATCTGAAGTTACCTTAACATTTGTATAAGCAAATTCGCTACGCGACTCTCACATCAAAAACTGCTTCTATGGCCAAGTTGGTAAGGCGCCACACTAGTAATGTGGAGATCATCGGTTCAAATCCGATTGGAAGCATTTTTTTGAATACTGAAAAATTAAGCTGATCACCAAACTCATGTAATATATATGCTTGACTATACAAATTACAGGCTTCTTCTCATATTTTTCTGCTCTACGTTAACCTACTTTAAACAGTCCAAAAGGCTTATGTTGTCCACATGAAATGCCTAAAACAGATGGCCAATATTTAATTTTTTTCCTTACTACATTTAAATCTGTATACTACCTAAATATCCTCTTTCGCTACTGTGGGAGAAGAAGAAGAATAACTCTCAGTTTATAATCTGATCTAGGCACTCTCAGATTGCGAATTAGCTTTTACAGTAAACGCCCCATCGCTCCATTTTTTGAAAGAGTCTAGAAGTTCATCATTTTTATGTAACTCTGCTATCTCAGTATAACCACCTCTGGAAGTACCACCGATGATAACGTTTGGGACTGTTCTCCTACCAGTGACTTTTTCAATCTGGTCTTGTAGTTCTTTTGTGTGTTCGTGCCTATCCAATTCTACAACGTAGTAAGATGGAGAAAACGTGTACGAATTAGTCAACAAAGCTTTCAGTTTTTTGCTATATGGGCAGCCAGTCTTGCTAAATACAATCATGGGTGACTGTTCCATTATTTTGTTGTATTCTGCAGCGGCATCAAATTCAGCGTCCCCACTATTTTTATCAACTTCTTCGGCTTCCTTATCTTGTGTATTTACTGTATCATGGACAGATTGGTGAGTGCCAGGTGCATTTCCTGAATTGTCAAACGTCACCAATGAATCAGGATGGTGAGTAGTAATACTTTCGTTGACGCTAGCATTCGAATTCCTTAACACAAAAAACACAACAATGAGCAGTAAATTAGTTATTACCAAGACTCTCACGTTTCTTTTGTTTATAACAATAGCCATCTCTAATTTTCTTCAGTTGTTTTGCGTTTAATTTGAAAATTTTGCTTCTTTCCAATATATAGGTTTTTTCTTTTATTTGATTCGAGCTTTTTCACTGAGGGGATATGTACACATTGGCAAATATCCTGCCGAAAGTACTTCTTTATTTTTTTTCAAAACGCAGTCCCACTTACCGGTATGACGTAGTCTCGATTCTCAAATACACCCGGGACTGCATATTTATACATCTGTAGTAAAGTCATTTTATATGGATTGTGAAGGAAAAAATTTACATAACTGGAAGATAAATAAACATAACTATGTAAGGAATAGTAATAAGAATGTAGAAAACGCCAATGGAAGTTGTCCAAACTATAGTCCGACCCGTTGCATATTATTTACCGGCAATCGCCTTATCATGAGTAGATTCTAAAAATGCTAATCTATCGGTGATGTAACCACACACTCTTTTCCATTCCGTTTTATCCTGCCCTAAAAGGTCATCGAGATATTTGAAAGGATTCTTATTAACACAAACATATTCGTTTAAAACCTTGAAATTCTCTAGTTCAATATCGTAATTTTTTACCTTTTTTAAGGCCGTATATGAACGAGCAGGTTTACCATTCGTAGTCAAAAAATTGCTTTTAGATAAATCGTATGGGTCAAACTTTGGGAAGTTTGAATGGATGAACATAACATCTACATGATTCTTGGCATTTAAGTCCTCGTTGTCGAAAAATTCTTCGGTGTATTTTTCGAGGGAATAGTTTTTGTCAAACTTGATTGCATCAGCTGATTTAGTGCCACCGTATTTGTTGCCAATGCTCTCCATAGCATTTAAGTAACGGCCATAATCCTGCACAAAGTCGTGTTGTAACATTGCTACACCATGAAACCCGTCTTCATCATGGTAGCCTTCAACGCCTGTCCTTGTTCTAACTTGGTAAAATGATAGACCATAAAAGTTTGCAGCGGCAATGAAAGTTTCCTTATCACCTTCACCAGCAGCTTTTTGAGAAAATATTGGGTAGTACCACGTTGGTCCATTGACGTTGTAGAATAAAGATAGAAGAGCCGTAGCCAAATGCTTCGTTTTGTTTATCATCAGTTGGCCGGATTCCGTAGACACGTCGGGTATTGTTCCGTCTAGGTCACTTAGCGGGACGTCACTCAAATCCTTCAAATCCTTTGTGTAAACAGCAGGTGGGGTGATATCGTCTCGAGAATTGCGAACTCTCTTTTTCTTGTCCACAGCAATACCTGCAATGTCGTAATACAATGGGTGAGTTGTACGCCTCCAGAAATCGGGCCACATGACCAAGCCCGTAGACACATATGGTTCTTCATTGAATATGTTGTCTAGGGGTTTGATGGGGAAGTTGTCAGCATCCAGTAAGAGCAGGTTTTCAAAACTAGAAGCGATAAGGGCCAATGATTTAAACTGGTATCCTTTGAAAACAAATTTTTCAATCGTCTCTCGTGGTAGAATATCTGAAACGTAAATACACTTGGAGTTATACTTAGGCAGAATCTTGTTACAAAACTCAGTTTCACCTTCATCACCAGGAGGGATCAGGACTTCCACAGGTAACGTGGTCCCCATATTCCTTAAAGTCTTAATGATCAAAAATGCCATAAGGGAGAACTTCCCGCCACCCACTGTGGCTATACCGGACCCTTTGTACGTACCCTTTGGCGAGACGAGAGTCGCTATATGCTCTACGTAGTCCTTATGGCTTTTGGTCAGACTTGCTACTTCATCCGGAGATAGTTCCAAACACTTGGACAGCTCCTTAGCAGACAACTTGTAAAGATCTTTGTAGTGGTCGGGACGGTCTCCAATGTCACCCTTTAATAAGCATGCCTCGTTATACTGCTTTGCAGTACTCCCCTTGGGCGAATCAACCATTAGAAAGTTGAAAACGTTGTTGTAGAAGCTTTTCAACTTTTCATTGCCTGCCTCATCATTGTCCCTCAATGGGGTTGAATCGTCAGCGCTGGCGGCGTCTGAGGAAGATGAATACTTATTGGAGTAACTCTGGACATATCTGTCTAAGTACTCCTTGTACTCCTTGACCGACGTGTTCTCATCCATGTATTTGTTTGTAATGACGAACAGCCCGCACAATATCAAAACTATGAACGTCAGCTTGAACAGCTTTGAAAACCTTTTGGTAAGCAGCATACTGAAAATATAATTTTACTGACCTACCTACACTGATTTGTCTCGAAGTAGATATGATACCTTGAGCAGCACGAGGATATTAAAAAGTAGGGCAATTCTGCTTTTAACGTATAAGCAACACCAAGTACACGTAATTTATTTTGATGATTCTTCTATATTTTTTTTTTCTTCATTGTTATTTTTTCACTATCTTTTTCATCCCTCCGCAAAAGGACGCGATCCTTTTTTAGCACGTGAACGGTAATAACGGGTCCTGGACGATGTATTAGAGTCACCTAATCACCAAGCGAGCCAATGGCGACTCACTTGACTTGCATGTTTGCATAACCTATTTAGCGAACCCTCCAACTTCTGAGCGCACCAGCTTAACTTGTGCGCTAAGCTGCCTTGCCCGACATAGTGCCATCGCTCATTCCACCTCACACCTGATTAACTAAAAGTTTTAAAACTACGGGACTGCGAAAAAGTAGAGCTACGTTACTGCAGACCTACAATAATTGCACACATCGGCCTGATAACGAATGCTTCTAAAATTCTACTGTGCTACTATCGGCTGGTCGCGCCCGACGGGTTCGCTCAGCCGCTCTGCGCCCTCTTACTCTTCAGCCATTCTGCTGCGGCCGAAGCTATAAAAGTATGTCAATTTGGCTTTTTCCAAAATCCCCCTCTGGCTCTTTCTCTTCTCAAGACAAGCATTGAAGAGACTCACTAGTAAGCTTAAGATAGTCCTACACACAACCACCATGTCTGCTAACGATTACTACGGCGGAACCGCCGGCGAGAAGAGCCAATATTCCCGTCCCTCCAACCCGCCACCTTCATCCGCTCATCAGAACAAAACTCAGGAGCGTGGATACCCACCCCAACAACAGCAGCAGTACTACCAGCAGCAGCAGCAGCATCCCGGATACTATAACCAACAAGGATACAATCAGCAAGGGTACAATCAGCAAGGGTACAATCAGCAGGGCTACAATCAGCAGGGATATAACCAGCAGGGATATAACCAACAAGGCCATCAACAACCAGTCTACGTCCAACAACAACCACCCCAGAGGGGTAACGAAGGTTGTCTGGCTGCATGTCTGGCTGCATTATGTATATGCTGCACCATGGATATGCTATTCTAAGAGAACCCGCAAAAGTATTCAAGAATGAAAAAAAAAAAAAGAATAATCTCCCCTTCTGTTCTTTGCAGTTGCCTTTCTTCCCCTCAGTGTTATTTTTTTTCACAAGGAGATAAAAAAAAAAACTTTAACATGTCACTTTAAGCATGTATGTAATACGTCTATTAATTATATGTAACTTTTATAACTATTTTCATTTCTATGTGATCCATTTGCAGTTATGCACCTTTTTTTTTTTTCCGAATTGTGCTATGTATATATCACTAGTAATAATGTACCAAACTATACAAACACGTAGGATACAGTAAAAAAAATTTTAGCTGGTGAACTGTTGTAAGAAGGAGATTTCATCGGGCGTGAAATTTATTGCAGAAATTTGGGCAGAATGGTTCATCAAAAAGGTGTAGATCTCTTGCGCAAAAACATTCGCCTCTACATTGCTTGAAAGGCCCGTAACAATTTTATGAATGGTATCATTACTCATTGTGACCTCCGTGCTGGTCAAATTGATAATTTTCAGGAAACCCATGT
This sequence comes from Saccharomyces cerevisiae S288C, assembly GCF_000146045.2. Taxonomy (NCBI): domain Eukaryota; kingdom Fungi; phylum Ascomycota; class Saccharomycetes; order Saccharomycetales; family Saccharomycetaceae; genus Saccharomyces; species Saccharomyces cerevisiae. Next base: position 271,162 of record NC_001134.8, read on the forward strand.
ACGCGCTACTCTTTTCCTCTACATCGTCCAATGCGTTAACGGACAAACACCATTTATTCCAGTTGGAATCATTGGCAAATGCGCCAGAACTGAAAACTTCAGGGTGTGTTAGCCCCATTTTTCCGATGGTCACAGACAAGTTCTCCATCACAGAGCTGTCTACGATTTGTGTGTTGGTGGTAAATAAATCTAGAATGATTCTAGACATATCAATGATATAAGTATTCAAATCGATACGTTCGCTTATCAAACCAAGCGCCCATATCGCATTTATCACAGCAGGAGTACCATCACTATCGTCGTTATGCATTATTTCCGTACCAATCAACTTCAAGAAATCCTCCAAATTACCAATTACCAGTTCCGAATTGAAAAAATATACAATATCTCCCAACAGGGCAAAGCAGCTTTGTCTTACTTCATGGACAGGGTCCTGCAAACATTCTAGCATGATTTTCAATATCGTTAAATCCTTCGTCCCTTGAGGGAACAATAGATCCTGCGAGTGAGCGCCAAGACCTTGTACCAATCCATCAATCAAATCTAATGAGGTGATGATGAAGTCCTTCTCAGGCACTACTATTGTCGGGTCTTGATGTGATTTGGCTTCCAATTCGACACAATGACATAGAATTCTAAAGGCTCTGTTGTACACTTCTGGTGCCATAGGCATGAATCTTTCCCCCAGTGATGATGCCACGCAGGAAAGACATTCTAAAAGTGGCCACAGCTCCTTGTCACTGTCTGACAGCAAAGCCCATTTTTCAATTAAGGGCGGCAAAATTATTTGCATCGCTGTCTCGTCTAATGCACATTTTTCAGCAAACCTGCCGATGGCATCATATAATATAATTAAATTCTTTTTCTTGTAATATTTCAAACATTTATCAAAACTCGTCAATAATTGACTATAAAATAAAGTTTCAACCAATTCGGAGTCGGCGTTTTCAATAAATACTGCTACACTACTAATAGCCGCCTCTTGAACATCCTTTTTCTTGTCCATTAATGTGTTTATTATAGGTTCTAAGACTGGAATTAAAAACTCAGTATGGTCTTGTAATATCCATGGTGAAAACCTACTTAATGTCCAACATGTCATTTTCCTCACTGGTGCCCACTTATCGTTCAATTGTTCCACTAAAAATGGTATTAGTGCTGGTAAGCCATCATTAAAATACTTCATTCCACCTTCTGCCATGGCCCCCAGTGCTAATATAGTAGCTTCTCTAATAAACCACCTATCAGAACCCAAATGTTCTCTTAAAAATGGGAACGCTATATCCATCACTTGATGAGGTAAAATATTCGTCATTACATCTAGCGTTGCCGCGGAACATTTTCTCAAATTCCATTGCGTATCAACATCGCCATCTTCATCATCATCATCATCATCATCATCTTCGTTGTCATCTGCATCCTCTCCATTTCCTGCCTCTTTCTTTTTCACAATACGGGGTGCAATGGGCTTGATGTCCTCATCTTTATCCTCCAAGAATGCATCATCATCATTAGAAGCTTCCAGGAGAACGATGGATTCTTCGTTATAGACCATTTTCGATAATAATATTGGCACGATATCCTTAACATATGGTTGTAAGATATGTTCAGGAATATTTGGGCTCGTTGCAAAGGCGTGCAAAAACTCGCAGGCTTCAATAGCCACTTTTTCCTCATTTACAGTGGTGATCAAATGCAACATGAATTGTACAATACCATCTAAATGGGAAACCAGCTTATCTGGTCTGAATTCCAATAAGAAACTAAAACTAATGCAAATCTGTGCCCTAACTAGGTCGTTTTCGTCGTTTTGTGCCAACTGAAAAATAATTTCTAAGAATTTATCTAATCTCACAATAAAACTTTGTGTTTGTAGCGGGATCACTGTATTTATACATTTCACCGATTCTGAGCGAATCACAGGTGAGAAATTTGGATTCGAAATAAACCTAAAAAAACTATCCAATAAGGCTTCCATAGGCTTCGTATTTCCCGACCATTCCAATTGGAAAAATTGAGCGCTGTCTTCCATGATCTTAGATAAAGCCTTAATACTTGGCTCATTTCCATTTGAGGTTAGCTCTAGCAACTGGTAAAGCATTTGAAGACCAGTTGGATCATCTCTATGCTGCCTATAGTAAGTGGAAAATAAAGTAGTAATAACGATACCTGTCACGTTCGAAACGAGATTATTGTTCGAATTATAAAGGCCATGTATAATGTTTGATTTGACGTATCCTAAGTCGTGGCTATTGCTCTTAATTAAATTGTTTCCCCCTAGCATTGAATTTTTCAACAGCATACCGGCGGTAGCTCTATTGTTCTGAAGATCCTGTAGGGAGTAGTGTTGCTTCAATACATCATCAGATTCGCCTTCAATTAAAATATAACACAAATAATTGAGAAATTCAGGTTGCAGCTGGAAGTTCTCCATAGCTTCCATTGCGTTATTACGAATCTCTGGATTTGGTGACATACAGTTCTGTAAAAGAGTTGCTAGTTGCAACACATAGTCTTCGGCGGGCTTCCATGTCGATGCCATCTTTATTCACTTAACTACTGCTAACAATTCTGAAAACCAAAGACTGCGGAATATTCTGATATGTATTATTACTATTCACTGCTCTTCTGCATAATTAATACTGAAAAGTTTTTCATACTTTTAAACATAACCTTTTTTTAAGCAAAACTCTATAACCCGGATCAGAAAACTACGAAAAGAGGGTAATAACATAGGTGCAGGATTTCCATCGATAACGACACCGACAATGAGCCTTGCTGCAACATCCAATTAGGACTAATAACTATCGTAGGAATTTCTACGTAATAAACTTCAACAGAGCCTAAAATTTGAAAATAAATAATCTAGAGGGGAAACTTAAAGAAATTCTATTCTTGTCAATAAAGTGGAAATGTGTCAGATGTCACAGTTTCTTTATTTGTGACACATATTTTCAACATAAATTCAGGCATTAGTGCTTTTATAAGCATAAGAAGTTGTGGCGATATGAATATTCCAGATTTTACTTACAAGCTGCATTGTATTCCTAAAATTCTTTTTTCTTTTTTTTTTTTTTTATGGAAAGGACCACTCTTACATAACTAGAATAGCATTAAGAATCAGATTTACAGATAATGATGTCATTATTAAATATATATATATATATATTGTCACTCCGTTCAAGTCGACAACCAATAAAAAATTTAAAAGAAACCAGGCAGTTAATAGAAAAAATATGATATGAATGAATATTCCACTTTCTTTTTACAGTCTTTGTAGATAATGAATCTGACCATCTAAATTTCTTAGTTTTTCAGCAGCTTGTTCCGAAGTTAAATCTCTTTGAGGCTCACCTAACAATTCAAAACCAACCAAGAATTTCCGAACAGTAGCTGATCTCAGTAAAGGTGGGTAGAAATGCATGTGAAACCAACTATTACTCAATTCATCACCAGTCGCATTCAAAGGAGCCTGATGGATACCCATTGAGTATGGGAAACTCGTTTCAAATAAATTATCATACTTAATAGTTAGTTGCTTTAAAATCGAGGCGAGGTCCTCCTTCACCATTTGGTTAAATTGGCTAATTGAGGCAAGCTTCTTCTTTGAAATGACCAAGGTCTCAAATGGCCAGATGGCCCAGTATGGAACAACAACAATAAAGGATTCATTCTCCACTACGACTCTTGACTTCTCTCTTGATTCTAATTTGACGTAATCGGCAAACAAATCAGTATTGTGTTCACGTTTATATTTATCAAAAGATTTCAATTCTTGCGAAACTTCACTAGGGATGGATTCTAAGCACCAAGCTTGGCCATGTGGATGTAAGTTGGAACAACCCATGGCTGTACCTTTGTTTTCAAATATTTGGACATATTTGAAAGGCTTATGATTTTCTCTTGCTTCTCTGGAGAGATCGTCAGTCAATGCTTGCCAAGAATTAACAATATGAACCAGATCTGATTGTTTCATTTGTGGAATGGTTAGATTATGATTGGGGCTAAAACATATGACGAAACAATTGCCTCTCACAGATTGCACTTTAAGCAGCCTATTTTTAAGATTATCCTCATTGGAATCATTCTGTGGTAAAATAGGTTGATCGAGCCTAACGGCAGCATAATCATTGGGGAAAATATACGTTGATTCATATCTTGGGTTTAGGTTACCAGTAGCTCTTTTGTTACCAGGACATAGATAGCATTTTGGATCATACAATGGAGCTGTGGGCTTGTAAGCAGCCTCCTGTTGACCTAACCAAGGTCTTTTAGCTCTGTGTGGAGAAACTAAGATCCATGAATCGGTTAGTGGATTGTAACGTCTATGGGAATGGCTAGAAAAATCAAATTCTTCAGCAGTCATTTTTGAGGGAATATTCAACTGTTTTTTTTTATCATGTTGATGCTCTGCATAATAATGCCCATAAATATTTCCGACCTGCTTTTATATCTTTGCTAGCCAAACTAACTGAACATAGCTACACATTATTTTCAGCTTGGCTATTTTGTGAACACTGTATAGCCAGTCCTTCGGATCACGGTCAACAGTTGTCCGAGCGCTTTTTGGACCCTTTCCCTTATTTTTGGGTTAAGGAAAATGACAGAAAATATATCTAATGAGCCTTCGCTCAACAGTGCTCCGAAGTATAGCTTTCCAAAAGGAGAGGCAAAGCAATTTAAGAATGTATGAACAAAATAAAGGGGAAAAATTACCCCCTCTACTTTACCAAACGAATACTACCAATAATATTTACAACTTTTCCTTATGATTTTTTCACTGAAGCGCTTCGCAATAGTTGTGAGTGATATCAAAAGTAACGAAATGAACTCCGCGGCTCGTGCTATATTCTTGTTGCTACCGTCCATATCTTTCCATAGATTTTCAATTTTTGATGTCTCCATGGTGGTACAGAGAACTTGTAAACAATTCGGTCCCTACATGTGAGGAAATTCGCTGTGACACTTTTATCACTGAACTCCAAATTTAAAAAATAGCATAAAATTCGTTATACAGCAAATCTATGTGTTGCAATTAAGAACTAAAAGATATAGAGTGCATATTTTCAAGAAGGATAGTAAGCTGGCAAATCAGGAAAATCTGTAGACAATCTTGGACCCGTAAGTTTCACCGTTTTTCAAGGTTACACAATCTTTCCAGTTCTCTTGATTGATAGCATCAATGTATCTACCAGGCTCAATTGCAAAACCTTGTCTTGCTTCGTAACCAGCAGACAAGAAATCACCGGTATAAAATTGATAAGTTGGCTCTGTACTTAAAACTTCTAATGTAATATTGGAATCGGGATGAAAAGCCTTGACAATAAGCGTCAATTCATTGTTTAGAGTATTGATTTGACTTGGCTTAGCATTTTCATCCACCACAAAACAACAATCAAACTGGGGATTTTTGGGGCCTAAGACCGTTGGCTTTGTAGAGTTAAAGGTAGCAATTTCTCTATCGACGATATTACCCGTAGGAATCATGTTTTTGTCGACATCAACAGATTTTTTTGAACGCACCATAATCTCCGTACCCTCAATAGTGTCTCCATATGGCTTGTTCAGATTGAAATAACTATGATTTGTTAAATTTATTGGCGTCGCTTCACCAGCAGTCAATTTACCTTTATATACCATTTCCAAACTTTTTTGGGCAACGTTCACAGTATACTGTATGGTTACCAATAGATCACCTGGAAATTCGGTGTCCTTCTCATTATCTATCAGCATGTACTCGGCGGTAAAAACATCCTTTGAAGGATTTTGAATGATGGGTCCCAAAAATCTTTTTCTGTGGAAAGAACCGATACTACTATGATTCGCATTAACGCCGTTATTAACGGTTAACTGATAGTCTTTGTTGCATAAACTAAACTTACCCTTCGAAATACGATTAGCATACCTGCCGATCGTGGCGCCTATATAAGCACTATCAGGATTCAAATACCCTTCCTCATTTTCATAGCCAAGAACAACTGATTGTCCGTTCACTTTCAGGTCAACAATGCTGGCGCCCAAATTGGCAAACGTGGCTTGAAATCTGGTGCCGGCACCAATAGTCACAAATCTTGCGTCATAACGCATATCTTCAGCGGAAAATCTGGCCTCGACACCCCTTAACTGGTAACCAAAAGGATTCTCAGTAGTCCATTTCCATAAATCCTTGCAGGAGTCTTCAACCTGCAACTCGGTCTGCCATTTCAGTTCGCGTTTGGCCCTATCTGGTTTAGCCGTCAAGTTCAAAACATCACCTGCTCTTCTGCCCGTAACTTTGTATGGAAGATCAATACCAGAAGCTTTGCAGAATGCATGATAAACTTCAAAAACTGTAGAACCTTTACCGGAACCCAAGTTCCACTCACGACACAAACCTTCATTTTCATTGTAGGCCTCTAGGTATTGCAGGGCTGCAATATGACCTTTTGCTAGATCAACTACGTGGATATAATCCCTGATCGGGGTACCATCTCTGGAATCATAATCGTCTCCGAAGATGTAAAGCTTCTCGCGCCTACCAACAGCTACTTGAGCCATATATGGCAACAAATTGTTTGGTATACCTAGCGGATCTTCTCCGATTAATCCAGAGGGATGTGCGCCAATTGGGTTAAAATAACGCAAGATAGCAAACTTCCAACTTTTTTTGTCGCTATTGTAAAGATCATTCAAGATATTCTCAATGGCGTATTTCGTATGACCATACGGATTAGTAGGCCCTAAGGGACATTCTTCTGGGATAGGAATCATATTTGGGAATCTCGTAGCATCACCATAGACAGTAGCAGAAGATGAAAAAACAAATTTGGAAACGTTGTATTGTTGCATTAACTCTAATAAAACGACAGTTCCCAAAATGTTATTGTGATAGTATCTCAGCGGGATTTGTGTAGATTCACCTACAGCCTTTAAACCAGCAAAGTGAATTACCGAATCAATTTTATATTCTTTGAAAACCTTTTCCAGACCTTTTCGGTCACACAAATCAACCTCATAGAAGGGAATGTGATGCTTGGTCAAGACCTCTAACCTGGCTACAGAATCATAAGTTGAATTCGACAGGTTATCAGCAACAACACAGTCATATCCATTCTCAATTAGCTCTACCACAGTGTGTGAACCAATGTATCCAGCACCACCTGTAACCAAAACAATTTTAGAAGTACTTTCACTTTGTAACTGAGCTGTCATTTATATTGAATTTTCAAAAATTCTTACTTTTTTTTTGGATGGACGCAAAGAAGTTTAATAATCATATTACATGGCATTACCACCATATACATATCCATATCTAATCTTACTTATATGTTGTGGAAATGTAAAGAGCCCCATTATCTTAGCCTAAAAAAACCTTCTCTTTGGAACTTTCAGTAATACGCTTAACTGCTCATTGCTATATTGAAGTACGGATTAGAAGCCGCCGAGCGGGCGACAGCCCTCCGACGGAAGACTCTCCTCCGTGCGTCCTCGTCTTCACCGGTCGCGTTCCTGAAACGCAGATGTGCCTCGCGCCGCACTGCTCCGAACAATAAAGATTCTACAATACTAGCTTTTATGGTTATGAAGAGGAAAAATTGGCAGTAACCTGGCCCCACAAACCTTCAAATTAACGAATCAAATTAACAACCATAGGATGATAATGCGATTAGTTTTTTAGCCTTATTTCTGGGGTAATTAATCAGCGAAGCGATGATTTTTGATCTATTAACAGATATATAAATGGAAAAGCTGCATAACCACTTTAACTAATACTTTCAACATTTTCAGTTTGTATTACTTCTTATTCAAATGTCATAAAAGTATCAACAAAAAATTGTTAATATACCTCTATACTTTAACGTCAAGGAGAAAAAACTATAATGACTAAATCTCATTCAGAAGAAGTGATTGTACCTGAGTTCAATTCTAGCGCAAAGGAATTACCAAGACCATTGGCCGAAAAGTGCCCGAGCATAATTAAGAAATTTATAAGCGCTTATGATGCTAAACCGGATTTTGTTGCTAGATCGCCTGGTAGAGTCAATCTAATTGGTGAACATATTGATTATTGTGACTTCTCGGTTTTACCTTTAGCTATTGATTTTGATATGCTTTGCGCCGTCAAAGTTTTGAACGAGAAAAATCCATCCATTACCTTAATAAATGCTGATCCCAAATTTGCTCAAAGGAAGTTCGATTTGCCGTTGGACGGTTCTTATGTCACAATTGATCCTTCTGTGTCGGACTGGTCTAATTACTTTAAATGTGGTCTCCATGTTGCTCACTCTTTTCTAAAGAAACTTGCACCGGAAAGGTTTGCCAGTGCTCCTCTGGCCGGGCTGCAAGTCTTCTGTGAGGGTGATGTACCAACTGGCAGTGGATTGTCTTCTTCGGCCGCATTCATTTGTGCCGTTGCTTTAGCTGTTGTTAAAGCGAATATGGGCCCTGGTTATCATATGTCCAAGCAAAATTTAATGCGTATTACGGTCGTTGCAGAACATTATGTTGGTGTTAACAATGGCGGTATGGATCAGGCTGCCTCTGTTTGCGGTGAGGAAGATCATGCTCTATACGTTGAGTTCAAACCGCAGTTGAAGGCTACTCCGTTTAAATTTCCGCAATTAAAAAACCATGAAATTAGCTTTGTTATTGCGAACACCCTTGTTGTATCTAACAAGTTTGAAACCGCCCCAACCAACTATAATTTAAGAGTGGTAGAAGTCACTACAGCTGCAAATGTTTTAGCTGCCACGTACGGTGTTGTTTTACTTTCTGGAAAAGAAGGATCGAGCACGAATAAAGGTAATCTAAGAGATTTCATGAACGTTTATTATGCCAGATATCACAACATTTCCACACCCTGGAACGGCGATATTGAATCCGGCATCGAACGGTTAACAAAGATGCTAGTACTAGTTGAAGAGTCTCTCGCCAATAAGAAACAGGGCTTTAGTGTTGACGATGTCGCACAATCCTTGAATTGTTCTCGCGAAGAATTCACAAGAGACTACTTAACAACATCTCCAGTGAGATTTCAAGTCTTAAAGCTATATCAGAGGGCTAAGCATGTGTATTCTGAATCTTTAAGAGTCTTGAAGGCTGTGAAATTAATGACTACAGCGAGCTTTACTGCCGACGAAGACTTTTTCAAGCAATTTGGTGCCTTGATGAACGAGTCTCAAGCTTCTTGCGATAAACTTTACGAATGTTCTTGTCCAGAGATTGACAAAATTTGTTCCATTGCTTTGTCAAATGGATCATATGGTTCCCGTTTGACCGGAGCTGGCTGGGGTGGTTGTACTGTTCACTTGGTTCCAGGGGGCCCAAATGGCAACATAGAAAAGGTAAAAGAAGCCCTTGCCAATGAGTTCTACAAGGTCAAGTACCCTAAGATCACTGATGCTGAGCTAGAAAATGCTATCATCGTCTCTAAACCAGCATTGGGCAGCTGTCTATATGAATTATAAGTATACTTCTTTTTTTTACTTTGTTCAGAACAACTTCTCATTTTTTTCTACTCATAACTTTAGCATCACAAAATACGCAATAATAACGAGTAGTAACACTTTTATAGTTCATACATGCTTCAACTACTTAATAAATGATTGTATGATAATGTTTTCAATGTAAGAGATTTCGATTATCCACAAACTTTAAAACACAGGGACAAAATTCTTGATATGCTTTCAACCGCTGCGTTTTGGATACCTATTCTTGACATGATATGACTACCATTTTGTTATTGTACGTGGGGCAGTTGACGTCTTATCATATGTCAAAGTCATTTGCGAAGTTCTTGGCAAGTTGCCAACTGACGAGATGCAGTAAAAAGAGATTGCCGTCTTGAAACTTTTTGTCCTTTTTTTTTTCCGGGGACTCTACGAGAACCCTTTGTCCTACTGATTAATTTTGTACTGAATTTGGACAATTCAGATTTTAGTAGACAAGCGCGAGGAGGAAAAGAAATGACAGAAAAATTCCGATGGACAAGAAGATAGGAAAAAAAAAAAGCTTTCACCGATTTCCTAGACCGGAAAAAAGTCGTATGACATCAGAATGAAAAATTTTCAAGTTAGACAAGGACAAAATCAGGACAAATTGTAAAGATATAATAAACTATTTGATTCAGCGCCAATTTGCCCTTTTCCATTTTCCATTAAATCTCTGTTCTCTCTTACTTATATGATGATTAGGTATCATCTGTATAAAACTCCTTTCTTAATTTCACTCTAAAGCATACCCCATAGAGAAGATCTTTCGGTTCGAAGACATTCCTACGCATAATAAGAATAGGAGGGAATAATGCCAGACAATCTATCATTACATTTAAGCGGCTCTTCAAAAAGATTGAACTCTCGCCAACTTATGGAATCTTCCAATGAGACCTTTGCGCCAAATAATGTGGATTTGGAAAAAGAGTATAAGTCATCTCAGAGTAATATAACTACCGAAGTTTATGAGGCATCGAGCTTTGAAGAAAAAGTAAGCTCAGAAAAACCTCAATACAGCTCATTCTGGAAGAAAATCTATTATGAATATGTGGTCGTTGACAAATCAATCTTGGGTGTTTCTATTCTGGATTCATTTATGTACAACCAGGACTTGAAGCCCGTCGAAAAAGAAAGGCGGGTTTGGTCCTGGTACAATTATTGTTACTTCTGGCTTGCTGAATGTTTCAATATCAACACTTGGCAAATTGCAGCTACAGGTCTACAACTGGGTCTAAATTGGTGGCAGTGTTGGATAACAATTTGGATTGGGTACGGTTTCGTTGGTGCTTTTGTTGTTTTGGCCTCTAGAGTTGGATCTGCTTATCATTTGTCATTCCCTATATCATCTAGAGCATCATTCGGTATTTTCTTCTCTTTATGGCCCGTTATTAACAGAGTCGTCATGGCCATCGTTTGGTATAGTGTCCAAGCTTATATTGCGGCAACTCCCGTATCATTAATGCTGAAATCTATCTTTGGAAAAGATTTACAAGACAAAATCCCAGATCACTTTGGATCACCGAATGCTACTACTTACGAGTTCATGTGTTTTTTTATCTTTTGGGCTGCCAGTCTTCCATTTTTACTGGTTCCACCTCACAAAATTAGACACCTGTTTACTGTTAAAGCCGTCTTGGTTCCGTTTGCTTCTTTTGGTTTCTTAATTTGGGCTATCAGAAGAGCTCACGGGCGTATTGCCTTAGGATCTTTAACCGATGTACAACCTCATGGCTCTGCCTTTTCGTGGGCTTTTCTAAGATCACTAATGGGTTGTATGGCTAATTTCTCCACAATGGTAATCAACGCTCCAGATTTCTCTAGATTTTCAAAAAACCCTAACTCCGCTTTATGGTCCCAATTAGTGTGCATTCCATTTTTGTTTTCCATCACTTGTTTAATTGGAATTCTAGTCACCGCAGCTGGTTATGAAATATACGGTATTAATTACTGGTCGCCACTCGATGTGCTAGAAAAATTTTTACAGACTACTTATAATAAGGGCACAAGAGCTGGTGTTTTCTTAATCTCTTTTGTTTTCGCCGTAGCTCAGTTAGGTACTAATATTTCTGCAAACTCATTATCGTGTGGAACTGATATGTCCGCTATTTTCCCCAAGTTTATCAATATCAAGCGTGGTTCATTATTTTGTGCAGCCATGGCGCTGTGTATTTGTCCATGGAATTTAATGGCAACATCAAGTAAATTTACAATGGCTTTGTCCGCATATGCTATCTTTTTGTCCAGTATTGCCGGTGTTGTCTGCTCAGATTACTTTGTTGTTAGAAGAGGATATATCAAGCTAACACACATATATTCCCATCAAAAGGGCTCTTTTTATATGTACGGAAACAGGTTTGGTATCAATTGGAGAGCTTTGGCTGCATATCTATGTGGGGTGGCTCCTTGCTTGCCCGGTTTCATCGCGGAGGTGGGCGCTCCCGCTATAAAGGTTTCTGATGGAGCTATGAAACTATATTACCTAAGTTACTGGGTAGGATATGGCTTGAGTTTTTCTTCTTATACTGCTCTGTGTTACTTCTTCCCTGTACCTGGGTGCCCTGTTAACAACATTATAAAGGACAAGGGCTGGTTCCAAAGATGGGCCAATGTCGATGATTTTGAAGAAGAGTGGAAAGACACAATTGAGAGGGATGACCTGGTAGATGACAATATTAGTGTCTACGAACACGAACACGAAAAGACTTTCATTTAAGCTCTCCATATCTACATCACTTTCTGCATTAATCTGAAATATTTTTCAAATTTTCATGTGTAATGATATTAATCCTTATCTATACTACTTACTTCTATTTACGTTCTCTTTAGCATTTACTTTGTGCATTTGGCCTTCAATGAGCATTAATTTCACTGGTTTTAATATATTCACTCACTTTCATTCGATTTTTTGTTTGCTTTATGGCTTAGCGTTCTTTCCTCTCTCCTTTCTCTTTTTACACACGAGAAAAAATGGATAATTGTTGTATTATGCCATATGCATAACTTTACGATTCGTTATGCTATGCGAACTTGAAGCCCAGATTTCTACACGAAAAGTTTGAGTTTATTAGTATCTTCTCCAAGATAAATATAGCATCAAGTTACAGGTATGTCGAACATCACTTATGTCAAAGGTAACATCTTAAAACCAAAGTCATATGCTAGGATCCTCATCCATTCTTGCAACTGCAATGGCTCGTGGGGTGGTGGGATCGCTTATCAACTTGCTTTGCGCTACCCAAAAGCAGAGAAAGATTACGTTGAAGTATGCGAAAAGTATGGTTCTAATTTACTAGGCAAATGCATATTACTTCCCAGTTACGAAAACTCAGATCTGCTGATTTGTTGCTTGTTTACATCATCATTTGGAGGTTCAAGTCATGGAGAAAAGCAAAGTATTTTGAATTATACAAAACTTGCTTTAGATAAATTGAAGACCTTTAGAGAAGCAAAAGACAAAACTCGAACAAGTGAAGATTCAATCGGTGACTATTTAAACGGCCACATCAAATACCCAATAGGGGAATATAAATTGGAAATGCCACAGATAAATAGTGGCATATTCGGAGTCCCTTGGAAAGAGACAGAACGCGTGTTAGAAGAATTTAGTGGCGACATGAGTTTTACAGTATATCAGCTGTAATTGCCTTAGCCACGTAATATGTGCCTTTAAAGATAGAGAAATATTTATTTATTAAGTTTTAGTTCTAAGGTGTGTTAAAATACCTCTCAAATAAATAAGTTACACACAACCATATATCAACTTGTAAGTATCACAGTAAAAATATTTTCATACTGTCTATGCAACGAAGGAGTCACTTTCCTCCTTCCGATTGAGAATATCTTCCCTTTCAAATTCCCTCCATGTCCTCATTTTAATCTTTGAGTGATCAAATTCACCTTCATTCTCGTCTTGTGCCTTTTTATTACCTCCCGCAATAGTTCTCGTATCACCCCATGAGAAGTCATCAAATTTCCAGTACGCATATGAAGGTAGTACGAAATTCCAAATAGGCAAAGCACAAATATATACGCACATCCACCATAGGTACGACCATCTCGTAGCAGTTATAACAACAATTAAGCCGGGCAGACCAAGAATAATTGCCAGTAAAACTAAAGTGATTACGGGTGTAGGTTTTGATACAATGGCAAAAATAATGACATAAATAGTAAAGCAAATGGCTAACGGCAGTACCATAGTACCAATCAATTCAATACCAATCACAAATTGCATGGAAAAACAGAAAGTGCCACATAAGTCTCTGATTAGAACTAATTCAAAAAGGTTATGTACCGTAGAATTAATCCATCTTCGACGCTGGGAAAGTAAGACTTTGAATTTATCAGGGGCAATAGTTTTACAAGCAGCTTTTGGAACAAATACTTGCTTTCTCTTAGGGAAAGTCTTTAACATTAATGAAGATAAAAATCTATCTTCACCAAGTAATAATAAGTTCTTCTTATGCAAAGTGTTTGTAACATTATCCGAATATCTTTCAACAATATCTGGATTTGCCAATACAGGTACCCAATAACCATCTGAACCTTTAGGAGATTTTATACGATACATTGAGAAACATCCCGGCAAACAAGTTACCGAACCGAAGACAGATTCAAAAGCTTTAGCCTGATGATGCGAAATATAGTACTCAAACACTTGAATTGCAGTTACCCAAGATTGTGCCTTATTAGCGATCTTGGTCTCACCACAAAGACCCATAATCAAAGGATCTTTAACCATTTCAGCGACCATATGAGTTAAAGCATCGGGAAAGACTTTAGTATCAGCATCAACCATAAGTACCGTTTCGTAGAAGTCTGCCATTAGCCCCGTAATCTGCCAAATATTTTTTAAAAGCTGAAATTCCAATTGAGTCATTCTTTCATCAAATGTTATTTTTTCTAAAAAGGACATCAGAATAATTTGAGAATCACGCTTACCTCTGTTACCGGGTTTGGCGGCCCCCTGCTCTGCAGGAGTACCGCACTTCACAATTGTAATGATTGGGACACGTTGTTGATTTTCTGGTGGAATTGTAGAATCGTCATATTTGTAAAAACCCGCATATATCTTGGCCATATTGTGTCTTTTAGAGCCTGATGCCACTGCCACATAGGAGTAAGGTTTAACTTCATCAGGTGGGGTGACAAAGTCGTCCATCATTCCTAACGCTATCTCTGGAGTAGTCTTATCGTTGCCCGAGCCCTTAATTAAACCATCACAAACAACCATCAGTAGTTTATGGGAATTTGGATAATCTGTGGTAGAAAGAGAGTCTAAAGTGGTTCTTAAACCCTCTTCATCCTCAGAATAACAAGTAACAAAACAGATAGTATGAATCAATGGGAACCCGTATGGCATAAAATCCAGTGGTGGTTGTTGAACGATATCGGGATGTATAATCGTCGAATCAAGACTCTGAATCAGCGATGATCCTGGTACAGGAGAGGAAGTCGCTTTATTCCAAAACATCGAGGATGTAGGCAACAAAGTAGATGGATTACGGGAATGTACAGCTTTGTTTTCATTCGAGAGTTTCCAAGCATTTTGAGTGGTCATTGTTGTCATTCCTCTGTATGAACCAGAAGATTGTAGTGAACTGCTCATGGAGGTGTCTAGATCTATCACAGATTCGTTAAATTGAAACATTTTGGAGCTGTGTTTTTTCAGCAAGTCAAAGGTTGAAGCACGCTTGTGTCCCAACGACTTTTTTGAGTATTTCTTTGGCCTCAAATGAGGATCTACTTCCTTTAGAGGAGCTTTTGTTTGAATATTATTAGACCAATCCTCGATATCGTTTGTGTGTTTATCCATTGTTTTATTGTCCACGATATATGCACCTTGTTTCCTAGCTACAGTCCAACGGAAGTAGCAGGCAATTATGAATTTAATTATCACCACTGAAAGAATAAATACCAGAGAAACATACAAAACGACATCAGAGGCAATACAACCGACGGTTTTGGAGTCTACTTCACCAACTTTAATAATTTCGCTCAAACATCTCGCAATTTTTCTTTCATGCCCATTTGACAAAACCAACGAAAGATCATAACCTTGTAAATTTGAAGTCTTCAAGTCATCGAATACAACGGGATAGTCAACGTCATCCTTTTCCAACCAATCAAGAAGATCTAAATCCAAAACGTCGCCATTATAAACAATCAAGTTTCTAGAAGAGTTCTTTATACCATCCCAAGTGAAGTAAACATCAGCTTTCGACTTTAAACCGTAAAATGCGTCCCTATCTTCTTTAGACGTATGACAGTTCCATCCTGCGTAATTTTCAACTGTGAAGTTTGGCTTCGAAGAGCCATCTTGATTCTTTAACTTACAAGGAAAATACCATGCTAAATTATTATCATCGTCATGGGGAATGGAAGAATTACTCTTTGGAGTTATAAGGTTATGACAGTTACCATTCACATTTTGAAACAAGAACGAAGCATCTTTACCAGCATCTGACCAGGGCCCATAAAGGGTGTCTGAATCTACTTCAACGTCTTGTATACCGGAACGCGAGGAAGTATCCAATTCATAAGCCTTACCGTTAATTACGACAAATTCTGTTGATACTTCGTTGTTTTTCAAACGTAGTTTCGAACTACTACAAACGGTTTTAGTGAAACCAAAAGTCAGGAAAGCCACAATCGCACCAATGTACAAGATGACAGAAATTAAAGCAACCTTTTCTCTCCACGCCATTTGTCTTTCCTTCTTTGGCATCCCGCAGAAAGCAAGAATTGGAGCAGGTGCCCAAAACGTAATGAAATAACAGTACATCTGCCAAAATGACAATGTATCATTCGTTTCCTTTCTTAATGGTTTGATAGACTTATTTATGGGCTGCGTGGAGCTTTCTTCGAAATTGTCCACATCACCATCTTTATCAAATTCGTCTTCCGCAACACCTTCATCACTTATTTTAACGGAAGCCTTCTTGTCAGTAGTATTCATATCTTGTAAAAGATAGCTATCCGTTTCGCGGCCACTAAATTTGCTTCTCACTGAGCCTTTGGAGCGCAGGGAGCCACTCCGACGAGTTGCATTTGGGTTTACACCGGTACTTGATGGTAAAACATCCAGGTGATTCATCTGCTCCTGCGTTTTCTGCGCATAATAAAAATGTGGATTATCAGGATTGTTCAGTCGGCTTCTTTCGGGCCGCACTAAAGAGCCTTGTCTATGAGGTGCTCCTGAGCCGACACTGTGTCTTGACCTAAGTAGAGACTCTTCATCTTGATTAAGGTTCAGATAGTAGTCATCAGGATCATCTCCATTCAAGCCGGTCATTCTAATTTCTTTCCTGCGGATAGTCTAAACAGGACCTTTGAAGAAAATGGGACCTACACCAAAAATACTCGAGAACTTTGCAAATCGGTAAACGTTTATAACCGTCTACCAATGTGATTCTTCTAGCAGGATTTACTACAAGTCGAAATGTTGGTACTGAATGTAAATCTGAAACACAGGAAAGAATATTTTTGATTTCTATTTTTATGCTCTTATTTTCATTTTTGATTTTTTTTTTCGAGGTCTGCGCCAGCGCCAATAACGCGTTTTATCCAAATAGGCAGCCAAAGAGGGTCACCTATGCAGGTGCTGAATGCAATACAACTGCGGGCTAACTGTCCATCGACGCTATTGAATATGCTTCAAGAAATATCCAGTCTCATGCACATGTCAAATATGTGGGTGAGGGCGCAAATACAACGCACGATTATATATACATTTGTGGCTACGTAGTACGTGCGGAGATAGGCAGGTATTTGTTCAAGGATGTAAATAAGAACTACAATGCTTAGTTCTCGAATCCTAGAATGTGAGTAAATCTCACAAGCACCGCTTCTATAAATTTGTCTAGGGTAATTTGTAATCTTTTCCCATGCGGATTCTCTTAAATACGGTACAGCCGTCGCTGCTGCGGTGTGATTCTGGTTTCATAGATCTGGAAAAAGAAAGCGAGACACAATACAAGAGCTTTGTGACACAGCGTACGGAGAGAATAAGATAAAGAACAGTTCCTGGCGTTTTTAATTGAACTTTTGTACTCGTCTCTTTATTCTCACGAATTTTTTTACCGCCGTTTTCATTTCCATTGCAAAGGAGGGAAAATATAAATGTTTTTATAGAGGCAGTATATCTTTAATTTCATAGCATATGCAGTTTAGAAAAAAGACGTAAATTCGTTGCCCTAGTCACGCTGGTTACATAAATTGGTCGTTGAATTGACTTTTAAGACATCCAGTTGGTGTGTTTGCTCCAAATAGTGCTGACGCATCTTGCCAATTCTCGTCAATTTAGCACGGAATGCTTGTTACTTATTCGATAACGCTTTTACCTTGATTGCATGTAGTCACTATCCTCAAACCTTTTCTAAGGTTGCCCTATTGGCGACAGAAAAGCAGGACGAGAAATCTAAATAACCAACGTGTGGTTTATTAACTATGACGGTTGGTTTGCTTGCCGCCCCAAGTTATAGAAGACTGCCCTTCATCCCGGGGTAGCTATCATAGAATCTGTCGATAGTTACAATTTTGGGTGGGGTGTTTTCAAAAATGGACGGATATGCCGGTCTTTGAAACTTCGATGATGTAGCCTATTGTTTTAATTTTCTGCTTGATCCTTTCGCTCTTTTTAGGGATAAAAAAGAAAACCTAACAAAGTATGAATTTCGAGAAGTCCCATCGATAGTAGTCAAACAATTGCTAAAGAGGGCTACGGATCGTCTACAATACCTTCGTAAAACAGCAGCTTACAGGATCTTTTATAATATCACCATAGAAAGGGGAATTTGGGAAGCGAGAGTAAAATGTTGAATAGTTCAAGAAAATATGCTTGTCGTTCCCTATTCAGACAAGCGAACGTCTCAATAAAAGGACTCTTTTATAATGGAGGCGCATATCGAAGAGGGTTTTCAACGGGATGTTGTTTGAGGAGTGATAACAAGGAAAGCCCAAGTGCAAGACAACCACTAGATAGGCTACAACTAGGTGATGAAATCAATGAACCAGAGCCTATTAGAACCAGGTTTTTTCAATTTTCCAGATGGAAGGCCACCATTGCTCTATTGTTGCTAAGTGGTGGGACGTATGCCTATTTATCAAGAAAAAGACGCTTGCTAGAAACTGAAAAGGAAGCAGATGCTAACAGAGCTTACGGTTCAGTAGCACTTGGCGGTCCTTTCAATTTAACAGATTTTAATGGTAAGCCTTTCACTGAGGAGAATTTGAAGGGTAAGTTTTCCATTTTATACTTTGGATTCAGTCATTGCCCCGACATTTGTCCAGAAGAGCTTGACAGATTAACGTATTGGATTTCTGAATTAGATGATAAAGACCATATAAAGATACAGCCATTGTTTATCTCATGTGATCCTGCAAGAGATACACCGGATGTCTTGAAAGAGTACTTAAGCGATTTTCACCCAGCTATCATTGGTTTAACCGGTACGTACGACCAAGTGAAAAGCGTATGCAAAAAATACAAGGTATATTTTTCAACTCCACGTGATGTCAAGCCCAACCAGGATTACTTAGTGGACCATTCGATATTTTTCTATTTGATCGACCCTGAAGGACAGTTTATCGATGCGTTGGGAAGAAACTACGATGAGCAATCTGGTCTCGAAAAGATTCGTGAACAAATTCAGGCGTATGTGCCAAAGGAAGAACGGGAGCGTAGGTCAAAAAAATGGTACTCTTTTATCTTCAATTGAGCAAAAAAAAAAAGAAAAAGACACAGCTAGGATACCGAACTTATGGGTCGTTCAATTTAACAGTTACATTGTAAATAGAAAAAAATAGTAAAAAAAATGAAAGTCAAATGATTATGCTTGTCAGTTCAAATTATTAATTGGGCTTAAGGGCGTAAACATGCGGGAATAATAAACATACATACACACATACATAAAATCCGATGCCATCCACTCGCGAGATTGCTTTTTTCCTTTCGTTTCTCTTTCAAGAAAATCATGTTGAAAATTTCTATGATGATATATAGTAGGGAACTAAACCAAATAAAGAAAAGTCAACTTTAGTGCACGAAATCAATTCTTACCAGCACCAGCTCTGAAGTAAATGATATCACCGTCTTCAACGACATAGTCTTTACCCTTTTGCATCAACTTACCAGCGGCCTTGATGGCAGAATCGTCCTTATATTCGAAGACATCTTCACATTTCATAACTTGAGCCAAAATAAAGGTATTCATTAAATCGTTATGAATAACACCAGCAGCTTGTGGAGCTTTAGTACCTCTTCTGATGGTCCATTCACGAACTTCATCTGGACCGCAGGTGAAAAAGGAAATCAAATCTAACTTTTGTCTCATGGTAGTGATAATCTTTGGCAAGGCAGATATTGTCTGCAGTTTCTTCAATTCTTCTTCAGCATCTTCTGGGGACATATGAGATAGTCTTTCTTCTAGAGAAACACTGAATGGAATGATCAAGTCACCTGGAGAGTACTTGTCTACCCATTCCTTGATTCTTAGCAGATGCTTGTTTTTCTTTCTGATGTAATCTCTTTCAGATAAATTAATCAAATAGATACATGGCTTAGCAGTCAACAAGAACATGGAGTTGATAATTTCAACTTCTTTTGAAGTCCAGGAGTGATTAGCAACTCTTTGACCACTCTCTAGCAATTTAATGATTTTCGTAATCAAATCCATTTCTTCCTTCTTTTGTTTGACTTCCAAAGATTGACCACCTCTTTTGGCAATCTTTTCAGCACCTTCCAAAGCCTTTTGTGCGAATTCAATATCTTTCAATCTTAGTTCTTGGTTAATAATTTCTAAATCACGAACTGGATCAACGTCACCCTCAACGTGGATAATTTCAGCATCATCGAAACAACGAACGACTTGGTAGATAGAATCGACTGATCTGATGTGAGACAAGAAAGCATTACCCAAACCTTCACCAGCAGAGGCACCCTTAGTCAAACCAGCAATATCGTAAACGGTCAAATGAGCTGGAACTTCCGAAGCTGTCTTCTTGTAGATTTCACACAACTTATCAAATCTTGGAGATGGGACAATAACACGGGCTTCTTCTGGATCAATGGTAGCGAATGGATAGTTAGCTGGGTTACCCAATGGACATCTAGTGATGGCTTGGAAAAAGGTAGACTTACCAACATTGGCCAAACCGACAATACCGGCTTTCAAGTTATTACCTGGACGACCCAATAAGACCTTTTTTTCTTCGACTTGCTTCTTTGGAGGCATGTTTTACAGTGCTATTTATTTGATTGTTTTTACGGATACTAGAAGTAACACAAAAAGCTAAAAAAGGCAAAATGCAATAAAAAATTAGTACTAATTATCAACTGAATACACTACTAAATACGATTTCTCGCAACGAAAGGTATGAGAGAGAAGACGTAAGTTGACTTTCACTGCATCCTTCCTTTTGGGTCATAAAATCGCTGGGATGGCCCTTGAAAAAATTTTTTCAGTGAAAAAAAAAAGAATTTTCGAGAAAAAAAAAAAATTAGGAATTGTGCGTGGTCATTCAATACGGAGAATTAAGTAACACGCAACAACTGCATTCTGCCTTAGTTGTCTCAAGGCAAATTGGCACCAACAATATGAACTTGTTGTAAAGCTCAACTCCAAAGAAGGGAAACTACTCAGATTTGTTTTCTTCAGTTTAACAGGCGTATCTTCTGCAAATCTACTACGTTTCCTACCGAAGACTTCGCTCTACGAGAATTCTTAGGTTTCTACGAGTTACGCGCCCTTCTTCGAACGCCATTCTCAGGAAAAATTGCATTTACGTAATCTTTTGTTCTAATTGATATAATGGCTATTTATACGTAATATCATGCTTAAGAACCAAGAAAGCCAATAATGGCATTCGGAGGAAGCAATCAGTGAGGAAAATTGTTGATTAAGCTAGATATTTCTATATCTAGTAGATCTTGTCAAGTTGAAGTAGCGAATAGGACTCCTGTATTGCTATTGTGATGTTTTTTTATTGTACAGTAGTTGTATAACTTATCGTTGGTATTAACTACCGTTTGTTTATACATCATGCTCATTATCTCGTCCTGACTAATGTGAAAGGATCGATATATACATTGAAGGGTCGACGTCCCCTTTTATTAGCTCCTACAAAGATAGCACTGGCATATATTTTTTAATGTCTTGGTATATATTATATAGCAACTATACTCGATGTCATAAAGAGGAATACTATCTTTGGTGGTTGTCTAACTCTGAGCAATGCTAAGGCCCTTACCATTCTAAAACAACCATTTTTTTCTTCCCCTTCCCAGTTATACCTTTTTTGACTAGTTCTAGTAACTGTTCGTCAGTAGTAGTGTTAGTATTCCAGGTAAGAGTTTCAATTTCATCTCTTGGTGAAATAATGTGACCATAATTATACATTTTGATAAAATCACTGATGGTGTCAATCTTGCTTTGGGGGTTTTTTTTGTTCTTTTCAGTCACCCAGTACCCTTTGGATGTCAAGCCTTTGAAAATGTGTAGAGATGTTGGTAAAGTTACAGGTTGTTTTGACATTCCTCCATAAGTGAGCATCAAAGCATTATTTTCCAACTTACGTGCTATTGATGCACTGGATTTACCTCCAACAGAATTCAAGGCAAGCCTCACCCTTGCATTTTCACCCAAAATCTTGGACAATACTTCTTTGGCAAAAGTCTTGTCGTTGTTTTGCGATTCGGAAATAACCTTCGTAGCACCATACTTATCCTCCAAAACTTTTGCTACCTCATCAAAATTATCACGGTCACGTATAACACTTAATGTTTTGATCCCTTTAGCTTTTGCTACTTGCGTAACTATTTTTGATACACTAGATGTACCGGCATTTTGGATAATCCATTCATTACCGTTACTGTTCCAGTCGATATAGTCTGATACTAATTGGAAACCGGTACAACCATTAACAGATACAGTTGCCGCAGAAAACAGATCCAAATCATTTACCTTGATTAAATCAGAACTACTAGAGAAAACTCTATAATTGGACCAAGTCCCTTGATTTGCCTGCAATGGGATAACTCGGTCACCCAATTTCAAATCTCCCTTGGAACTTCCCGAAGGTAAAGAAACAACTTCAAAGACACCCTCATTACCGGCGATAGCGGCTGGCTCATCTGTGGAGTAATCGTATGTCTTTTCTGGACGAGACGGGTATACTCCTTGCAACTGATTGATATCCGAAGGGTTTATGGGAAAGGCCAAAGTTTTTAACACAATTGATTGAGATAAGTCTTGTTTAGGCGTATAATTTTTCACTGACAAAACCTTGGTACAATCCTCAACTTCATGAGTTGAATAGATGAGCGATTTGAAGTGCTTGGGAATCTGATGAGCTGAGGACGACATGTAACGTTTGAATGTGGGAAGCATCTTGTTATATCAAATGTAATTGGCAGATTATGAACCTTCTTAAATGACAATGTACGTTTGTAATCTCCAATTTCTTTAGCCATGGAAACAACCCCTGGGTACACCACTCGTGCGTCCCTTGGAGGAGAACCACTCTTTTAAGGTAAAAAAAAAAGCACCGGCGGGGTCCAATAATGATAATAATACCATAAATAAGGAAGATGGTATCACCGATTGGTCCAGAAGTATTATCCATACAGTTGTTTTTAATATTATTACATACATTATATATTAAAAATGTGTTTCGTAACCCTAAAGCAAAACAAAGTATATACAGTGACACAGATCCTTTAAACATCAAAAAAACAAAAAAAAGTAAGTCAGTGCAGATCCGAGCCTTCTCTCTTAATCTATCTAACTTTTAATTCAAAAGTACTTCTCCAAATAGCTACCACTTGCTTTATAACTAAATCCCTTGAACATATCCGGGGACTTGCTCACCGAATTGATATTAATCGGCTTGCTATCCGTATAGGTTTCCTCATATGACATAGAAGTAAATTCTGTGTCAAAATTTTCCGCTAGTTCCAAATCCGTAATAACTGGAACAATTGGGCCTAGAGTGGTTTTTTGCAATTGTCCAGATTCTAATAACTTCCAGTCTATTTTTCTAAAGATAAAATGTTCAGTGAAAAGACTAGTTCTTGCAGCCCCTGATTTCTTCTTCTTAGACTTAGTAGGCTTATTATTAGCCCCGGTTTTGGCCCAGTATTTGTCAACATTCCACCTTTTGGCAGTTTCCTTCTTCAACAGCGCGTTTAATATATCTTTCATTCCCTCGCTCAGATAAAATGGAATTTTGGGGCCTTGCTTGTTTTGTTGAATCTTATTAATGATCACCTTATGATTGCTACCAGTATATGGAGGCTTACCTACTAACATGTCATACAACAGACATCCCAAAGAATACCAATCACAATTCTGACTGTAAGCTTTACCTAATAATATTTCAGGCGCACAGTATTCAGGCGTACCGATAATCGAGTATAGGGCATTGACGTTCTCTGGATCCTCCTCATCAACCGCGGAATCATTAGCACTTTTTTTACTCAGACCAAAATCTGTCAATACTAAATGTCCACGTTGATTCAATAAACAGTTTTCAGGTTTTAAATCTCTATAGACAACACCTTTCGTATGCAAAAATCTCAAGGCACAGCTGATTTCTGCCGCGTAAAACGAAACTGTCGTCTCATCTAGGGTCCCGTGTTCCTTCAAGTGGTAAAATAGTTCACCGCCAGGGATATATTGTAGCAGTAAATATAACTTTGAGTTATCGTGAAAAGAATAAAATAACTTGACAATGTTTGGATGTTCTATTTCAGATAGAATAGACCGTTCGGCAAATGTTCTCTCAAGCCTCTTTGATAATCCATCGTCATTATCGTTGTTATTACCATCATTTTTATCTTCGTCTTCTCTCTTGGAATCTGTGGCTGTTTGAGAAATTAAAATTTCTGCTTTCCGTAATTGCTTCATAGCATACAGCTTGGATGTATTGACGTCCTTAACAAGAAGAACTTTACCGTAGGCACCTTGGCCTAGGACTCTCACGGGCTTAAAATCGTGCAGGTTCCTTGATAATTCATTTTCTCCAATATTAGAGGAAATAATGTCCTGAGGTGTTATGGATAGTCTATTCGTATTAGTTCGCATTGCGTCCGAACCTGTAATAGAAAATCTTCTCGTATTTGGTGGAGTGAGAATAGGGAATTTGGAATAAGCTGAGGACCTTCTTCTCATCCTATGTGCAGGACTCATGCCATTTAGCGGAATCGCATTTGAATGAACCGAGAGGTGATTTATACTCTCCTCATATGTGATGGAGCTGCCTTGTTCATGATTGATATCATTGTATATTGCCGAGGAATAATCTACTTTAATGTCATTCTTTTTATCATCTAGTGACACACGATGAAGTTCTTCATCTAGTGAGAAAATCATCCTAATTACTGCCAACAGTATGCTCAGCTAGATTGGTTGATGAAAAATCTTATCATAGGGCACCTTCCAGGTAAAAGATCTACTTACTATTAGTCAGTACGTCCTTTTTTCATTTGTTTATAATTTTTTTTTTTTTTTTTTTTTTCTCCTCTCAATATTTTAGAAGTAACATGACAGAGCAACACGTTTATTTTCCTACATATAGTCATAAGTATAAAAACGAGCGAGAAATTTTGTTAAAGAATTGATATCATATTTTATAATTTACATAAACTAAATAGGGAAAGAGTAGTATAGCGTGCATAAGTTTGAAAAAAAAAAACTATTCATACACTCATATATACTTTTATATGGTCTTTTTTATATTCAAGAGTGATTGGTCAATGATTTCTTGGTCACATTAAAGATGTCAGCCAACTTTTCAAAATTCTTCGCTGATATTATACCTTTTTTAGATAGGAATCTAATCAAGATATCAATCAATTCTATAATCTGCTTGTCGTTCAGGTTCATTAAAATAGTGGATAAAACTGTATCTACTGTTATTCTGTGTTCGCTGATGAATGTTTCATAGTACAAATTGGCAAAAGAACCCATTATGAATTGGCAATCAACCCTGTCTGTGATACCACCATGGCCTGGGATGGAGTGGCCAAAGTCTTTAACTTTAAAAGTTCTCTTTAGACCAGATGCGAAAAAGCCTCCAAATGGCGCAAATAATGATGCAAAGGTAGCTAAGTTTAAAGCATGGAAATAAATTGGTTTTACTGTAATTGAATTGATTTGAACTTTATCGAAAAAGATGGGTGGAAGTCTGTAAACTTGTGGAAGGAAAACTGGGTTTAGTTCACATGTCAAATTAGAGAAAAAATTGGTATGGAGATCTTCAACAGGGCACGTCAAGTAAGTATAAGGGCTCAGAATCCTTGTTAATATAATACTAGCTAGAGCAGTGAAAAACCAGGCACCAAGGAAACCTTCTAAAGTTTTCTTGGGCGAGATTTCTATTAGTTTAGTCTTACCGAATGTAATGCCGCACAGGTAGGCGAAGATATCATTAACAATTACCAACCCGCATGGTAATAAGAACCAGAATAGCCCATTGAGCACGTTTTTGATGATCAAATGAGCCTGAAATACTACCAGAAGAAGAACCATATGAGTAACGCACAATGATCCGAACTGGAATTTCAAAAATCCCTTTCTTAAACTACAAACGAACAGAACAAATCCCATAAGATAGAGACAATAGCAGATAAACTTATGATTTGTTACGATAAAGTTCAATACAGGATACTCGTAAAAAGTAGCTTGGAAAAACTTGAAGAGTGATTTCCCATCTAAGTAATAGATAGTGGTGAAGAGAAGGTACCAGTTCAACGTCTTTGTCAATGGCAAATTCTTTTCGCGACCAGATGCACTTGTTACGGCAATACACTCTTTAAAAGTAGCAATTTGGCAGCCCAAAATCAGCACTATACACCATGCATGACCCGATGCTAAGGTGATGAAGAAACCACTGATCATAACAAACGTCCAAACTGTTCTAATGAAAAAGTTGTATTTCCTGCTTTCCTTTGTAGCAGCAGTGCTTTCCTTGGTCACCGGCGTGACGGATTCGCTGGCGTCCTTGTGGAGTTCTTCTTGCAATTTATCAATCGCCTTTGAGGTGGCGTCAGTAACCGACTCCACAATCTCCTTGCTCGTACCATGTGGTTTCATCTCAGGGTTGTCAGACATTTTAGGTATATGGAAGTGGAACAGTTAAGTATGACAGGTTCGCTGTTTGGGAAGATACTTGGCAAGAAGTGCGTCTTCACAATCTGGCTTACACTAAATAACAATATTGATGAATGCTCCCCCATGCTGTTTACAGTTCTCGATTGTTACACTTTTCACATGTCATCCCATCTGAAAAATTTTCAAGAAGGGTATCCGTTGATAATGACTGTCAAATACATAGCGATATAGTACCAATATACAGTGCCTGAAAACGCCTGGAATAAGCCAAAGCGATCAAGGTGGAGCTCCTGCAGATTGGTTTAGAAAGTAGTGTATTGATAGTTATTTACATGGGCGTTTGTTTATGATTCTTTGTGCCTAATATATCCACGTTCTCCGTTGAATTCTGAGATGTACTGCATCAAAATAGCGAAAAACGAGCAATAAATATCAGAAAATCAAATGAAGTATACTCGATGAAGGCAGCTGAGATGAGGTGGCAGATACAATAAGAAAGATTTGTTGCCATATATAATAGCAATTAAAAAATAAATTTGAAAGAGTGAGATGTCCGTAACTTTTAAGGACGATGTTCATCGGATTCTGAAGTTTGTTGCTAATTGCAATGGCAGGTTTGAAGATTCCAAATGTGATATAAGAGAATCGCCTCTCGGTGGATTGGGTGTCTTTGCAAAGACTGATATTGCAGAAGGTGAGTCAATATTGACGTTGAACAAATCCTCGATTTTTTCTGCATCTAACAGCTCCATTGCCAATTTGTTATGTGACAGTAGCATCGATGGAATGTTAGCTCTAAACATCGCATTCATTTACGAAACTACAGTTTTCAGAAATTCTAGTCATTGGTACCCATTTCTGCGAACTATCCGAATTCGTGATGACGAAGGGCACTTAAACCTGCCGCCAAGCTTTTGGCATGCGGATGCTAAGCGACTTTTAAAAGGAACCAGTTTCGATACCTTATTCGATTCGTTGGCACCAGAAGAAGAAATCATGGAAGGATTTGAAATTGCTGTGGATTTGGCACACAAATGGAACGACGAGTTTGGGTTGGAAATTCCAAAAGGCTTCCTAGACGTTAGTGAGGAGAATCATGAAGAAGATTACAATTTGAAATTAGAAAAGTTTATATCGGTGGCATATACTTTATCATCAAGAGGATTTGAAATTGACGCGTACCATGAGACAGCTTTGGTGCCCATCGCAGACCTGTTCAATCATCATGTTTCCGACCCGGATTTAAAGTTTGTATCGCTATATGATGTGTGCGATAAATGTGGTGAACCAGACATGTGTAAACATCTCATAGCAGAGGAATACTTGGAAGCAGAAAATCTAGACAAAAATATGCCCAAAGTCGCAAGTATGGAGACTCGTGTCATCGATGAAGACTTAATCAAAAGTTTAGAAAATGATTTAGAGAAAGAATACTCTAATGTTACGGCAAACATCGAGGATGATGATGGCGGTATTGAAAACCCTGACGAATGTGTCGATTTAGTGTTAAAGAATGACGTCGCACAAGGCCAAGAAATATTTAATTCCTATGGTGAGCTCTCAAACGTCTTTTTGTTGGCCAGATATGGTTTCACCGTACCTGAGAATCAGTATGATATTGTTCATTTAGGACCTGATTTTATGAAAATCTTAAAGAAAGAAGAAAAATATCAAGAAAAAGTCAAGTGGTGGAGCCAAGTCGGTCATGGCTTGTTTTCAGCATGGTATGCTCAAATGCGCCAAGAAGATGAAGAAGACGAAGACGGTCAAGCAAAATCAGACAATCTGTCTGACGATATAGAGAGCGAAGAGGAAGAGGAAGAGGAAGAGGGTGATGATAGCTTGGAATCATGGCTTTCCCAGCTTTACATAGACTCAAGTGGCGAGCCTTCACCCTCAACGTGGGCCTTAGCTAACCTTTTGACTTTAACGGCCGTTCAATGGGAATCATTGTTTTCCAAAAAGGCCACTCCTCACATCAGTGATTCTATAGTTAACGAAGAAAAGCTGCCCTTCCTGGCCAAAAAAGACAATCCCCATTCCAAGAAACTGCTTTCCAACTTACTTAAGGAAAAGCAACTACCTTGCATAAAAGGCGACAACTCGTCAAAGATAACAAGTGCTACTAAAAGCATGCTCCAAAATGCTCGAACACTTGTACAATCGGAGCATAATATCTTAGATAGATGTCTCAAGAGACTATCCTAAATAATATTGAATATGCACTTTTACTATATTAATATCACGTCACACGACGCACAGTGAGAAGTGAAAAATTTTTTTTCAATCTGAAAAAAAAAAAAAAAAAAAAAAAAAATTTATATAAACGAATGGTATCTCCATCACATTTCTTTTAGCCTCGCAACTTGTACTTTTCATCACTTTTCTTGTAATTTAGCAATATCCCAAGAACAATCATCGAAATGTCCCGTCCACAAGTTACTGTTCACTCTTTGACTGGTGAAGCTACTGCCAATGCCTTGCCATTGCCAGCTGTCTTCTCCGCTCCTATCCGTCCAGACATTGTCCACACTGTTTTCACCTCTGTGAACAAGAACAAGAGACAAGCTTACGCTGTTTCTGAAAAGGCTGGTCACCAAACCTCCGCTGAATCCTGGGGTACCGGTCGTGCCGTCGCTCGTATTCCAAGAGTTGGTGGTGGTGGTACCGGTAGATCCGGTCAAGGTGCCTTCGGTAACATGTGTCGTGGTGGTCGTATGTTTGCTCCAACTAAGACCTGGAGAAAGTGGAACGTTAAGGTTAACCACAACGAAAAGCGTTACGCCACTGCTTCTGCTATTGCTGCTACTGCTGTTGCCTCTTTGGTCTTGGCCAGAGGTCACAGAGTCGAAAAGATTCCAGAAATCCCATTGGTTGTCTCCACTGACTTGGAATCTATTCAAAAGACCAAGGAAGCTGTTGCTGCTTTGAAGGCTGTTGGTGCTCACTCCGACTTGTTGAAGGTCTTGAAGTCCAAGAAATTGAGAGCCGGTAAGGGTAAGTACAGAAACAGAAGATGGACTCAAAGAAGAGGTCCATTAGTTGTCTACGCTGAAGACAACGGTATCGTCAAGGCCTTGAGAAACGTTCCAGGTGTTGAAACTGCCAACGTTGCTTCTTTGAACTTGTTGCAATTGGCTCCAGGTGCTCACTTGGGTAGATTCGTTATCTGGACCGAAGCTGCTTTCACCAAGTTGGACCAAGTCTGGGGTTCCGAAACCGTTGCCTCCTCCAAGGTCGGCTACACTTTGCCATCCCATATCATCTCCACTTCTGATGTCACCAGAATTATCAACTCTTCCGAAATCCAATCTGCTATCAGACCAGCTGGCCAAGCTACTCAAAAGCGTACTCACGTTTTGAAGAAGAACCCATTGAAGAACAAGCAAGTCTTGTTGAGATTGAACCCTTACGCCAAGGTCTTTGCTGCTGAAAAGCTAGGTTCCAAGAAGGCTGAAAAGACTGGTACCAAGCCAGCTGCTGTTTTCACCGAAACTTTGAAACACGATTAAACTTATTAGTACATTAAAAATATTCTTTTATTTTTTATATACATACATAAGCCTTTAATACCTTTAAAGCGGTAACGACTGCCTCTTGAACTTAAAATTATTCTTTTTTTTGGATATTTGTTCGTTATGTTTAATGTATATATGTTGATGTTCGATCAGTTTTACGATATGCTCTTATAGGAACATTTACAGTTTTCCCCGCATTGAGTCCAGACCGAAGGTTACATACAAGATTTCTTCAGCGTTTGTTACTTCAGGAAGGCAATGGTAATCATACGTATCACATTGAGCAACCTACTGAGGGAGAAAGGAGATTTGTGCCTGGAACTACTTCGTGTAGACAAAGGAATATACCCCTTTGATACTTCTCAACCAATTGGTAGTATGCAGGTGCTGCTCCCCCACGCTAGTAATTACCCCGGTTCCGCTCAATTTTATCTTTTTGACGCGGCTACGAAACTCGGTTTCGAGCAGTCCGTTAACTTAAACTACAGTGAAAATCATTGGTTAAACAACACTCCATGCCAGTATCTGTATGTGTTTTTGCAACAAGCACGACTGGAGTAATAAAGAGTCACGCTAGCAAAATTTGTCTCTATAAGATTAAGATTCTGCTTTATAGCTTTGGAACCTTTCGTAGCTGTAGCCCGCTACGTAGAAATACATAACAATAGAATAATCTTTCAAAAATGTCACACCATGTTCCTAATTTATATGGTACACCTATTCGCGACCCTCACGAACGCAAACGCAATTCAGCGTCAATGGGCGAAGTAAATCAGTCAGTTTCTTCGAGGAATTGTGAAAGAGGAAGTGAAAAGGGCACGAAGCAAAGGAAGAAAGCCTCTCACGCTTGTGACCAATGTAGAAGGAAAAGAATCAAGTGCAGGTTTGATAAACATACCGGCGTATGTCAAGGGTGCTTAGAAGTCGGTGAAAAGTGTCAATTTATTAGAGTTCCATTGAAACGTGGTCCTGCAAAAAAAAGGGGCAGTGTAGTATCCATTGAAAAATTCAGCTCGGATAATGATCCTCTTCAATACCGACCAAGAACACATTCATACCCAATGAACTCGGGAAATAACTACTTACCATCACTCGCCAGGAATTCCTCTTTTCCTTCCATAAGCAGTCTATTTGTTCCCTCGATAACTGCTCAATCGCAACAATTTGTAAAGGTGCCGTACGATGACATCAAGCGTAGGAGCTCTCTGGCAATATTAGGCAGCGATTCATCGATATCTACCGAATTTGGGGGAAACTATCGCTTAGATGAAAACTTAAATGTCAGGCAAGAGGGGAAGGATATTGTAGCGAAAGGAATGATAACGCCCGTGGAGGAAATGGGCGCATGTTCATCTAACGTTCGTCGTCAGGGTTCACAATCTCTTCCAATTCAAGAACAGCGCGCTAGCCCGTACATTAACCCTTTTATCTCTGGGAGATCCAGGCTAAGCAGCCTTTCCTATACAAGTGAGGCTACAACTTCAGAAGGTAATACGCAAGGTAAAAACCAATGCATGCTTACTCCCAATAGTGTACGTTCCATTGAAAAGGAACGATTAAACTCGTTAACTGCGGGATTTCCGAACAAAAAATTAGGCACAGATGGTAGAAGTGACAAATGGGACAAAAATTCGACTTGGAAGCCTGTATATCGATCGTCGAATCCTTCTCATCCTAGCACTGAAAAAAATGTTTCCTTGAATCAGGAAGCCAGTGCTAAACCACTTATGCTTGGAACCTACAGACAGTTTGATGCAACCTCGTTCTACAAGGTTTTAGGCATCTACTATAACTTTTTCCATATTAATTTTCCTGTAATACCAATTAACAAAAGTAAATTTACTGACATGCTTGATCCTGAAAAGCCAAACGTGATTGATGAGATCAGACAAATTAACAATGAAATTATCCAGTGTTTTAAAACCGCGCTAGAGGTATTGGTATTTTGCAAAATAAAACAAAGAAGGTCATCGAAATCAACAAAATCATGGTCTCGTGACAGTTTATGCGATTTTCAAAAAGGTCTGTATTACATTCAGAATTTCAACAAATGTATAGCCGACTGCTTCCAAAGTTTAATAACTATAAAACCCGTATTAAAACAAAATTCCAGTGTTATTCCTTCAAGAATAAAGTTCATTTACTTTTCGACAATAATAGTGTTAAATTTTATCTTAATATTGGCCGGTGAGGAAAGCTCGCTTTTGCTAGGCCCCTCTGTTGGGGTTTTTAACGAATTTCAAGCTCATAAGTTATTTCTACCTTTTCAAAATACGTCCCCAATGCTATTATTAAATTCAAACGAGGAAAGTGGTGACGAGATACTGGATTATGCTGTGTTGTTCAAAAGGTTGTACATCCTTTTAAACATTCTGGATACGCTACAAAGCTTTCGGCTAGGTCAACCAAAATTAATTAATCTAAATTTTGGTAGCGCCATTGAAACATATTTTAGCGATAAAACAGGTCATAACCAAGTCGTCGAAAAAGCTCCCGTAGCTTTGGATAACATTCTACGAAACCTTAAACTTGGTGAATTTATAACATATTTTGTCCTTAACAGAAAATCATTGCAAGTAAATGTACCTCACCACTTGCTGTTCACAAATCAAACGGATTACGGAGAGTTCGCTGTTGAAAAAGGGGAACATGATAATATAGCTGGCAAATTTGAGACCCTTTTGAAGAAAAAGGAAATTTTAATCAGAAAATTACTAAATATTGAACAGAAAAATGACCATATTCTAGAAAATTGCTGCAATTCGGATGCTGAAATGAAAAATATCGGAGAGCTAGTCTGCTCAATGATCACTCTGGTATCAGGCATATTAGATTCAATTACTAATATGAACGCAGAAAACTCTGTTGATTTGGATTCAAAGCCCCTTCCGAACGCCTATTTTGCTCAGGACAGTGAAGAAGAATTAATGTCGCCAACACAAAGTATTACGTCAAATCTTGCCAGTGAAGAAAATACACGTTGCACAACCAAAGACTTGATGGGAACTGTTTCTATTTTCATGCTGCCAATGGTGGAAGAATGCTATAATATCATTAGTTTGATAGGACCCATACCTACCACATTAATAAGTTTATACATCCGTAATGGAAATATGGCCAAGGGAATAAATGACAGAATTATGACGTTGTCAACTGCGCTGAACGAATTGGTGCAAATAACCGCACTATTTAATACCCTAGAACCTTTTAGGAAGAATGCACATGACCGTGCTAAGCGTTACTATGTAAGTGCTACAAGTAGTACCGGATGCTACGAATCGGTAATGAAGAGCATGTATTCCGGAAAATGTGCAGCTAGTAACGCCTCAAACGTTGCGCCATCGGAGGAAGAAAACAAAAAGATATTGAAAAAGTTTGCCGACATAGGTTGGAAATTGATGGATGATTCAGAATTGGGTTGTTGCTGTTGCTTCTTTAACTAATATTCATGATAACAAGGTGAAAAATAGCATCCTAATGAAGGATAGATAAGTAGATTTTTTCTTTTAAAAACTATAGTACAAGGACATGCAAAGTCATATATCTAAACTAATTTTGGTACACGACCAACAAAAAAGGGTAACAAAGTACACATATTCGCGTCAATAATATGAACAAGTTTGTTTATTTGCTTTTCAAATTTTTTTCTTTCTCCAGCAAACAAAAGTCTTAATGCATTAAATAAGAACCTTCGTTTTTTCTGCTTCTTGAATTACCGTCGATGCCATTCGATTCGAACTTGTAAGAAATTTTGATATTTAGATCTCTGTTATTCTTCTCGTTTGGAGAGCAAACCAATTCACCTTCAATGGTGTCACCAGTTTCAGCATCTAGATCATCAGGGAAATAAAATATTGTTTGCTTCCAGTGAGTGTATGGAGCATGAGGACCAGTGGAGAACTCAACAGGTCTCTTACCCTTTGGTGCAGGGAAAACAATGTCGAACCAGGTGACTATACCATTAATCATATCTTGTCTCTTGGCCGTCAATTTAAAGTTACTCTTAAACGCTAGATCTGATATTTTTACTGTATTTAAATCAAATTCGATCAATTTGTCTGAGGTGGTGTTGACATTGTTTCTTTCCACGGTGTCGACGATGGGCTCGTGTAAGACCAACGGAACAAATGGCGAATAATCAAACCCGTAAACGTCTTGCCAGTAGTTCAACTTCTCGTCTTTATACTGAGAGTCTTCCAAACCGGCCAAATGAATGGAGCACTTGTCGGGAAAGATCAGACCGCCTTCTACCAAATAGTGGTCTCTAGCGTAAAGAACGGTGTCCATCATGGACTCGTATAGTAGAAAGTAACCCATCCATTCAGAAATTATGATGTCAACTTTAGGAAAGGGTAAATGAACGTCCTCCAACTTGCCTCTTAGCAAGGTGATCTTGTCGCTGAATCCGTTCAACTCTACCAATTCCTTCGCCATCTCAATAATGCTTGACATATCAACACCGATAACATGCTTCGCACCGTGTTTAGCGGCAAACATGGATAAAATACCGGTACCGCAACCGACGTCTAAAACAATCTTGTCCTTAAAAAGATCCTTATTTTGGATAATTGCGTTTCTGTAAGATAAGGTACGAACAGTATCTTGAAGCATCTCTTCGTGAATACCATAGTGATCGTACGAATTGAAGTAGTGCTGTTCGCTTTCACTTAGCTTGGTTTTTTCTGTAGCAGAATCTTTCACGGCTGTCTTGCTCATTATTTTCTTTGGATGAATTTGTCGGTTCTAACTCTTTTTTGGAAACGGCAAGGTGAGCAGTAGGCAGCTCATCTCTTCAACTATTTTTATAACATATAATTTCCCTTTGTGAAAAAATTTTCCCGCCATTTCCAAATTTCGGAATTCCTTTTTCTTTTTTTTCATCTCGGTATATTCTGACATATTACCCTATAGGCGGTATAAAAAGATTCATTATACAGTATAAAATAGAAAATGAGAGAATTATATGGTGTTAAATAGATCCTACATTGAATTTTTCATTAACAGTCCCTCATGGGGCTAGTCTAACGACTTTCCATGGATCGTTTTCTGTTTTTCTTCTGTAAACGAATCTATCATGCAATCTCGAGGGTCTACCTTGCCAGAACTCAATTTCCAGTGGAACGATTCTCAAGCCACCCCAATAATCTGGACATGGGATGTCTTCAGCATCCTTGAAACGTTCGGTGTTTTTTTGGGTCAACTCGTCTAGTTCTTCTCTGTTCTTGATAACATCCGATTGGCGGGAAGCCCATGCACCGATCTTGGATCCACGAGGTCTCGTCTTAAAGTATCTTTCAGAAGTTTCTCTGTTAACATGCTCTGTGATACCTTCAACTCTCACCTGCCTTTGCAGATCCTTCCAAAAGAATACGATTGCCGCATTCGGGTTGGTAGCAATATCATGAGCCTTTCTAGAGGTTCCCCAGTTAGAATAAATAGTAAAACCTCTATGGTCGAGCTCCTTAAAAAGAAGAATCCTGGACGACACCCTCCCACTAGGTAGTTCCGCGGATGAAAAAGTAATTGCTTCTGGCAACGTTTCCCTTGGGTCTTCCTTGGCTTCGTTGAACCATTTGGTGAAAAGATCGATTGGGTCGTCAGTAAGTTGTTTTTCATTCAAAGTAAATTTATCATATTGATACGTCTCAGGAGCAAATATGATTGGCTTTTGGGTCTCCTCAGCTTGTTTAGTCATTTTCAGTGCAGATCCGTGAAGTGTACTACTGGTCTAGGTAGAGTATCTTTAAAATATCTAATCATGCAAATTAGTCATTTCTTCTTTCTTATAAGTTGCGGCCCCTTCTAGTATTTACAATTTACCCGGCGCTGGTTCTGGTGGCATCTATAAGAGCTCTATCTGGCTGCTAAGCAGACTTGCTGTTACTTGTATGTGCTGTTTATCAAGATTGGGGCATTACGCATGTGTATGTGTGAACTACAGTAGTGTTATGAAATACAGCCTGAAAGACGAAAACTTCACAACGGAACTTAAGCGGTTCAATAAACATCTATCTGCCAGCTTAGAGAGACTACCCGTGGTAGAGAAAGACACGGGCAGCCAAAAATACTGGGTGTTGTATATTTACTTGTGTTAGTTTATAAATAAATTTTATATCACTATATGTGTGGTGAAAAGGAAGAGCAATCCTGCTAAAGCTTTTATATCTAAACGCCAAAAAAATAAAAAAAAAAGGAAATGGGAGAAAAGTTTTCAGCGCGCGAACTCGCGAAAAAACTTCCTCTTTAGCAATGGTGACATATAGATCTCAAGGTTCTCAATTAAAAGACCTTCTTTGTAGCTTTTAGTGTGATTTTTCTGGTTTGAGAATAAAACTAGAGAGGAAGATAGGTACCCTATGAAAATGTCAATGGCTGTTGCGTTTGCTTAATCGTATTTTTTTTTTTTTCAGTCCGTGTTTTTTGTACATTCTACGTTTGAGTTTTCCATCATGCAGGCCTCAGAAATTTGGTAGGCACTCGATGGTGAAGAGATAGTGTCGGATTTCGGATTGATCTTTCAGTTGATAGCCTGCTGCTCTTTTCTTTTCCAAAGAATTTCGAGTATGCTGGTGTCAGTGTAGATGCTTGTGTGTGCGCAATTTGTGGTTTTTTATTGTGTTTCTACTTATAGATGGCTAAAATCTGAGTTTAGAAAATGCAAACCGTAAATTCTTAAACACTGCTATTGCATTTAGTTGCTAAAGCAGTGTTTTTGAACTTATTCCTGTTATTCCTTCTTCGTACCGATCCTCTTCTCGACCTAACCTTTTAATTACCATGGGAAGCCTACCATCACCACACCCACACACAAATGTTACAGCTAATTGTTTATTAGCAAAGTTTGCACGAGTTCGCTGTTTATTTTTTTCTCGTTTTCTTATACCTAGTATTTTTTCTGACACTGTTTAAGGTGACAGAAAAAAAGGAGTTTAAGTTAGATTTGCAAACAGACGGTGCTAAGCGCTGTCACTTTATGTCTATCTTATCGTTAACTCTGGAAAAAGAAAAAGGAAAAAGAACGTCAGGGAACATGAGTATATATAGAAATGGTTTATTCTAGTTTTTTCCGTTTTTTCAGTAGATTTTTGCCTTTAAAAGAATAAATCCCACTACAAAAAGGTAAAATAAAAAATCTATTCACTGAACTTACTGATGAAATTTCCAAATGTGCCCCGTACATCGAACGATGTGACAGAGAAAAATACGAGTAGGTAAATAAGCCAAAAGGCAAGGGTGTCCTTTCTTAAGCATCGGTTAGGTTTGCGGGCGATCAGTAACTGAACAATGACACAAGATCAAGAACGTAATTTGAGATTTTTCAAGATGGTTTTTTTAGGTATCTATTAAAACTACTTTGATGATCAATACGGTATTTTTGTCGCATTATTTTCCAAGCGGAAGGAACCGTGTGTTCATTTTATGAATCTTGGTGTTGTATTCACAGCTACTTCTCCTAATGCCTTCGATGCATTTAGATAATTTTTGGAAACATTTTTTTTCTTGATGTATATTTTTTGTATTGTAGAAATCGCGCGTACTGTACTTGTATATCGCTTTATAAGCGCTTTTAATTGATTGTTCATGACGAGGATAGGCGGATAGGCGGAGGTATGCCTCTTAATATTTATAATAAAGCCCACCAAATGGCTTCTTCTTTTTAGAATATACAATATACAAATAAAAATAAAAAAATAGAAGAACATCCTAGTAATTGTCTTGAAAATAATCAAGATATTGATTGGGATTTTTTATTTAGGGAAACCAAATAATTGCATATGCTTGTTACATCATCATCAGTCATATAAAGTATGTTGTCCGTACTAATGGTGGTATTTACCTTCCCCGAGTGTTACTGATAGGACCAACAAACTTACCGTTAGCATTATGTATCCTATGACTTCCCATCTCACAATTGTGGTTTGCGTAGGTTCGCAAACCCACTCAGCTAACCCCATAAAGATAATAGCTCCCAGGTTGCACGTCGTCAAATACTCAGCAGGGGCCTTGCGATTCAACTCTAATATCGAAATCAAGCTCGGCAAGGAACCAAAGATAATCGAGCCTAGTAGAGAGAACCAAAAGCTCTTGTCATTATAGAACAACGAAATGGATTCCACAGACTCACGGGAGGGAAATTTAGGAATAAATGGCAAAAGTATTACCATGCCAATAATACCGATTAGGGCCATGTGGGTGCTCTGCTTAACCAAGACTACAGCAGAATTTTCGTTCTTGGAAATGTTACTGCAAAACCAACGGTTCCATAACACGGCAAAAGGACCCATAATCAAAGCACCAAGGCCGCAAATCAGAGCACCTTTCAACCTATCAAACAAGAATGGGTCAGAAAGTTCACCCGTGTTAGGGTTGACGGACAGCTTTCCGGCAAGCATGTCACAGGTAGCCTTCGTGTATGAGATGATCAAAATTCCAATGACCGCGTTCATCATGATGAGGAAATTACGGAAAACGTAGTTCTTCCTGGAGATTCCACAAACACCATATAGTAAAGTGACAATTTCGAAAATGGCAGTATTTTGCATCAAAGCAACATCAAATGCCGGTGACAATGACAAAGCCATGTTATAAGTCAAATCAGCGACAATCATTATGAGAGCCAGCACTGTTAGCTTAGCCACATATTTGAAGGTAGCCACGGATATGATTTTTTGCTTCTGCTGTTGGGCTGGAATCCGTGGTTGAGGATCATCCAACACGTGCGAGAACGTATCGACATCTTCGTTTGTCACAGACCCGCTGTTGTTGTTGTCAAACTGAGAATTCCTGTTCGAGTCTGAGTCAGAGACAAACATCGGTCTCATCTTCTCCCAAAGTCGAGATGCAGGCACCAAGAGCAGCCACGAAGCAAAATACATAAAGGTCAGATAGAAGGTTAATGAACTTGAGTTTCCGTTGTCGCCGTTAGTTTCAGGCGTTGCAATTGTACCATTGGGCCCCACGGAGATTTCCTTTTTAGATTGTATGTTAGACAAACATTTTGTTTGAATCACGTAGCCTATTACACTTGAAAACCAAAGTAGTGTGGTAGACATGACGCTGTATCTTTGTTTGTTATCGTGCTAACTCACCAGCTCAAGAGCGGATCTGTTCTGGAAGAAAATGGCCTACAAACATTTCTTTCACTTGATCTTCCCACGTTCACATAGCCTCCTTTAGAGTGAGAGAGCTTTTTTTTTTCTTGCGATACACCTTCGCCGGGTGATAGCCGATATTACAAGAACGGGTTATAGCGTTATAAGTATATATGTATATACAAGGAAGAAAGTAGCATATATTTACAATCTTATTTGAATAAGAAGGAGTACCATGCCTCCTTCTGCTTGGCGCGCTGCTCTGCAGGCACATAACTCTTAACGTGTTCCACGATCTTGTCCACGCCCGTTTTTTCATCATAATTTCTACCCAAAGCATCAACAAACTGTCCTTCAGGGTCCATGAGATAAAAGAAGATGGAATGGTCTACCAAATAATCTTGGCCCGGTTTGACGTTTGGAGGCGTAGAAAAGTATACTCTGTACTTCTTGCATGCGTTCTTCACCTCATCGAACGTCCCCGTCAAACCCAGGATGGAGGGATGAAAGTCGCTCAAATACTCTTTCAATACAGCAGGGGAGTCTCTTGCTGGATCACAAGTTATAAATAATGGCTGCAGAGTAATACCATACTTTGAAGAGAGTGTATTAAGCCATAGACCTAGCTTATCCAGTTCATCAGGACAGATGTCAGGACAGTTACTAAACCCAAAGTATATTATAGAAAACTTACCGAGAAGGTTTTTCTCCGTAAACTCATTGCCATACATATCCTCCAGATGGAAGGGTCCCCCAAGTGAAGGTTTACCGTATCCTCTGTTTGCTTCAGCCTCCTTCTGTGTTTCCAATCTGCGTTTCTCCCTGTTGAAGAAATAAGAAAGTGCCCCACCGACTGCTAGGAATAGAGCAATGGCCTTTCCCGTGGAAAACTCGATCGAGCCTTCTCGCACTTTGCCGTTATCCTTAATGGGAGTACCGCCCACAGGTACTCTGCTTAATGGTTTCTTGCCATTTGACTGCCATAAGCGCGTTACAGTAAAGAATCCCCTTTGAGTGAGCAATTTAGCGCCATTGCCACTTAATCTTGCGGCTGGCAATTGGACCAATCTTAGATTGGCACTTCTTGACAACTTCAGCATCTTTTCTACGTTTGCTGTTTTTTCTGTTTCCCTTGCCTTATACGAACATACGTTTCTAATGCCGATTATAAACACAATAGACACAATTATACTATTTTCTCACTTTTCTCTTCGGGAGATCGCTATTGATTATTATTCCCGTTTATTTCCTTCAATTTAGGGTCTGAAAAGAAGATAGTAGGGTTAGTTTTTTGGGGTTTAAAACCCTAGTATAAACCCCTATACTATTTGTTTATATATTTCCTATTTGAGTATGATAGCATCGATATTGAAATTTACAGAACTTCAATTTAGTTTCAATTGGGAATTCGAGGACTCTCCCTTGGGATGGCCCCAGTCTATTTAACTATCTTCCATAATATTACTGTTGATTTCGTGACTCAGAAGAGAAAACAGAGGAAGTTACATATAGACCCAAATAAAAACCAAAGAACCACATATAGAAATGACGAGAAACCCGTTTATGGTGGAACCTTCGAATGGCTCTCCTAATAGACGTGGTGCTTCAAACCTCTCCAAATTTTACGCAAACGCTAACAGCAACTCTCGGTGGGCTAATCCCAGTGAGGAGAGTTTGGAGGATAGCTATGACCAATCTAACGTTTTCCAAGGCCTTCCGGCATCTCCTTCGAGAGCTGCACTAAGATACTCCCCAGACCGTCGCCATAGAACTCAATTTTACCGCGATAGTGCCCATAACTCTCCAGTTGCTCCGAACAGGTATGCTGCTAATCTACAAGAGTCTCCCAAAAGAGCAGGCGAGGCTGTCATACATCTAAGTGAGGGGAGTAACCTTTACCCCCGCGATAATGCAGATCTACCGGTAGACCCCTACCATCTATCACCCCAGCAACAGCCCAGTAACAATCTGTTTGGAAGTGGCAGATTGTATTCTCAAAGCTCGAAATACACGATGTCTACTACTTCCACAACGGCTCCCTCTCTGGCAGAAGCAGACGATGAAAAGGAAAAATACCTCACTTCGACTACTTCCTATGATGATCAGTCTACAATTTTCTCTGCAGACACTTTCAATGAAACAAAATTTGAACTGAACCATCCAACAAGACAGCAGTATGTAAGACGTGCCAATTCTGAGAGTAAGAGAAGAATGGTCTCAGACTTGCCTCCCCCAAGCAAGAAGAAGGCACTATTGAAACTAGACAACCCGATACCAAAAGGTCTGTTGGATACTTTGCCTCGTAGGAACTCCCCTGAGTTTACGGAAATGAGATATACAGCCTGCACTGTGGAACCTGACGATTTTTTGAGAGAAGGTTACACTTTGAGATTCGCAGAGATGAACAGAGAATGTCAAATTGCCATTTGTATTACCATGTACAATGAAGATAAATATTCATTGGCAAGAACCATCCACTCCATTATGAAGAATGTTGCTCATCTTTGTAAG
The DNA here is from genome assembly GCF_000146045.2 of Saccharomyces cerevisiae S288C. Taxonomy (NCBI): domain Eukaryota; kingdom Fungi; phylum Ascomycota; class Saccharomycetes; order Saccharomycetales; family Saccharomycetaceae; genus Saccharomyces; species Saccharomyces cerevisiae. The sequence continues at coordinate 312,864 of NC_001134.8, forward strand.
CGTGAAAAATCTCATGTTTGGGGCCCCAATGGCTGGAAGAAAGTCTCTGTAATTCTGATTAGTGACGGTAGAGCAAAAGTCAACCAAGGGTCTCTCGACTATTTAGCTGCTTTGGGTGTTTATCAAGAAGATATGGCCAAGGCGTCTGTGAATGGTGATCCGGTAAAAGCGCACATTTTTGAATTGACAACTCAGGTCTCTATCAACGCCGATCTGGATTATGTTTCAAAGGACATTGTTCCTGTGCAATTGGTTTTTTGTCTAAAAGAAGAAAATAAGAAAAAGATCAATTCCCATCGTTGGCTATTCAACGCGTTTTGTCCCGTTTTGCAACCTACTGTAGTTACTTTGGTTGATGTCGGTACACGTTTAAACAATACAGCAATTTACAGGTTATGGAAGGTTTTTGATATGGATTCAAATGTGGCTGGTGCGGCTGGTCAGATTAAGACTATGAAGGGGAAGTGGGGACTGAAACTTTTCAATCCATTAGTTGCATCGCAAAATTTTGAATATAAGATCTCGAATATTTTAGATAAACCATTAGAAAGTGTTTTTGGTTATATCTCTGTTCTTCCTGGTGCCCTGTCCGCATATAGGTATAGAGCCTTAAAAAATCATGAAGATGGCACTGGCCCTCTCAGATCGTATTTCCTTGGTGAAACTCAAGAAGGCAGAGACCATGATGTTTTCACTGCAAATATGTACTTGGCTGAAGATAGAATTCTTTGTTGGGAATTGGTCGCCAAGCGAGATGCAAAATGGGTTCTAAAATATGTTAAGGAAGCCACTGGTGAAACGGATGTTCCCGAAGACGTTTCTGAATTTATTTCTCAAAGAAGACGTTGGTTAAATGGTGCAATGTTTGCCGCAATTTATGCTCAATTGCATTTCTACCAAATTTGGAAAACTAAACATTCTGTTGTACGCAAGTTCTTTCTTCATGTTGAATTCCTTTATCAATTTATTCAGATGCTTTTTTCCTGGTTTTCTATTGCAAATTTCGTTCTTACCTTTTATTATTTAGCAGGATCAATGAATTTAGTTATTAAACATGGTGAGGCCTTATTCATTTTTTTTAAATACCTGATCTTTTGTGACTTGGCAAGTTTATTCATTATTTCCATGGGTAATAGACCCCAGGGCGCGAAACATTTATTCATTACCTCCATGGTTATACTGTCTATATGTGCCACATATTCTCTAATTTGTGGGTTTGTTTTTGCTTTCAAGTCGTTAGCTTCTGGAACGGAATCCCACAAAATATTTGTCGACATCGTTATCTCATTGCTCTCCACCTATGGCCTATACTTTTTCTCATCACTGATGTACCTAGATCCTTGGCACATGTTTACATCATCCATACAATACTTTTTGACACTTCCCGCCTTTACGTGTACTTTACAGATTTTTGCCTTCTGTAATACACACGACGTTTCCTGGGGTACTAAAGGTTCCACACAGGAGTCCAAGCAATTGTCCAAGGCCATTGTCGTTCAAGGTCCAGATGGGAAACAGATTGTGGAAACAGATTGGCCTCAGGAAGTTGATAAGAAGTTTTTGGAAATAAAAAGTCGTTTGAAAGAACCAGAATTTGAAGAATCAAGCGGCAATGAAAAACAATCCAAGAATGATTATTATAGAGATATAAGAACCAGAATTGTGATGATTTGGATGCTATCAAATCTAATACTGATCATGTCTATAATTCAAGTCTTTACACCACAAGATACTGACAATGGTTATTTGATATTCATTTTATGGTCTGTGGCCGCTTTAGCTGCCTTTAGGGTGGTTGGTTCCATGGCCTTTTTGTTCATGAAATACTTGCGTATAATAGTGAGTTACAGAAATAAAGTTGAAGGTAGCGGCTCATGGGAAGTCTCTAAATTAGACTTACCAAATGTTTTCCACAAAAAGGGCTAATGCCAGTATTTTTCAGCTAATTTCTCGTCATTCCCTCTTTTTTCTCATTCTGTTTTAGAATGTACAGGTTATGACAACCATTACCTTCTAGGATATTTTGACATTTCTCTCTTAGACTTTTTATATATAATATACATGTTTCAATACCAAATATAATGTAGCATAACATAATCTATCTTTTTACTCATAGACCTTTACTTTCCTCTCTAAAAGCCGTGTCGCAGTAACTGGTGACGCTAAAGTTCTCCGGCGTTTTTTTATGTATGAGCTGGGCATCAAGAGCTTTTGAGATTTTCCAAGTAGTAACTCATCTTTCTGAGTGTGCTATCAAATACATACTAAGGAGAATAAACTCTTGTTATTACGTATTCTTCATCCTTATGGGTAGAGAGCGCACTGTTTTAGTACATTTTCTAGACGTCGAAACGTAGAGCAATTGTCGATAAAACAAAAAAAAAGTAAGAAGATATATGAATAGGAGCTGTCGCTAGAACTAGTAAGTATATGATGGAGATATAATAAGTGAATTATTCGATATTTAATGAACGTTCTCATTTATTTGGAAGAAATGTTTATCACGTGATGGAGAACCAATGAGCGGCGAGTAACTACGCGAGGAACCCGGACCGCAATAACGATTAAAGAAGGCCCGGAAGGGAGATGCTTAAATGATTATCACTCAGTTAAAAAAGACAAATAAGAAACTATTGAGACTGAACCGTTTTGGTTAATTTCAGGTGGAAACAATTGAAGACGAGCAGTAAACATTATTTTATTTAGTAGTCATGTTGTCAAGAATTGTATCAAACAATGCAACACGCTCCGTAATGTGCCACCAAGCGCAAGTGGGTATTCTTTATAAGACTAACCCAGTGAGAACTTATGCTACTTTGAAAGAAGTGGAAATGCGTTTGAAATCTATCAAAAATATTGAGAAGATCACAAAAACTATGAAGATTGTTGCATCTACAAGATTGAGTAAAGCTGAAAAGGCTAAAATTTCCGCAAAGAAGATGGATGAAGCAGAGCAGTTGTTTTACAAGAACGCCGAAACCAAAAATTTGGATGTTGAGGCTACTGAAACAGGTGCTCCTAAAGAGTTGATTGTTGCTATCACCTCTGATAAGGGGTTGTGTGGTTCTATCCACTCTCAATTGGCTAAAGCTGTGAGAAGACATTTGAATGATCAACCAAACGCCGATATAGTCACTATTGGTGATAAAATTAAAATGCAGCTATTGAGAACCCATCCTAACAACATTAAATTGTCTATTAATGGAATTGGTAAAGATGCCCCAACTTTCCAAGAATCTGCTTTGATTGCCGATAAGTTATTGAGTGTCATGAAGGCCGGCACTTACCCAAAGATTTCCATTTTCTACAATGACCCAGTGTCTTCCCTATCTTTTGAACCATCTGAAAAACCGATCTTTAACGCCAAGACCATTGAACAATCCCCATCATTCGGCAAATTTGAGATCGACACGGACGCAAACGTTCCAAGAGATTTGTTTGAATATACTTTGGCTAACCAAATGTTGACAGCAATGGCTCAAGGTTATGCTGCTGAAATTTCCGCCAGAAGAAACGCTATGGATAACGCTTCCAAGAATGCCGGTGATATGATCAATCGTTACTCTATCTTGTACAACAGAACAAGACAAGCTGTCATTACTAATGAACTGGTTGATATTATTACTGGTGCTTCCTCTTTGGGATGATAAAAAAATCACCCTGCATTGCCTCTTTATTTGACGTTGTTTTTGTAGAACATGAAACGAATTTTGACTTGATGAGACGAAGTATATATCCAAAGAATACCTTAAATAGAAAAGGAAAGATAATAAATACTAAACACTACTATATATTCAGGTAAAATACAAAAATTATAACATTTTTAAAACTTTTTTTTTTTGAAAGTCCTTCTCGCTTTAGGATTTTTTCCCATTAAGATTATGATGGTTTCATGTATGTGTCAGTTAAAAAAAATATGGCTAAGTAGCAATGAAACGAACCAAGAAAATGAAAACAATATATAGTGCTGTTGAAATAACAAAGACATTGGTATATATTTGTAAAATGTCTGTTAAATGTTTTTTATCTCAGGTTCTTGCTTGTCTTTGGTAGAAGAAATTATAGTAAACAAACAAACAAACAAACAAAAAAAAAAAAAAAAAAATGGTCGCAATCTCAATGATTTGGTTTTTTACCAAGCGTATGCCCAGAATATTTGCATTAGCTTTTAATTTAATTTCAATATTTCTTTTGATTTTTCTTCTCATCGGCTGTTACAACCCGTCAAATCAGTCAACATTTCTAGTGAAGTATAAATTTGATGACAACTCACCTTTTTATACGATCATAGAGAAATCATATGAAAAATCAAATACAACTCTGGGCTTGGAGGAAGTCATTATAAGATCCGGTTACATGGGTGTTTGTATTGATAACATTCCCTCCCAATATAGCTCTTACAATAATATGACTACATTCTCCAATTCAATTTGCTATGCAAGAAAGAATTTAAGCTCGGTTCCCTTATACAGAGACTTGGAAATTCAACTCTCAAATATTGCATCTTCCAGCTCCAAAACCCAATCAAGCGTTGTCTTGAACATTTTGAAGTTAGCCCAATTAACTTCGGTTAATGTTATACATCCATATGTCTTGATGGCAACTGTAATCCTAACAATCCTAATGTTTCTATTTATTCTGTATGTAACTGTCCCTAAGTTACCATTCAAACTAGCGGTTAATAAATTTCTACTGTTGCTAAGTTCAACTATAGTTTTGACATGGGGTATTGGTGCGATGTGGACTCATGTAGGGATAAATGCAAGTTACAGATTGGTTCCATCATCAAGTATGAATATAATCACTGTCAAGAAGGGCAAGAAGGCAGCAGTAATGGCTTGGTTTAGCTTTGCATTCCTCCTTTTAGACAGTGTGGTTTTATGGTTAATATTTTTAAGGGATAGGAAAAGCTTGAAAGATGAAATTGATAATGTTCCATGTGCCCAAAATAGGTACAATAACTACTCTTCGGATTCATCTACATTGCATTCCAAAGTTTAGTTTTATCCTCAAATAAACATATAAGTTTTGAGCGGATATTTCAGAATGTCAATTTTTAAAAGTAAAAGGAGAAAAAATTTATATAATTCACGATTAACATTATATAATGTGATGAACTACTTAAAAAATTTAACGTTCGATAATTAAGTAACAACAGAGAAAATATGAGCTTACCTAAACTCTAATCATTACCGTCTGTTTTATTTACTGTCACCTTGATGAGCGACTAAAAAGATAGAACGCGGGTTTTTCGCGCAATGTAACAAAGCTCCAGAAATTTTTTATAAATACTAATGTTATAGCAAAAAAAATAAGGACCTTAAAGTCGTAAACTAAATTGAAAAGCCCAAATCATTCAAATTCTATATCGTTGAACTTTTAATAGGCTGCGAATACCGACTATGTCTCCCATACAGGTTGTTGTCTTTGCCTTGTCAAGGATTTTCCTGCTATTATTCAGACTTATCAAGCTAATTATAACCCCTATCCAGAAATCACTGGGTTATCTATTTGGTAATTATTTTGATGAATTAGACCGTAAATATAGATACAAGGAGGATTGGTATATTATTCCTTACTTTTTGAAAAGCGTGTTTTGTTATATCATTGATGTGAGAAGACATAGGTTTCAAAACTGGTACTTATTTATTAAACAGGTCCAACAAAATGGTGACCATTTAGCGATTAGTTACACCCGTCCCATGGCCGAAAAGGGAGAATTTCAACTCGAAACCTTTACGTATATTGAAACTTATAACATAGTGTTGAGATTGTCTCATATTTTGCATTTTGATTATAACGTTCAGGCCGGTGACTACGTGGCAATCGATTGTACTAATAAACCTCTTTTCGTATTTTTATGGCTTTCTTTGTGGAACATTGGGGCTATTCCAGCTTTTTTAAACTATAATACTAAAGGCACTCCGCTGGTTCACTCCCTAAAGATTTCCAATATTACGCAGGTATTTATTGACCCTGATGCCAGTAATCCGATCAGAGAATCGGAAGAAGAAATCAAAAACGCACTTCCTGATGTTAAATTAAACTATCTTGAAGAACAAGACTTAATGCATGAACTTTTAAATTCGCAATCACCGGAATTCTTACAACAAGACAACGTTAGGACACCACTAGGCTTGACCGATTTTAAACCCTCTATGTTAATTTATACATCTGGAACCACTGGTTTGCCTAAATCCGCTATTATGTCTTGGAGAAAATCCTCCGTAGGTTGTCAAGTTTTTGGTCATGTTTTACATATGACTAATGAAAGCACTGTGTTCACAGCCATGCCATTGTTCCATTCAACTGCTGCCTTATTAGGTGCGTGCGCCATTCTATCTCACGGTGGTTGCCTTGCGTTATCGCATAAATTTTCTGCCAGTACATTTTGGAAGCAAGTTTATTTAACAGGAGCCACGCACATCCAATATGTCGGAGAAGTCTGTAGATACCTGTTACATACGCCAATTTCTAAGTATGAAAAGATGCATAAGGTGAAGGTTGCTTATGGTAACGGGCTGAGACCTGACATCTGGCAGGACTTCAGGAAGAGGTTCAACATAGAAGTTATTGGTGAATTCTATGCCGCAACTGAAGCTCCTTTTGCTACAACTACCTTCCAGAAAGGTGACTTTGGAATTGGCGCATGTAGGAACTATGGTACTATAATTCAATGGTTTTTGTCATTCCAACAAACATTGGTAAGGATGGACCCAAATGACGATTCCGTTATATATAGAAATTCCAAGGGTTTCTGCGAAGTGGCCCCTGTTGGCGAACCAGGAGAAATGTTAATGAGAATCTTTTTCCCTAAAAAACCAGAAACATCTTTTCAAGGTTATCTTGGTAATGCCAAGGAAACAAAGTCCAAAGTTGTGAGGGATGTCTTCAGACGTGGCGATGCTTGGTATAGATGTGGAGATTTATTAAAAGCGGACGAATATGGATTATGGTATTTCCTTGATAGAATGGGTGATACTTTCAGATGGAAATCTGAAAATGTTTCCACTACTGAAGTAGAAGATCAGTTGACGGCCAGTAACAAAGAACAATATGCACAAGTTCTAGTTGTTGGTATTAAAGTACCTAAATATGAAGGTAGAGCTGGTTTTGCAGTTATTAAACTAACTGACAACTCTCTTGACATCACTGCAAAGACCAAATTATTAAATGATTCCTTGAGCCGGTTAAATCTACCGTCTTATGCTATGCCCCTATTTGTTAAATTTGTTGATGAAATTAAAATGACAGATAATCATAAAATTTTGAAGAAGGTTTATAGAGAGCAAAAATTACCAAAGGGTTTGGATGGAAATGACACTATTTTTTGGCTCAAGAATTACAAGCGCTATGAAGTCTTGACCGCTGCTGATTGGGAAGCCATCGATGCACAAACAATTAAATTATGATTTGATGTTCCTGAATTAGGATAAAGTATTTTTCCTTGCACGAGAGTACGTATGTAAACGTAATATTGATAAAGAATCAAAAAAAGTTTTATATCTATCTATATATGTACCTAATAACATATGGAAAGGATTATTTAAATTCAAAAAATAAAACAATAAAGTTTATAAACTAACCAAATTATTGTTAGAGTTGGTAATATTAGCACTTCAGTTAACTCAATACGATTGATCTTGAAACTATCGGTAACTGAATGGTTTGTTTCAGGATCACTTACGAATGATCCAGTGGAATAGTACCTTTCCATTAGAGCATCCTTCTCACTCCAAATTTTATACAGCCATTCTGAAAATTCATTCTCGTCCTCTAATGGAATATCTTTAACATCAAATGCTCTGATGTGAATATCGACTAACTTCGGGTATTTTCCTTCTAAAAATATGCTCTTCAGCCCATATATAAGCTCACCATATTCCTCCTGTTTTACACCGGAGTAGCCGATCGTAATATCATAAAGACTTTCAATACTTGGCTTCAACTTTTGTAACGAGTATCTTAGGCCTGTAGAATGAGGCAGTAGCACATTCTTGAATGGCTTTTTGCCTATTTTGGCAGCATATTTAGCACTTTTTTGCCTAGTATCAGCACTGAGATTTGTACCTTCAGGGAATAGGATAAGATTGTATGGCCAATGGATTTGTTTTGGATCAATAACCTCCGGATTCCATATGCTCTCTCCTTCCTCAGTTATGCGCTCAGGTGACTTTCCAGCAAGTGAGCCGGCGCCCCTTGCATTCGAATCAAGGCCAGCAAGGCTGTTGCTTAGGGTTATTTTGTCTTGTGCCCACTTTCTACTCATAAAAATGAAATTATAGTTTCTCATACCGAAACCGAGGATAGGAATGGAAGCCAACGATTTTTTTAAAATAATGAAGACATTAGCCCCTAAGTTCGATGTGTAAGCCAACCACCATAAAAATATCCAATCCGTGTATATTTGGTGATTGCAAATGGCCACCGAATTGGACTTTAGATGAGAAAGAATCCTTTTCTTCTTCAAGTCTAAAAAAAAAGTACCTTTAGGAACACTGGAATTTTCAGTGGTAATTCTCACTGCAGATGGTGCGACAACATGCAAAATGGATGATACCAAGACAATAAATAATCTTTTGGTTTTATTGAGACCAATTTGTTTCCTTATATCATTTCTACAGTAAAGAGTCTTATAGGTGAGTTGGAGAAACAAAAGAATAAGGCATCCCTGGAAGAAAATCAATAAGGAAATACCTGGGACGACGACTTTTCGAACTTTATGAGCTATTTTTTGATGCAGCATCAGCTTATTGACCTCGCTAGCAATCTCAATACCAGTGGACCTGATATATCCTTTTTTTTTGTTGGCTAGTGTTCATTAATGATCTTTCGCGTTTATATTTCTTTTTCTGATGAGTTTTTCGCCTCTTGAGATGTTGTTGAACATTATTTAATAATACTTTTAGCACAATAACGATTTACCATAAACTAAAGTAAACTATGTATGTGCCACCCTATGAAAAGTCTACAATGAAAATATTTACGCTTCCGTCTTATTAACCGATATGATTAATCAATTTTGTCGTACAATTTTTGTAAATCGTAGTTCTCTCTCCAGTAATCACCGTGCTTTTTCAGTATTATAAGTACACTGCTAGCACCCAAGACGATAAAGGCCAGCATTGTGAAAGCCCACCCAGTTCCCATACCGTTTAACATGGGTGTGGTGACAAAGACTGCGGTTGCAGCCAAGATTTGCCTTATTAAATTATTCAAAGCAACACCGGTGGCACCCTTTCCCGGCAATGAATCGACTAAATAGGAAAGGGTAGCACCAATTGTCATCATAGCTGCATATCCAAAGAGGGCTGTTCCAATTAGTGGCGTTACCCAGTGGCATTTTTTATCTAGGCACCAGCCAAATATCAATAGCGCAATGGGGAAAGATATTACAGATGTAACAACATTCCACGATATACGAGCTTCAGGAGCAAGAATTCCATATTTCTCTTTGTATCTTTTTAAAAGCATGTCCACCCAACGTCCACCGTAAATTGAGGCGAAAAAGTATGTTACAGAATTCGGAATATACAGTAGACCAATGTATAATGGTTTAAAGTTGTAAGGAGGCCTTGAATATTTATATTCAACTGTCATATTAACAAAGTATACTGTGGAAAAGGAAATTGCGGAAAATGTTATTGCAAGTGCCACGGGTGGATATTCTAGGAAGTGCAATGATTTTAAAGGCTTGATAAAATAAACAAAAAAGGTGTCCCAGACCTTCCTCACCGCTGATACCTGTTTAGGAGCGATTTCACCTCCATTACTGGATAGCACTTTTTTGACTTGCTCTTCCAGGTTGGTTTGTAATTTTCTCAGACTATTTTCTCGAATCGATCTCGCTAACTTTGGATCTGTTGATCTTATTCTCGTAACTTGTGCTGTTGTTGCATCGATACCGCTATCATCTAGCTGATATTCATACAGACTTCTACTCGCCTCTGTATAAATCCGTTGCAATTGGGTTTCTCCAGCTCGACCATCATAAGTATTGGGGCTAGAGTGACTTTCTAAATCTAGCGAGTCTTGATCCCTTACCTCTCCAACGTAGTTATGCTTCTCAGTAGATAATGTGGCAACTTGGTTTTCAATTCGATCTGTCTCATCTTCTCCCCTCTGATAATCTTCTTGTATCTCTCCACGTTCGTTATTGTCTACTTGAATACGTCTTTCAGCCAAAATTTGAGCGATAGCGCCTTTAGAATCTTGTTTTCTTAATGTTTCAGGTAGTAACACCGTCAAAAGAATGACATTACATCCGGATAAAATAACCATAAACCATTGAGTGGATCTCCAGGGCCAGCGATTCACTAACAAAGATCCAAAAATTGGAGATAGTAGCGGCGCCAGTAGTGGACCCAAATAGTAATAACTCAAATTTTTACCTCTATCTTCGCTAATATATAAATCAGCCACTGTTCCAGCACCTACACTTTGAACACTGGCAGAAGCAGCCCCACAGAGCATTCTCAAGGCAATAAATGAGTTGATATCAGGAGCTAGAGCAGACCCGATATTAAATGCAAACAATAATGCAAATGAAGTTATGTAAGTAGTTCTTCTGCCCTCTAGCTCGGATAGAGAAGACCACCACAATGGGAAAACACCAAGACTTAAAAGGTACACACCAATTGAAACGTTTACCATAATCACTGATGTTTTAAATTCTGTTGTGATTGAGTTGATCGCTGGAAAAATGATAGATGTGCCCATGGGGCCCATCATGGAGGAAAACGCAATCAAGAAGACAATCATCTTTTTCATCATCGGTGGATAATCTCTGGCATCCTTGAACTCCGGTATAATGGCGAGTTGAGGCAATAGTCCCCTACGTTGATTCTTTGGAACAACGTATTCCTCACTCTTCAACCTACTTAGCTGGTTGTCTCTGTGTTCACGACTATTTGATGCCGTACTTTCCAGATTGGTCTTTTCGTAACTATAATCGTTGTGCTCGCTGTGCGGGCTGCCGCTGCTTTCATCGCAGTGCATCATAACATGATTGTTCGGTAGTGAATTGTCAGAGCAATTACTCCTCAAAGACCCTACATTCGATTGTGAACCTTGGGCTTGCATGTTTATCGCTTTCTGACTTCGGTCCTAGCATAGACGTTAACAAGTTAGAAAGATGTGAATACATATGCCTTCAACCCTGTTTTCTTTTAAGGATACAAGGACACAGCTATTACAACAAATTTTGTTGGTTTCTATCTTATCTAATCGATAATCTTTTAATATTTTAATCTAATCGCAGTTATCCAAAACTGGAATGAGATGGTTCAAATCCCCAAAGGTAGATGGAGTTACTGCTGAGGCGTGGAAAAACCCGAGTTTTTCCGAAGCCGCATATGAGAAATTGAGCAGGAATAATAGATATTTACGAAGAGGTAAAAGTGATAAAAGGCAGCGCCGTGGCAATATCTATTTACAATGACTCATTCTGACTATTTAAAAGTATGTAAGGGCTTTATCTAGGCTTTGTGCCGTTCAGGCTTTTTGTATACACATGTGATAATTGTATTACAGCTTGTAAGTAATTCAATGAACGTTTCTACACCGGCTAAACAAGAATCCATTTTGCTCCATGGCTCCAAGTTTCCATCCTTTACTGTGTTCACCGGTTCTGAATTTGGAGAAAACTTGGCCATTGGAAACGATTTTTCGTTTATAGCGCCTGCTATCAGGCTATTGATCTCATAATAGTTGTACCCATATGCATTCTTAAACGCCACTTCTGATGGGAGAATAACTGCTGATAAAACAGCATTGATGCCTACCTTAGTCATGAAATTGGGTTCATTTGCTTTCAGTTCATTCAAACCTGGAATTGCCTTCAGTAGGGAGATGCCGTAACCTGGGATGAAACCTTTGGCCAGCCCATGACATAGGACGTTATTTAAGCAATTATCTATTGCATTTCTTCTTCTGTCGATTTCGATTTCGTTATGTCCACCAATGCTTAAAGTGACCGTATTTTGGAGGAAGGATTTCGGAACTTTATTTGGAATCGCTTCAGCATCAATGGAGTTATATAAGAATGCCTCCCCTGTGGTCGCTTTTATGGATTCGATACTGCCGTAATATTTATCCGCACACATTTTGCTTGGCACTAAAGGACTATATTCTGGTGAGTAGATGCTGTCATATCCGCAAGGCAACCGTAAGAACTTTATAAAATCAAGATTCTCCTGTGGCGCTAAGTCATTGTTCGCCTTTTTAGAGTACTTCAAAACCACTATTCGGCTTTCATTATTTTCTCTCTTGTTTCTGTTATTGTTAATTGTAACGGATGTTAATGCATCACCTGTGCAATCTCCGTTAACGATTAAGAGAACAGATTTTCTCAACTTTCTTGCATACGTTATCGTGGGTAGAATTTTATTAGCGTCTCGTAACGTCCCATCATACATAAGAACTAGCATATCTTTATCAATGGAAACTAATTTCTTAGTAGGCAACTCCAGGGACCTTAAATAGGCTTCATTACTATCTAAAATACCAGCTGGATATTTCCAACCCTTGGATACATCAACCTCATCGTAAGTTTTGTTGCCGTTTATGACCCGCACAATGTCATCCGAAAACAATTCATAATTAATGGCTTTCAAAACCCTTTTGATGCTTTGGCTGTCTGAGGAGGACATAGTCAATTGCTCGACCAGAGCATCAACATCGTTTTGACTTTTCACTATAATCTTGTTCTTCGCAAGAAAATCTCTGATATATCGTAATCCGGCCTTGATCCCATTGGTCACTTCTTTTTCGGGATACTTGAAATAGTGCTCCAGTAAAGAGCATGTCAAAGATGTTGAAGTTGCTGTTAAGTTGTCCTGAATGCAATCCATGAATAATTGTAGACCAACCCTCCCCAGCTTTCGAGGCCTGTTTGATTGAAGTCGTGTGTTGGTAGCTTCATCTACTTGTAGGGAATCTAGTAACTCACGCATTACATTGTGAAGTCTCATGGTATCATGAGAACTAACGACCTGTGGCTTGGATTTATACTTAGGTTCATATATCAATGTTTTATTGTAGGAGGATGAAGTTATTATTTTTTCCAACAGCTTAATACCAGAGAGCGTATCTCTGAGAACCTGAAGGTTTTTTGTTCTATAGATTGGGGTGTGTAACGTTTTTACCGAACATTTCGTTTGATGATTTCCCAATTTCCTCAAACAATTCCTCAGCATACTCGTTAAAGCATAAGAGAGTTTTATGTTTACAGTAGTGTGGGAGAAAATAACGCCAGGTTAAAGCTCGTAAAAGGTAAACTATCGCACTATCGAAACTTTTGTTTCACAGGGAATGGAAGAAAGGGCCTTTATTTTTTACATTTTTTTAAGCCATAACGGATTTTAGTTACCGAGATTTTCAATCCTATAAGAATTACCTAAACTATTAAAAGCGGACCCATCTAAAACATAACGTTCGGCAAGTAGATGTATTGTTCCAAAAAGGCAATACATCCATACAACGGTGCCACCGATCTGTAATGAATGCTCCGTAATGTTTGGGGGATTCATTAAATTTACTGCTGGAACCGAGAGAGAAACACGACAGAGCAATTCATATAAATGAATAAATGAAAACTCGGTCGTATTGCCCTTAAACGTTTATAGGACCAGGTTGGCTACTTCCTCATCTCAATTTTGTGATAGGGGAGGTCTGCGTAAGGAATCAATTCGGATACCTTGGTAGTACTTTTAGGGGCACATTTTTTATTTCTACTTCTTGTATTATTAGGTATCACTGAGATCTATCTCTAATGATGCCTTCACTCCCACAGATAGCGGAAGACATTAATGCACTTCAAATCAAAACTTCTTCAACTAAAGCTACTCTTTTCGAACGCAGAAGATATAATTTCATTCCTAGAGACTTTCTACGAACCTAAAGTAGCAAATTTAAAAAAATAAAGAGTTTGATCCAACCGAGGTTCGAACTCGGGATCTTCGCCGTGTAAAGGCGACGTCTTGAACCACTGGACCATTGGACCCGGAACTCGATACTATGTCATTTTTGGATATCGGTTAGTTGTATACATTGGATATCTCATCTAAAAGCATTACGCATGCCCTATAACTGGTAAATTCAATGAATGTTTTGTAAGTTGAGGGGATGCTAATTCCCTACGAAGTATTTCTATATTATGTGCAACTACATCAAGAAGATAATATTAAAGTTGTTGGAATAAGAATCTGTTGGAATGGAAATCAACTATCGTCCATCAACTATAGTTATACTACTGGTATTATCATATACGATGTTAGATGATGACATAAGCTATGAAAAAACTGCCATTGAAGTTAAAGGAAGCTGAAATGCAAAGATTGATAATGTAATATGATAATGAAACATTTAAAACGGAATGAGGAATAATCGTAATATTATTATGTAGAAGTATCGATTCCATTCGAGGATTCCTATATCCTCGAGGAGAACTTCTAGTATATTCTGCATACATAATATTATAGCCTTAATCAATAAAAACCCCAAGAATTACCTCAAAATTCACCAATATCTCAAAATCAACCTTCATCTGTCTACCAGTAGTCATATTATTATATGTTATCATATACAGTGTAAAAAAGATGATATAAAGATTGAAAAACAGTCATCAGATGTTTGGGAAGCTGAAATAAAATATAGTAGGACAATGGGTGACAATATATAAAATGGAGAAAGAAATAGTAGCCTTATTACGTAAAAGTATCAATCTCTTTTGTAAATTTTTGTATCCTGGGGAAGAACCTTTATCATATTCTCTATTCCTAATGTTATAACCTTAACAACAACGAAATCCCAAAAATTATGACAAAATCCACCAATATATCAAAATTCACATAAAGAAAGCCGTATTCTATATAACATTGCAGAACATTTTTCTAACACATTACCAATCGTCAAAGTTCTGCCTTTACTAAATCAGGTGCTGAATTTTGAATCATATATAAATAGCCAAGTAGTTTGTGCGGTCGATTCCAACGCCGCTTATAATCCTATTCCAGCAATATTAACAATGTAGTCTTAAACTGATATGGTAACGACAGATAGAAGATAGCTGACCCATATTCAACCAAATATCTTGTCTAGAAAGGCGCATTTGATAGGCAAAAAATTGCACAGGCGTATTATCTTTGTATGCTAATGCTTTTTTATGTTATTCACTGAATACTAACTATCAGTAGTTGATTCCCTCTTAGCTACAAATGCATAACTATATGTATAATCACGTAGATAATGTATTGATGTAAAGTGAAAACAATTTTACAGAGTATTGGCAGTTAAGTGTTGTTTTTTCGCTCAAAAAACATCCTCATCAAGCGATATAATTTGTGCCCCTTGACTACTTATACCTTTCAGTTGCCTACCAATGTTTCTTTCCGTAGCTCTCATACTAAGTATGATATCAGATTTATCATTAACGGAATCTTCGCATTCAACAGCCGCAAAATCCAAAGGATATTCTTCAGAATAGTACTTGCTTAGTTGCTCTCCTCTCAGTCTATAATTTTCTGCTTCATTTCTCTGCCTTTTATACTCTGTATATTGAAAATAATGTAAAAATTGGGCTACACCTACTGTGTCACACTTCGAAGCTCTCTGAGACTCCTCATCATGCTGTGAATTCATCTTTGTCTTTAGAATTGACCTCATTTCAGTAGTCGAATAACCACTTTGAGTCTCATCTTTGTTTAACTTTTTAGATTTTTTGTAGATTAAAAGACGTGAGTTTTCATCAAACCTAACACTTGAGGTACTCCGATCCTTTATACAAAGATCTGTATCCATTTCTGAAATGTTTTCGCTGTCAGATAACTCTGCATCTTCTTCGTTATCAACATATGGATTGAAAGCATCATAGAATCTTTTATTTCTAAAATTCACGCATCTTTTCTTTTTTTGATGACTTTTGATCAAATGCGTTAAGTTATCTTGGCTTAAATCAGCTTTACCAACTTTTGAAAGAATTTGTGATATATTGGTCCTATTAGTAAGGCCGCGAAATGTGGGGATAGTATAAATTTTACTACTTCCACTTGAGCTTGTATCAGATAAATCGGAAAGTTCCTCAGATTCAACTGGCTCGAATGTGGTCTCTACATCATCCGAATAGCTACTGCTCGCATCATCTATGTCTTTATCCAATGTATCATCTTTTAAGGCCGAGCTCACTTCAATTGGTTTTTCCATTGCGTCCACCGTGCTAGTATTAGAGTCTGGTATGACCACATTTCCCTCTTTCTCAGTGGTAACATCGTTTATTGAATCCTCATCCATATTTCTGTATTCGTTATCACTTTCATAATCGGAGGCACTGGAACCAATTTTGTTAGAGGGAAAATCTACTTTTTCAATTAAAAACGAATCCGTGGAGCTTAATGCTTCAATTCTTTCTTGAACTTCTTTGGTAATGTAAATGGATGGTGTACTTTCCATCGAATGATCCGATTCAGGTTCATCTGAGTATTGTTTTAAGCATAGCCTCTTTTCAGATGTTGTATCACTGGAATCATTGCGAATGCTTCGTTTTGTGCCACGTGTCGAATCTGACCTATCAAGCGATTCATTTGATTCAATTGGAGTAAAAGTTGCAGGCGCTAAGCTTTGCAAATTCTCTTCAAAATGTTTCAAATCTTCATATTTTAAATTATTAAAAGGAATAAATTTCTCACTTAGGTTCCAACAGGATTCATTGTCTAGATAAGCCTTCTCGGAATTTTGGCTCCTATTTGAATGATCAAATTGCGTTTCAAATTCTTTCGAATTTGTGTGGAATCTGTCGAAACAGGGCGTATTATTGTCTGGTTTGTCCAGATTATCTGACACAGACTTTTTTGTTTCTTCAACAACTGGACATCTCTTTTCGCTTTGATGTCCGTTTCTCCCATGACGTATTTTCTTCAATCCCCTTTTCAAATTATCTTTGAACTCATAGAATTTTCTATTACTGAACAGGGTTTCAAATTTAGTGTCTCCTCGGAAAAAAGAACTCTTTCCATCTGGGCACTCATATTTTATTGGAGTTGTGACCAAAGGACAATGACCAGAATCAAGATTAGAAAATGTGTCAGCGGGATTAGGTTTTGCAAAGTCACGCAAATCTAATGTATCAGAATGCAACAGGGATCCATGCGCAGTCGACGGCCTCAACCATTCTCTAAAACGTTTTCTTTTCAAAGACTCAAATGGTCTAGCCTTTGGCTGCAAAATAGTTTCCATAATTAGCTAATAATTGAATAGCTCTTCACCAAAAAATTTGCGAACTGATTCGAATTATAAAGAAAGCCACCAAACGAATAGGCAAGGAGGAAGAAAATAGCTATGCTTAATTATCTATTTTTCAAATAAAATCAGGGAGAAAGGAAAGTACAAATAAATTTTTATTCGAATGGTTTTGTTAATATGTATTTATTTTATTTTTGTTGCACTTTTTTGTCGAAGAAGTCCCCGATTTTTACAGTGTCACACTTAACAAATTTTGCGTCGGACCAGTTTATGTAGCCCTTCAGAAAAATAGAAAAATAAAAAACCTGTCATAATTCCTAGTTAATCTAAGAAGATTAAAATTCGTGAACACAAAAAGAAAAAGGCAAGAAAGCTGTCCAAATTATTACGATAAATCAATATATGATTCTATTGTGGTATTTCAAGAACTAGCTTACCAACAGTTTTTCTACTTTCTATGTCAGCAGCTGCAGTTCTATAATCCCGTAATGGATAAGTTTTGTATATTTTGATGTTCAACTTCTTTGAATTAACCAGACCAAAAAACTCGTCAGAGTAATATTTCCATTCTTCAGGATCGGCGATATAGCCGTAAAGTTGAGGTCTCACCAAAGTAATATTTTTTGGGGAAAGTCTGGTAATAGAGAATGGCGGGATAAGACCAGATGCATTACCAAAGGAAACGAATACACCTTTTCTTTTTAGTGCGGCTAAGCTGATTTCAAAGGTATCCTTTCCGACCGAGTCAAAACTAGCATCAACGCCCTTACCATTAGTGAATTTTAAAACTTGTCTTAAAATATCCTCTTTCGAAGCGTTGATCAAGTATTCGGCGCCGTATTCCTTCGCTATTTTAAGCTTTTCATCAGTTGAGGCAACTGCAATCGTATGTGCACCTTTCATCTTGAGTAGCTGATTTAAAATCAATCCCACACCACCCGCTGCGGCAAAAAGTAATACATAGTCGCCCTTTTTGACGTGATACGCTTCGTTTGTAAATGATAAAGCAGTGAGAACTTGTAATAAACCAGCCGCATAAAGTTTCAACTCTTCGTCACTCGTTCCCTTTGGCAGCTTCATGACTGGGCCTTGGGACGAAATTTTTGAATACTGTGCAAAAGTTGAGTTAGATATATAAGCAACTTGGTCTCCAACTTCAAAATTAGTTACCCCTTTACCTTTTGCTACAACGGTCCCCGACGCTTCCCTGCCCAATACGTATGGTTTTTCACAGGGATAAATACCCTTCCGAAAGTAACTTTCGATGTAATTAACACCCGTGTACTTATTTTTGATTAGTAACTCTTCCTCCGAAATCGATGGTACAGGATAATCCTCATACTTGATTACATCGTATCCACCAATTTCATCAATCAAAATGACTTTTTGCTGTTCTGGTATAGTACATTTCATTTTTGTCTTGTTGTTAGCGATCTCGTCTCTTAATGCTTACTAGTAGCTTCAAAATATCTACTTTGCAAACCGCAAGGAGATCTCACTTTCAAGATATAGTATTTGTAAGAGGGGAAGTTAACGCTCGGCTAAATCGTTCGGATCGACACCGAGCGGCACGTACTATATTATCCGAACTGATTACTCATCTAGAAATGAAGGGTGCAACTTCTAATGTCACGCAAGAAGTGAAAGTATTATTCATGTTATACCTGAATAATAATCATATGTAGGAGTAAATCTTTGTTCTGTGAACATAACTGAAAAAAAATCAGTTCATCAATGCTTATCAACCACTTGAGTAAGATCCGAACCGTAAGGCACTTTTCTAATATTAAACCCGTTTTATCCAAGGAAGTTTCGCGACGAGTAATTGTTGCACCTGCATCACACTTCAAAACCTCCAGTCCAAATGTGAAAAGTAACATCCCTATTCATGAATATAAACAACTACCGGAAGATTCTAACTACATTGAAAAGCATTATAAGGAACTACAAGTATTTTTGAATGAGTTTTTGATTAAGAAATTAAACAAGACCTATGCGGATTTTGAAGGAGATCCAGACGAGTTGGTATTTCAATTGGAAAAATTCATTGAACTAGAAGTTACTCCGAGATACACAAATCATTCAGCACCTGATGGTTGTGAAGAGAGATTCAAATCCATCGGAGACAGGATAGTCGTTGACCGCTATTTAGATTTTGTGAAAGATGTCAGACTAACACTGCTGCTAAATGGAGGACACTCCTTCATATTTGATGTCATGCTACAAGCCAAAGAAGTATTTGACAAAATGCAGAAAGAATGAAGAAAGCTATAAAAAATTTGAATTATACTCATTCAGTTAGTTTTTTATTAGTAATGTACAAGTAAATAGCGTATAATATATAAAGGTTTTACGTTTCTCTCAGTATCTGGGAATGCCTTATTATCGATATACACAAGAATTTCTGGAAGAAATATTTCCTTGCTGCACCCATACAATTCTAAACCCAAACATGTTTCCCGCTTTGTTTTTATTCCACACTCGGCATATTGCGTCTATGAAAAAGATGCGAAGTGTCTTTGTGAAATGAGGAAGTGTTCTCGCTAGAGTCCGCCTGGTTCCACGCCAACCTTTCAGCGGGCAAGTCCAATAGCTTTACGTTTCCCTTCTCTGCTGCGTCTGTTGAAAATCTATAATCAATAGGTAAAATAGTGATAATAACATAGCTAGTACAATTTACATAGTAGCATTTGCTGAAGACTTAGAGGAAACGTATCAAGCCAGGGAAAAAGATGTCCACTGAATTAACTGTTCAATCTGAAAGAGCTTTCCAAAAGGTATGAAAGAATTATAACCTGAATGAGGTAATCAATGAAATATTCAGTACGGAAAGGAAAATTGCTCGAGGTAATATTATAATTTTAATGGGAATTTCCAGATTTATCAACATAAACGTTAGCAAGCGCAGTACCATCAAGTAAAAGTTTACTGGTGAAAAGCAGGACCTCGAATGATTGAGATTTCGTTACACAGTACGAGTAAAATATAAATTATTTCAAGAAGAAGAGAACTTTTGATCTGAAAATGAAAATGTAACCACGGAGAAATGTTGAGAATACATAAATAACCATGAGGCCAAAACACCTTAATATGAAGTATAACTTTTACTGTGCTCAATGACTATTTCACCCGACTAATGCCAAGTAAGGAGGATCTCCATCATACGGAACAATTTTCCAACCGCCACGACACAGTTAACGATTTCCTTTTCGCCTAAAAATAGTAGGAATGAAGTTCATGATTATATTTTAGATCAACCGGTTTACTAACATGCTATTTTTCATACAGCAACCTCACATCTTCAACAATCCAAAGGTCAAGACTTCCAAGAGAACCAAGAGATGGTATAAGAATGCCGGTTTGGGATTCAAGACCCCAAAGACCGCTATTGAAGGTTCTTACATTGATAAGAAATGTCCATTCACTGGTTTAGTTTCCATCCGTGGTAAGATCTTGACCGGTACCGTCGTCTCCACCAAGATGCACCGTACCATTGTCATCAGAAGAGCTTACTTGCATTACATTCCAAAGTACAACAGATACGAAAAGAGACACAAGAACGTCCCAGTCCACGTCTCCCCAGCTTTCCGTGTCCAAGTTGGTGACATTGTTACCGTTGGTCAATGTAGACCAATCTCCAAGACTGTTAGATTCAACGTCGTCAAGGTCTCTGCTGCTGCCGGTAAGGCCAACAAGCAATTTGCTAAATTTTAAAGAAATAAAATTAACAAGATGATATAATAATAAGTGGAGGATAAAACGTAGGACTTCTGGTGAATTATTTGAACCAAAGTGTCGTATATTAGGCTCTTTTTCTTTTTCTTTTACCAGACTTGGTTTTTTTCTCTCTTTAGTAATTGTTTCTATATATGGCTTATCAATTCTATATATTTTTTAACTTGAATATATGAATGACATCTTTAATAATCACATCTCGGCAAACGACTGATGAGTTCCACCTGCTTATTGTTTATTTCCTTTCGTACACGCCGCGCTTGGCCAGTCCTTCCAAGAATGTAGGCAGAAGAAATCAAACTAACTTGTAAGAGAAAGAATAAAATTCATTATACATATAGGTAAAATAATATAAATACAACGGCTCCATGTGTAAGTTGGAAATAAAAACAGTTGGCGTCAAGGAAGAAAAAGAAAGTCAATATCCGGCAATAAGTGAAGACAAGATTTGCCAAATTGTTACAGGGCTAAAAAAAAGATAAATGATGAAAAATAACGCGTACTATCAAACATTATTGAGTTTTTCGCTTTCACCAATTATATTTTCCGGAATTAATTTTCTGTTTTCATTGAAATATTGGAGCTAAAATAATCAACTAGCTCTTTACTGATTTCATTGATTGATTTTTGCTTATAGCCTTTGACCTTTTTCTTCATTCTTTCATAGCACAATTTCAACTCTAACCCATTTAATTTCATGCCAGGCTTCAAAGCTGCAAGTTCATCCCAATCTACTTGAGAATCTTCTGTTATACCTAAATCTCTTAATTTTTCAAAAATCCATAACATATCATCATCTTTTACAGTCTGAATTTTGGCAATTGCTTCCCTTTTGACCAATTTATTCCATTTATAACGACATTGAATACGTGATCTCGTACCGCCCATACGCTCACTGACAATGGTCCAGTTAATGATGTCTTTGAAATCTAACTTACCGTTACCCATCAAAGATTTCCTCAGTTTATTATTGTGACGTCTGATTGTATTTGACAAACTTTTAGAATGTGTGCTTGTTGCTGATGGAGCAGGTACCATTGAGTTCTGGGAATTATCATCGAGCTGTATACCTAATGAATCGTGGGGTTTGTCTTCGTCTTTGTTGTCTCCCAGGGATGAAGAAGCAGCAGCGGCAGCAGCGGCAATAGCATCGTCATCATCTTGCTGCTTTTGTTGAAGAAGTTGTTGTTGTTCTTGAATAGCAGCAGCAGCAGCTGCTGCTGCAGAAGCTGTATCATCATCGTCTTCATCGTTATTGCGATGATCATTCTGGTCATCTTGCAGTAAATGCTGTTCTTCTTCCAATAAGTTTGGATGCAATTGAGACTGTTGTTGCTGGGCTTCTTCCAACATATCGCTGATAACCTTTTTCAGAAGCTCTTCTTCTTCAACGGACCATCTATTTGATGCTCTATTGGTACCACATTTTACGTAGTTTCTCCAACGATCCCTACAATCTTCTGGCATTCTGCCTAAAGTTTTACCTATTTCTGCCCATTGACCTTCTTTTTCTGCACATAATTTAGCTAGCTCTTGTTCCTCCTCCGCGGTCCATTTACCACGTTGTTCAAAAATGTGATATTTTCTTCTCATGTGTTTGTAGATAGAGGAGCTAGATCTATAGGGTAAGACTTTGTAAATATTATTCCAAAAGTTGTCCTTTGGCCTGTCGGAACTCCATATCCTTTCACAAACTTGTTGTCTAGTCAAACGTTCAATGGCCTCATACTCGTTAATAAATCTTTCTAAAGCGGCGTCTTCGGCTTTATCAAAAGCTTTGCTATTGTTAGACCTTGAAGTCGATGGCGTTGCTGAGGATGAGGATAAAGATACCAAAGATGATGCCTTTGTGGCGGCTGATTGAAGTAGTTGAGATATTTCTGAATTGTCCACGCTGCCAGCTTCATTATCATGAGAGGGAGATTTTTGTTGGTGTGGTTGAGTATCTTGAGAGATAACTTTGGGCAAGACTTCCATATAATTTCTAGATTTGTTGAGGGAACTATCCAGCATAGAGTCTTTCTGCAGTTCAGAGTATTGCTTTGTACTATTTGATAAATCATCTGTATCATCATTGTGATTCTTGTTCTGATGATTCAAACCGTGTGTACGCATCAAATGATCTTTAATATGCTTTAATTTTTCGTTATCGTCAGTATCAGCCGCAGTATTCAAGTATTGCTGGAAATCAGGATGTTGGGTAATCGAATCAGCGTCGATAATGGCCTTATGGACCAGTTGATCACGATCAATCACATCATTATTAGTATCGTTGTCATCTGCATCACCCAAGGTGGTTAATTCCGGATCTACGTTTCCAATTTGTCTGTCATCGTCATCATTATTGTTTTTCCGCTTTTTCTGTGAATTCTCATGATTATTTCCGTTATCATGCTGTCTTTTACGCGAATTGCTATCGTTCGCAATACTGTTATTATTATTGTTATTTTTCGATAGAGTGTAAGCAGCAGCGACGGCGGCCATCGCCATAGATTGATGATCATCGTCCACACCAACACCCGCATCTTTCTTATTCTTGTCGTCGTCGTCATCCACGACTATGTCAGATTGAGAAAAGTGATTATTACTGTCATTGCCGTTGTCAGTGTTATTATTGTTTTCGTCATCTTCGTCGTCTTGTTGATTATGCGCTGTTTGCCTTAAATACCAATCCATAACTGCGTTATGTTGTTCATTGGAGTTGGCATGATCCACATTCGAAGATGATTCGTTCGCATTCAATGCGCTAATATTTTCAGAATCATCATTATTATCCTCGTTTCTATTACTGTCATCATTGTTATTAACATCAACATCACTACTACTTTCCACAATATTCTGCTTTTTCGAGTGTTTGTTTTCCAGATCCTTCGTATGCAATTGAGGGTCATGGTTCTGGTGATCTAGACCTACACCGACATATTTCAAAACAGCCTCTTCCACAGACTCTTGATTTGCGTTTTTATCGTTATGACCTGAAGGCATATTGATTGAGCTATAAATATTCTAATTCAGCAGCAACACGTGAGTTCAAACTAATAACGATAGTGTGTAGATAACCTTGCTTGTGATGATGTTTATTTATTTACTTTAGGTTGGGTCCACAGCAGGGTAATAACAGCCTGAGTTTTGTTGTTTTATCTTGTGTGGTCAAGAAAGCTGCCATTTGTTTGTCGTTGTCCTTTGTGAGGGTAGGTCCCTTGGCCGCCTTTGGTTTGCCACCCGGCATGGGCCCAATTTGAAAGACGGGTAACAAAGTTGTTGCTATATATCACGTGATCAATTTTTCCGAGGAGCTTCTAGAAGAAAATGAGACACAATTTCAATGTATTGAAAGTTTACGTAAAATTTATAGGAGCAGGTTGGGTATACTGGTGTCTATGTAAGCGTCAATGTCATTTTCTGTTTCAGCGTCAGTATCAGTATCAGTGTCAGTTTCCGACTCGAAAATGAAGGTCGAATGACTTGAAGTTGACGAAGGTTTTACGGGGGAATGATGACTTATGTTGGATAACTTGAGATCGGAGTCAACCCGAAGCACACTACTGAAATCTGTTTCTCCTGCCTGTAACAAAACATTTCTTGGAACATCGCGAACATCGTGCCCACGCTGATAGTCTCCACTATTACTACTGATAATGGCAGTGGCAGCGGCAGTCGTAATAATTGCGTCACTCGCGACGTAAACGCTGTTATAATCATAGAAACTTCGCTTACTTGCTGCGTTGCCAATACAGGGATCTAGTTCAGACTTTGAACAAGGGCGCTGTTCATCAGTCGAATTCAACCGTGTAGAAGGAAGCCTTTGTATGAAATGCTCATCAGTTATAATACACTGTTCAACGTTATCGTTAAATTTGATATGCCTCTCTCGTGGCTTGCCCATTATATCTCTCCTTTTGCGTGCCTTAAACCAGCTTCTCCAAAAAAGGTTCTCCAATCTTTGATCATTGTCCACTTTCTTGTGTTTTTGTAACGGTAAAACATTTTCATTTTTTACAGTGTTGTTCGAGCTTCTCACATGCTTATTATTTTTATTGTAATTGTTTTTACTACTACAATTGATAAACTTGATGAATTTCCATAAATTTAAATTCAAGATTAAACTTCTTTGCTCGTGAAAGTCGAAATTTTTCTTCTTTACTGCTGGCAACATGCACATTCTTTTCTTGTTTATTTTCCACTGTTTGGCATTCAAAGACTTGATTTTTTTTAAGCAATACGTACCATTTGCAGCGGCGGGAGGATATCCCATATCGTTTCTATTCATCAAAGTTCTGACCGCCTCAACGAATTTACTACTTTCTTCTTCCTCTGGAGGGTCCTGGAATAAGTTATCCAAAGAGTCGCAATTACTCAAAGTCATTCTCACACACTTTCTTGTTCCTATTTTTTTTTTCTTATTCCAATATATTATTTTATCAGAAGACAGACAGCAAGAACGACAGCCTAAGTTTCGAGACAACGCTAAATTTGACGGACATGCGAAGACATGCCATATATAACAGTACGTCCAGGAAGAAGCTGCAACTCAAGAAGCAATAACTATTTTATGCATTATTAGTTAATTAAAGGGGGTATGGTGTGGCTAAAAACGAGTAAAAAAGCAGCTTGTTGCGATGTTAGTAATGATAACTATAAGGTTTCCGTGTTGACACAATAAGCGTATAAATTTAATCACTCCCCCCACGTTTTTTTATCCAGTGCTGCCCCGCCACATGCAATCGGGCCGTCGGAAAAGCAAGAGAAGGACAAACTATCGGGCAAATGGCCTGGAAGGGACCTTCCCCATTGGCCCTTGACTATAGTCCTTCAGTCCTTCAGTCCTTCAGTCCTTCAATGTTACAGTTATACCATATCGTACTTATGTAAAGATATATACGGTTTTACAAATCTTTGATACGGTCGTAAAAGGCCTTCCCTTGAAGTTGGTGAACTCTTAGCTCGGATAAACTGGGAGGTCTGCCACCGTCGATTCCAGAAACACATCCTGCGCCCCAGGCGCAAGACCCGTTCACATCTTCAACGTCGGTCAATTCCTTGTATGCGTTCTTATACCCCAATGGGACATAAATGACACCATGATGGACCAGAGTACTCATTGCGTTCATGATACACATTTCTGTATCACCCTTGCCGCTTATTGCGCCTGAAACAAACAAACCGGCAATTTTGCCATGGAGAGAACCCTTTGCCCAAAGCCCACCAGTATTCGAGTCCCAAAAGCTTTTCCACTCCGCGGGGAAGTTTCCAAACTTAGTAGGTATTCCGAATAAGTAGTAATCGTACTCAACCAACGTTTCTCTTGTTAGGATTTTATAGGAAAAATCTGCATTAGTTTTGGCGACTTTGGCTGCCTCTTTTCCCTCTTCTGTCGCATATTCAGTTTTATAGCTGACGTCTGGCACTTGGAAAATCTCAGCCTCACCACCAGCTATCTCTATACCTTTTTTTTCATTTTCTGCTAATGTGGCAATTATATCGTCCACTGAATAAATCAAAATAGCGACTTTCGGCATTATCTATGTGGCGTAGTATGTGCTTATAATAGTGAGTAGTATGCTGGAGGTCTTGATGTTCGATGTTTCTCGAGAAAAGTGTGATATAAAATGTGGTTTCTTTTTATTTCTTTTCTTTTCCGCTCTTTTATGTATTTTTGATTGTCCGCCCCTTAGGTGTTCCCTCCTTATAACTAGGCAACCAAAATGGAACGGCTATTATTCGATGTATAAGGACAAGTTTGGGAGCTTCGCTTCAATTTGCCCATAAGCGGTGTCATATGACGCTAGTTACATGCGCTGGATACGTATGCTGCATATATATAAACATATGTATATACACCTAGTGGAGAGGTTGTCGCTTTGTAGATTCCAGAGGAACATTTCCGTCTAGCACGTTTGGAATTTTGTAGATGCAGCCACCATTCTTGTCAGTATTGGTTCTTACAGCATCGTTGATTTCTGCATTGGCAGTGGTCACGAAGAGATCTTTACCAACAAAACAACAACATGAAACTCTTGGTGTCTGCTCCGGCAAAATGAACTCCTTCAGCAATTTTCCGTTAGTTAAATCGAACATTTGAACCTTACTGGTGGACCAGACAGTGATAAACAGAAACCCAGAATGTTTTCCGTCTTTGCTAAACCAAATTGCACTTCCATCTGGTTCAGGAGACTCAAAAGATTGATTGTTGGAGTTCTTCACGTCAATTAACTCGTCACGTTTTAGCAAGTCGCCACCAGGACATTTCCAAATAGTGAAGTTTAAAGAATCAGTCACGTACATCGTCTTTTGATCACTTTCATCCCAGTGGATCGCGTTAGGAATTAACAAGCAATTCCAAACAAGCTCTATCTTGTGAGCTAATAGGTCAACACGAAGCAAACACCCAATAGGTTCCAAATCAAATGGAAAATCGCTCATTAGCCCCACATAAATATATTTTCCATCTGGCGAAACGTTCCCATCATTAGATCTCAACTTATATGCTCTGTCTGTACTCAATTCAGGACATTCGGAATACAAAATGACATATTCCCATTCACTTTTGCTAAAATCCAATTTTCCTATGCCAAATTTACTACCAAATAATACTTGTTTGATTTCATTTTGTGAAGCCCCATCAAGTATTGGAAATATACAGCCCACGGATTCTTTTAATTCATCTGGATTGGGAGGGTACTCAATTGACGCATTCTTGCCATAATTGGCTCTACTAATGGAAAAAAAAGAATGACTGGATTCAGGCTGTTCTATGTCTTCGACTTTATGAACCTCTCCTTTAAAAATATCAACCCACAACAGTGTACCGGTTTCCTTAACGAAGGTTATTCCTTCACTATGTATGGCACCGGGAACGTGATAATAAGGTTTTAAATCATGCAAAATAATTTCTTCAAAATCGCCAACACTACTCATTTTACGAAAAGTGTCTAGTTGCTCAATGCATATAAACTTAATCTAAGAATCTTACAGGACATCTTCATATATGTCCATATGCTTTGAATAAGCATTGGCTTCCCCTTAAAGCCCGACCGGGTAAACTTTCACCTAGCTGTTCTTGGCGACCATTAAATAATTTTGAATGCATTTCTAGGAACAAAATCAAGTGCAAGCTACAGCTTTACAATTATAGAATCTGTTGACCAAGTAAAATGGATGAGAAAATTTACGTACGATTTTGTTCCTTATCCATTCAGCTTCTCAGTTAGTCAAGAGGTAGCTGTAGCGGCTTAACGAAAAAGGTATTAAAAAGGGACATACTTTTTTTATATCTTTTCCTTTGGCGTTCACAGTTACTCTTTTAGAACTCCTTGTTGTTGTGTAATGCATTTACCCATTCCCGATATAACTACCACTTTGGAGAACTGTAGACAAAGACCGCTCTTACTGAGTATACATTTTACTTTCGTAGACCGACTTTTAACTCTATTAGGAAAAGCAATTGACTTTTGAACTTCGATGACGATTGTGCAAAATACAAATCGTTTCAAGCGGTGTTCGGAATAGCTCACAGAAATGGCGAAGATATGTTGAAAAATACATACCGATGTCATTTGTGAAAAACAAAAACACAAGCTACAATTTGTATATTTACTCAATTACATATACCAATTGAGTAATAATTAAACAAGAAGGCAAAAATAAACTAAAGCAAAATAGTATACCATCTTTGGTTCCTGGACCACATTTTCTCTCAATATTTTTGAGATGTTTTTCTTTACTTTGTTTTAAGTAGTCTTTCCATCTCCCTTCAACGGAAACAAGTGCACGCAACATGTTATTTTCCTGTTATCCGCCCTGAGCAGTTTTCTTCCCCGGGTGGCAACCATTCTCCAACATTAGACAAACTTTACAAAGAAGACACCCTACCCGGTTGCCTCCAAAGCCCTTCTTTCTTAACGCGAGTACCGCTTTGGGAGGCCTCATCTTGGTTGTGTCCTCGTATGGCAGCATCTGCCATTGAGCGAACCCTTTCCCGTTTTACGCGCATGGCCTAGACCGATCTTTAGCAGACATGCCGAGTGAATTTACCTAAGATTTCTAAGGACTCTTCTGCATGTTTCCGAAAATCACCGGAAAAACCTTCGGTTTTTTTAGACGAAAACTAGGAAGTTGCTTAGCTTTCCTTGTCGTCTTCAAATCTATATGCCATCGGAAGAGAATCAGAAGAGAAGATCACGACTTAAGAGCTTTGCTGTTAAGATAGCAAGAAAGCTTGCCAATAGGCAGTTATGTAACCTAGTTTATCTACACCTTCTTTGATTAACTTAGCTATGTAGGCCGGTGTGTTTGTTCATATCACGGCATACGTTAACACAATGTAAATCTTGCTTTGGGTTGACTGAGGGAAATAACTATAGACATCACACCAATGGCTAAGGGATATTTCGACCTCGCTATGGGTTCTAAATGAGGGAATGGAAAAAAAGGGTAAATTGAAAACAACCTACCGATTTTGGTACCACTTCCGTGATTTTCGATTCTTCAATTTCCGCATAATTTGCCTCAAATAGGAAATCTGAGCTGTTTTTTTCTTACCCTCGAGTGGTCGTTCTGCGGACTTTTCTCCGGTCCAATGCATGAATCCCTTTAAGAAGCATGAAGAAAAAAAAAAATAGCCTCTTGTAAAAGCAAAAATGCCTTTCACTATTTCTGTGTAAACGAATAATTTCGTCATCTTAGTAGTTCACTGGATAATTGTGCTTTCCAATCAGATTAGTTAGTAAAACCCCTAGAAAATTTCAATGTTAGATCGGGATGATTCCTCATCGGGTTGTTGCTTATTCATGATCCTTTCAATTACTGGAAGCTTACCGAAAAGATATATAAAGAACCGAACTTATTCGGTTTACATGTAAGACAGTGTGTTAGTTATGGTTTTCCGCCCTTTTCTTCTCTTGTTTTCTTCGATATTTGTTATTAACCTTTTCTCATTTACGATTATATAATCAAGTGTCAAGATTGTGTCAGCAAATAACAGTAATATTCCAACCCGAAAAAAACTATCTATTTATCTTTGGATACTTTAACATAGACAAGAAGTCCTAAGAACTTACCATAATTTTTTTTCTAAAAACCCTTTTTTACTCAAAACTAATAGCTTATTCTGGTTATTTTTAATCAATCTAGAATTTTTTTCTTTTAATTCCAAACAATCTAATAACGTTTAACCACTAATTCTTTAATTATTAATATTTAATTTTAAAAATCTTCTAATTTTCCTGATAACTTAAAGTGACACTATTTTTTAAAAAAAGCATCAAAATGTCTGATTATGTTGAACTATTGAAAAGAGGTGGTAACGAAGCCATCAAAATTAATCCACCAACCGGTGCTGATTTCCACATTACATCTCGTGGTTCAGACTGGCTTTTCACCGTTTTTTGTGTTAACCTACTATTCGGTGTGATTTTAGTCCCACTAATGTTTAGAAAACCAGTTAAGGACAGATTCGTATATTATACGGCCATTGCTCCAAATTTGTTCATGT
Organism: Saccharomyces cerevisiae S288C; assembly: GCF_000146045.2. NCBI lineage: Eukaryota > Fungi > Ascomycota > Saccharomycetes > Saccharomycetales > Saccharomycetaceae > Saccharomyces > Saccharomyces cerevisiae. Next base: position 343,327 of record NC_001134.8, read on the forward strand.
CAATTGCTTATTTCACCATGGCTTCTAACTTGGGTTGGATCCCAGTCAGAGCAAAGTACAACCATGTACAAACTTCTACCCAAAAGGAGCACCCAGGTTACAGACAAATTTTTTACGCTAGATACGTTGGCTGGTTTTTGGCTTTCCCATGGCCAATTATTCAAATGTCTCTACTTGGTGGTACTCCATTATGGCAAATTGCTTTCAATGTTGGTATGACTGAAATATTTACTGTCTGCTGGTTGATTGCTGCCTGTGTCCACTCTACTTACAAATGGGGTTACTACACCATTGGTATTGGTGCTGCCATTGTTGTTTGTATTAGTTTGATGACAACTACATTCAACCTGGTCAAGGCCAGAGGTAAGGATGTCTCTAACGTTTTCATTACTTTCATGAGTGTCATCATGTTTTTGTGGCTGATTGCTTACCCAACCTGTTTTGGTATCACAGATGGTGGTAACGTTTTGCAACCAGATTCTGCTACCATTTTCTATGGTATTATTGATTTGTTGATCCTATCTATCTTGCCAGTTCTTTTCATGCCATTGGCTAACTATTTGGGGATTGAAAGATTAGGTTTAATCTTCGACGAAGAACCCGCTGAACATGTTGGTCCAGTTGCTGAAAAGAAGATGCCATCTCCAGCTTCTTTCAAGTCATCTGATTCTGACTCTAGTATCAAGGAGAAGTTAAAGCTAAAGAAGAAGCACAAGAAGGACAAGAAGAAGGCTAAGAAGGCTAAGAAGGCCAAGAAGGCCAAGAAAGCCCAAGAAGAGGAGGAGGATGTAGCCACCGACTCTGAGTAAATGCTTTGATCTGCTGATGTAGCAATGTTTTTTTCCTTCTTTTTCCTGACGTATTATTATTTGAGACCGAAACTTCGCTGGAAAAGAAACACTTCGATCCTTTTTTTATCTTCTGCATTATAACGCGCAACGATGAAGTGTTAATACATGAAAGAAGATGGGATTGGATTGTAGCGACCAAAGGCCACAAATAAATATGCACTGTTTTTAAATTTTTTTTTCATTAAAAAAATACGAATAAATTCCTTAAACACATACATCATTTTGCTTCAAATTTTTACGTTTGTAAGAAAGACCATTTGTTGTCTTAATACCTATGAAGCACTACTTATAATCTTAATTAAATCTAATTCTTTTCTTTAACTTTTTTTTTGAGCATCGCTTCTATCAATTATGTGTATACATACATACATACATATAAATATACGCGCAGGCTAAGTAGAAAACAACGCAAGATAGAATTACTTTATTTGTCATTCATCAAGCGCAATAAAATCTCTCTAGGTGTGCAGTATTGCATTTTTACGTTCTTGGAGGCGGCTATCCATTCGGGTCCGTAAGTAGGCTCACATTGATCGAACATATTGTAGAGATCAACAGTATCCTTGCCTAACCTTGCATATGTCCTAAATAGCCAAACCCATGTATCTCCGTAACGCGAGCACTTTTTCAGAGCTCTTTCTAACCATTTTAATGATGTTTCATATTGCGCTTCTGCATAAAAGGATACTCCAATCTCCAAAAGAACGCGATGATCGTTTTGTGTCCTTCTTAAAGCATCTTGAAAAATTGTTTTTTTTAACGAACTTTTGTTTCCATGCTTAAACAGCTTGATTTGCTCCACCCAAAGTAAAGCATTGCTTGGAAACTTTTGCAATGCCTGTGTGACGAGTAACTCCGCCTGATCTAAGTTACCAAGTCTTATTTCCATTTGGATTTTAGCAATGTAAAATAATACATCGTCAGGATTTTTTAACAATCCTCTATCTAAAATTGATCTTGCCCTTACTGGATTTTTTAGATCAATCTCGTCAATCTTTGATAGGGAAACCCATAATAAAGGGCAATTGGGCACTAACCTTGTACCAGACAAATAGGTTTCTCTACTCATTTCAATATTGCCCATGGAATGATAAATTTGACCCAGCTGTAAAAAAAATTTGTGGCAGATGGGAAATGATTTCAAACATCTCTCATTCAAGAATTTTATAGCCTCTTCATTCAGATCTTGGTACCGCAGAAAGTTTACGTATTTATAATATAATCTTTCCGTGCCACTGATCTTAAAATCCTCTAAAGAGGAGAAAGTTTGCTGAAAAAAATCTCGTAATTCATCAAGTTGTAGTGAACGACCTAATAACTTTATCTTGAAAAAGCGTAAATCCAAATTATGCGGGGCGAAATCTATAATCTGGTCAATCAAAACTAGTGTTTGCCTAGTATCCCCTTTTTGGGCCTTCCAATATTCGCTTACATACATCATTAACAAGCCAGGGCTTTTCTCCCTCATATTTGCTCGTATATCATCACTATTCTTGGTCTGAAATAGCAGCTCCTGGAAAAATGCTAATAACTCTTCAATTTTATGGTAGCTTTCAGTGGCCATTTTCAGTCTAGACCAAAGAACTGTATCACAAGGATCCCACTGAATAAGCTTTTTTAAGACAGCAATTTGTACCTTTGAGTGTGGCATTTTTTCTAATATCTGATCAACATTATTCAACTCAGACTCATACTCGCCACTTTCTCTTAACCATTCTAATATAGCGTAAACGATGGCTTGACAGGTTAAATTTGAATTGGGCGCATCATTTAGAGCCTCTGCACGTTTCAACCATGCTGACAAGGTCGCTTTGTACCCATTTTTAGAGAGTTCCAATAAACCCTCCTTGAGCAAACTAACTAGTTTATCTACAGGTATATCTGGGTTATTTCGTTCTTCCAAGAGTGTAGAGATAATCCAAATTTCCGGTTCTTGCGGAAGGATTTTTCTGAAGGAATTCAAAGTCATTTTAGCATTATGATAGCTTTGCAAATTAGTATATGCAGTCAAGAGATCCATACTTTGTGGAATAAATTGTGTGGCTTTCTCTAACATTTTTATAACTTGCGCTTTGTCAGCTTCAAAACTGACAGCTAGCTTCCATAGGCCCTCATCTCGAGGAATCTCTTGCAGTGCTTTTCTCACTACTCTATATTTGTTAACCGTTGTGCTTTCCAAATCAATAGCTTTGAACCAAAGAAGCGGAGACGTTGGATTAAAATTTATTGCCGTTGCCACTAATGTTTTACAGTAGTGAACATCAGATTCGTGTAGTCTAATGTTTTCTAGCCAAATATCGGAGCTTCGAGGGCACTCTTGGCAACCATTTTCTATTATTTTTTTTGCTACTGAAAATTTTCTTGCCTTTTCTTCTAATCTGGCAGAAGCTATCCAACCCTGTGGATTTGTTGGATCGGCCTTTCTGTATGACTTTAAAATTGTGCGCATTTTCTGTAAATCTTCTAACGTTGCGTCTGAGAGAGAATTTACTCTATCGTTTTCTAAGTCCTTTAAGTAACTTAGGGCATCGGTAGCAGCGTTCGGTTTATTAACCTGTATAGGGTTACTTGCATTCTTCGTTAATTGTGCAAGATTCTCATCTATTTGAGATTGCAATAATTTTTCTCGTTCTTCCGTTAATTTATTTAAATCAACATTCCCAGGTATTAGCGAATCCGGTGCAGCATAAGTTTTTCTGTTTAATTGCTCTTGAATTCTATTTCTCTTGTTTCTTCTTGTAAAATCTGTGGCATCCGGAATATCCATCCACTCACTCTCCGTTACAGCAGCTAATGATTCTTTCAAATCGGCAAATTGCCGTTTCACGTTTGAAGAATCAACTGAATTGTCATCATCCTTTTCATTAGCTCTTTTCTTTTTCTTTTGTGCTAATTTCAATTCAAGCGTTTTGAATACATTTGCAGCTTCATCATCTTCATCATCTTTCGGTTGGCTTTGAAGATGGTTGTTCAAATTTTCACGGTACCTTTTCGGTATTCTTCTTCCTTTGTCATCATTACTAACCACTTGCTTTTCTTTTGTTGAAAATCCAGTGGCTCCACGACCAATACCTGGTACGTAACCTGCAGGTGGTTCTTGATCCAAAAAAGATGGCCTCTCCATAAAATGTGACGTTTTCTTGCTGTTAAACTCTTTATGTCAACTCACCCGTATATTTTCTGAAATTTTTCGTTTTTTTTTGCTTAATAGAACAATCTGACACACTATAAATGTACTGGTTAAATTAGCCCAAGGTTCTATCAACGGTAAAGAAGACTTTTAAAAATACTTTCGTTACATTATTTATTAAAAGAAGAAACGCCATCATTTCATAAAGGTCTCCGGAGGAGCTACTAAAGAAAGAGTGCTGCAATTAATACAATTAATATAAGTGTGGTTATTGAAAATAACTATTCATTTATACGGAGGGTTGGCCGAGTGGTCTAAGGCGGCAGACTTAAGATCTGTTGGACGGTTGTCCGCGCGAGTTCGAACCTCGCATCCTTCAGTAATATTTTTTTAATATACATTTTCTCTGCCATCATGGCTTAAAAAATGCTTAAAAGAAGGGAATTAGGGGGGATGGATGAACTAAGACATAACTTTCTTTTCTTCAATTCGAACTCTGTTGGGAAGAGTTGCTTTAAAAAAGACTCTCTATCCATCTATAAAATTTATTAAAACTTTTGAACTGCACAGAATGATTGGCTCACTTAGAAACAAATTTGAGCATTTCAAAGTTTCTGAAAAGGGAGGTCAAAATTTATCTACAACACTACCGAAACTACCCCCTGCAAAGGACCTTGATAGATCAACTATCTACAAGTACCGTTACAATTATGGTGTAAACTTGGGTGCGTTATTTGTGCTCGAACCATGGATTTTTTCTAAAGAAACCATTTGTACAATCGATGGGAAAGAATATGATAGCGAATTTGATGCTATTTCCCAACAATTGAAGAAGCATTCTTCTGAAGACGTTGCGAAAATGTTAAGCGATCACTATAAAAAGTACATTGATCGAATTGACTGGGAATGGCTATCTAAAGATGCCCATATTACAGCGTTACGTATTCCAATTGGATATTGGCATGTCGAAGATGGGAAGCATTTAGATTCGCTTCCATTTGCCCCATTGAGAAAAGTTTATGAGTTAGCCAAACCTTGGGAAAAACTTGGCGAATTAATCAATAATGCCAAGAAAATGAGCATTGGTGTATTGATAGATTTGCATGGTCTACCAGGAGGCGCTAATTGCGACTCACACAGTGGCTCGAAGAGTGGTGAAGCTGCGTTTTTCCACAAGGAAAAGTACATGACCAAAGTCTACAAAGATATTTTACCTGCAATTATTAACACAATGACTCTGGGCAACGAAAACATCATTGGTATTCAAGTGGTTAATGAGGCATGTTTTGATAATAACCCAAAGGGCCAAAAATTCTATTATTCAGAAGCCATTAATACCGTTGAAAAACTTCAACCAGGTTTACCTGTCATAATATCCGATGGTTGGTGGCCCCAACAATGGGCAGACTGGGTTAAAGAAAAACATTTTAGTGAAATAGTGGTCATTGATTCTCATGTCTACCGCTGTTTTTCTGATTCTGATAAGTCGAAGGATGCCAATTCCATTATCAAGGATTTGCCAAATACTGTGAATTTTCCTCATGAAGATGCCGATTATACTGTTGGTGAATTTTCTGGTGTTCTTGATGGACAAACTTGGAATAAAACTTCTGGCGACAGAGACGCTATTGTTCAAAAATACGTACAAACCCAAGCAGATGTATTTTCTCATGTAGCTAGTTGGGGTTGGTTTTTTTGGACTTTGCAGTTTGAATACGGTGATGGAGGTGAATGGGGCTTAGCTCCCATGATGCAGAAAGGAAATTTACCAAAACGTCCTCACGGTGATGACTTACAAGTCGACAAGAAGAAAATAGATTCAATAATCCATGAACACGAGGCTTATTGGAACGGTAAAGGTAAAAATTTTGAACACTGGAGGTTTGAGGATGGCATAAAGACAGCTGTTGATGATATAATTGCCTTTAGGAAATTTGACAATTCATTAATTGGTAGATGGCATTCATGGAAGTCGCAAAGAAGAGCTGAATACGTTTCTGCCAAAAAAGATAGCGAATTTATGTGGGAATGGGATCAAGGCTACCAACGTGGGTTAGATGAGTTTAATAAGTATTAAGAAATATACAAACACATATATACTAACTATAGGCGTTTCTATTCTTTTGGTTTACTGTCGAAAATAAAAAAAAAGCTGTTGTGGCGGCACTTCGTAAGTTTTCAATTATCCAGCTACTGCCAGTAGAGTACTCAATACTTTTACTTTCAGCTGAAATGAGGTTTTTCTTTAAATGAAGTTGATACGCAATATCATAAAAGCACCGGAATAATGGTAATCAAGATGAAGCGCTATGATATTTTTAGTATTTGCCATCTTCAAATCATTCTATTTTACCCAATAGAACATTCAAGTAAGGTGAACTATTTAAATTAAAAACTCAAGTAACATGGGCGATCTTTAAGCATTTGAGAGTTATTAAAAATTTCCGAATAGAGCAATAATGGAGGAAATTAAGTAAAAACTTTGAGCCAAAATAAATAATATTACAAAGCAAGCCAGAGTCTCTTTTTAATCAGAGGAAAGATGAGTTGATAAGCGTATAAGCTACTCTGCTGTGAATGTTTGAATCAACCTCCCAAAAGATGTATTGGAGGTATTAAGCTGCCTTGAAGTTGGGATTTGGCAGGGTTATAAAAAAGGCGTCATTGGCTAAACATGCAGCCACACATATTGTTGTTTCATAGCCATAAACTTTGATATAATGACCGAAAATTGTTTTTGCGTTGTTCCATAAGCCCAGCTGCCCGTTGGGTATTTTGAACTTTTGTCGCCAGGTATCGGCCGTTCCTAATATTATAGTAGCTTATACCATCAAGAAAGACACTACATCTAACTACTCAAACAAAAGTAACCCCACGGTTATGTTCACCGAGTTGCGTACGGTTAACATGTATTATATGGCAGCGCAAAAAGCGATGGCTGTGACAGATGATGAAGTCATCCATCGGTAATTGTCCATCTTAGGTAACAATTGCGAGGCAAGTAACACAGACTCTCGAGTACTTGTTTTTCAGGGTGTGAGAAGAGCCGTTGTTTACTTAGTGATAATTCACGCTATTTTGTTGAGCAAGTCATTAAACAATCTACTACCTGTAGCTCGTGAGTGGAATATCAAGGTGATATACACTTTTGTGTTCTAATGAAATTCAAATACTAATATTGACGAGTTTTCATATTACTAGTATATTATCATATAAGGTGTAAGAGAATGACATAAAGATTGAAAAAAAGTCAACGGATGTAATGGAAGCTGGATGACAACTTCTACAATGAAAGGAGAATAATAATGCTATAATGTCGAAATAGCAACTCTCTTTGTGAATTCTTCGCGTGGAGTAATTCTAGTGTCTTTTGTATTCACAATATTATAGCGTTTGAAAAACGATGTACTTCCAACAATTATTCCAAAATTCATCTATTTCTCAATGGTAATTCCTATTGATCAATTATTTTTCAAACCACTCAATTTAAAAAATTGTCAGAAATACCATCAATAAAAGGGTTTTATAGTGTAGTGGTTATCACTTTCGGTTTTGATCCGGACAACCCCGGTTCGAATCCGGGTAAGACCTTATTTTTATATATTTTTTCATGAATTATCGGACACTCTTAGAATGGAGATCTCGCAGATATGGGGCTGAGCCGTGCTGCATCAGTTAAGAAAGAAATAAGCCACCTCGATGCTGTGGTGAATAATTTACGGGAAATTTCTTGGCGTTTCTGTAAGTGACATGATCCGTTATAGTGCCGCAAAGCCAAAAATGTCTTATTTTTAGGTTAGCATCTTTTCAGCCTCGAAAAATGCTTGTTCAGCAATAATATATAAAAGTATCAGTAAAACAACACTTTTTGTTAGATGAACAATTGATTTTGTCTAGGTCCTTGTACTTTGAGAAATATCATCAAAAAAAAAAAGTGCGACATCACAATGAGACATCAATACTATCAACCACAACCGATGTATTATCAACCACAACCGCAACCTATATACATACAACAAGGGCCGCCGCCACCAAGAAATGATTGTTGTTGTTGTTGTAACTGTGGCGATTGCTGTTCAGCAATTGCGAACGTTTTATGTTGTCTGTGTCTAATTGATCTATGTTGTAGCTGCGCTGGCGGCATGTAAGCTGTGGTTTGCCTTGTAAGCTGTGGTTTGCCTTGTATCATCATGAACGCTTTTCTTCGTGGAGTAGTCTTCCTATATTGTTTCCGGTGGTTACCATCAAGATAATTTACACACACAAAATTTTCCGCTGTACGTTTGCGAGTGGCATAACGAATAATATGTATCCTATCATTTCAATGAATCACAGCTGAGCACATTTGAATTTTATTGTTAAATGGAATGCCGTTAAATGTATTATGTAATATCCATAAAAGTTCACACTGATTGTTCACTTTTATGAACCTCTAGGATTAAAAGTACGTCTTTGTTAATGAAGCCAGCAAAAAATGGAGAACATCAGGAACAAAGCGGCATAGCTTTGATCTTGCCTTGATGCTTCTAAAAAAATATATACGTTTGTAAGTATATACTCCAATTTTCAATAGTATTTTAATGAATAATTTTTATAAATAGAGGTAAGAGATTAGACACGTTATCTGGAGGTAATAACTAAGTAAATAAATAACAGCTACGTTGCTCTTTTTGGAAAAAGCATAAAACTCAGCCATCTAAGACAACATACTTAAAAAAGTAATAGTCTTTGATACATTCCTCGTGTAGGACAAAAGCAAAAATTCTCTTCCGTTTATTTTTCATGAAAAAAGCTTGTATCATATACACATATCTATATATTTGCATATTATTCTTTTTCGTTTTTTAGAATTAGCCATATGTTCTCGATAATGAGTAAACCTCTTTCAATTAGCAACGTCCTCCTTTGAAGACTCCTTTGAAGCCAAATGGGCTTCCAAAGATGCGATTTTTTCTCTTAATTCTAGATTTTCTTTTTTGGCCAACTGCAGTTCAATTTGGGTCTCTTTTGATCTGCCATATGCTAACATCTTGGCCATTTCTTTGTTCTCGTTTGTTAAGTTTTCTAATCTTACCACCATTTTGTGAGCAATCGATTCTGCATCATACCTGCCATACTTAGTCACTGAATTTGTTGGATTTAGCGCCAGTGCAGTTAATATACTTTCCAGATTTTCTTTCGTCTCTGCTAACTCCTTTTCCTTTGCATGCAGTGACGATGACAGTTTTCTGAATATCACTTCCAAGGAAGCTGGCAATTCGAAAGTTTGGGGTATATGGCAGTTTTCCTTCTCATACTTATGCTCATTCTGCTTGTAGTTTAGCCCCTCGTTGAAAATTTTCTTTAGCCTTTGAATTTCGTTCTCGAGTGATTCGATTTGACTTTCCTTTATTTGTAGTTCTACTTCCAATGCTTCCATTCTGTCATCTTTATTTGAATTCATCTCATTGCTGTTGACATTATTCATTGAGAGCGCTGTCACATGATTAAAAGGAACAAATGAATTCTTGAATGCCGTACTATTGATTGAGGTTTTAGCGGTCATATTAGACATTGATGACATCGAGTCATTAGGATTCCCATTAGTATCCTTGTTATTTGTCATATTATTCATTGGATCCAGCCAATAATCATTAGCAGTTGCCCCATTCATGATATTGTTATGATTGAGAGTATTTCTCATAGATGCTTGTGGTACATTCTGGTAATTATAGGTATTCATTGATGGGGGCATGTTGAAATTTGTTGTACTGTTCAAGCTATGTTGACCCGTTAAGGGACTAGCCGACGAACCTTGAGGAAGCATGGAATTATTCATTTTACTCGCCTGACCTAAGGTGTTCATTAATCCCGGCCTGGCATCGTTTCTTTCACCAGATTCGTATAGGGCTTGTTGCTGTGACTGTTGGTGGGGATGAAATGCCAAATTGTTAAAGGACGTTTCCAACGAATGTTGGGGATCATAATCATAAGCCATGTAATTCATTTTTACAACAGTATTCCAAACGAGCCGTGTATGCAAAAAGAATGAGGTCAAATCAAAAGATCAAGTACCAAGCCAGCTGATTCTCTTCTTACTAAGTTTGACTATCGTTTACATTTCTTGCTTGTTGTTTCATCAAACAATGTACTCTTTTCTTGTTTTAAATGATTTTTTAGCGGCGAAGGTAACAGCAGCAAAAAAAAAAAAGAAAAAACATTGCAAAATAGCTAATGGAAATGGATTTATTACTGAAATATGTAGAAATATTTAACTCGATAGATTTGATCATACACATATAATGCAAAATATATATATATATATATATATATATATATATATATATATGTGTGTGTGTGTGTGTGTGTGTGTGTAAACGTTCTTTTAGCATCTTGTATAGAAATAAATATAACCATTTTTTTTCATATCTTCAATGCTGTCGGCAGCAACTAGTTTCTCATCGTTATAAAGAACCCACTTCCATTTGTCTGCCACTAGTTTACGAATAAAAACAACATAGTGACCAGAATGGACAGAATTTCCCTTATGACAAATAACTGCAGTTAAAGCGTACGGTTTAGCGGTCGAATATCCAAGATCCTTTTTTTGTTGCTGTTCTTCATTTGGCACTTCAGGTTCGGGAAATGTTCCATCATCATCCATGTTGTTAAATACCCATTCAACACTACGATTAACATCTCCGTTGTTGAGTATCAAGGCTTTACGACATAAGTTGGGATTTAGTCCCATGGATAACATTGAAGTCAATGATACCTCATCCACTTCTCTCTTATCTTTCTTGGGGACATTAGGAGGCGGGACAAAGGGATCATTTAAATCAGGGTCATCCATATGCTGGAATAGCCAATTCATAGCGCTCTCAGCGTCTTGGTTTCCGGTGTTAAATAGGGCGCGCACGCTAGCATTTTGAGTAAAGCCCATTTCAATTAATTGAGAAATACTGCATTGGTTTGGCGTAAAAGAGCTACGGTTTTCGTCCTCATCAGGCAATAAGTTTTCAGTTTGAGGATCAAATCCTTGTGATAAATAAGACGAAACATCTAGCATATCATCCCTGTCTATTAAACCTGGTAAAGAAAGCTCATTACTTGTCTTAACAGGAATCCAGTTCTGTAATCTAATCCTTATTGGGTTCAAAATAAGTGTTTGAGGAAGAGATTTGAAACCAGGTTTTTTATTTGCGGTAACCTTTTCCTTACAATTAGCACATTTAAATTCAATCGTCTGCCCTTCAAAATACGCCTTGATTCTCTCTAACATATCTTGAGGTTCATCATTCTCCTCTAAGGGAATCTGTATAGCCTCTGTGGGTTCATAAGAATATTTAACCTTCCCGCAAATGTTACATTGGAGCCTATCCTCCATCATAAATCTAACTAAATCGTTGGGATTTGGAATACCTGAAGAACTACTTGAAAAAAATTTCTTGTCTAACAAGTCTAAAAGGAAGGTTAGAAATTCCATCGCATCCTGTTGTCTATTGGAACTGAATTCCTGATGATTTTGCCCAATGCATTTCTTGAAAGTAGTAGGTTTGATACCATTTGGATATAGTTCGGGTTCACATTTCATGGCATTGAGTAGCTTGATCCATTGGCACTTTAAATTATTGTCCGGATATACAACATCCAGTGGAAATTTACTTCCTAGAAAATCCAAGGACCAATTCGGGACGCCACCATTCACCAAGCTTTGTATAACCGAATTTAAGTAACAGGAATTACCCAAATTGATCAGACCACAGCCATAATTCTTACTAGCGGATAATTTTTCAAATTCTTTACCGCTAGAATCGACCATTCTAAATTGCCAATTTTCGTTCTGTTCCACTTGTAATTGAACTAGAGTCTTTTCATCCGCAATCTTTTCTTGTATGTTAATTCCGTATATTTGTAGTGCACTGCCTAAATTAACATTATCTGGAAATCTAGTTTCGTCGTCACATGCGTAACAATACAGATCATAGGTTGAAGAGCTTAAAGACCCTAATTTGATAGCTAATGGGTGATTATTATTACTCCGATAATGATCCAAAGCATGCGAGTGACCATCAATCCCGATTTGTTCCCTGCCACATCCGATATTACCACAATGTAGGCATAACCAGAGATTTTGAGTCAAATCACAGGAAGAGCATTGGTTTAAATTCACAGTATTTTCGGGCTTAGATGGAATTTGAAAGTTTTCTGTATGTGGACAGGTGCTGATTTCTAACACCCAGGAGTTCTTCTTATCCTCGAAGTCTTGTGACTTCGCCTTTAATATCTTTTCAATCTTCTCCAAGGCCGTAGAAGAAATGTCAGAGTCTGTCGACTTCGAAAGTACGGTCCTGGGAACATTTTCACCATTGAACCTTTGTAAACTCCAAATAGTGTTGTGGGTGTCGTCTTCTGACGTCTCAATTACCTGTAGCTTTATTTTTTTGTTGTTATTATTTTCTTCTACATTTTCTTGCTTAGGTTTCTCCACTTTAGCAATAGTTAAATAATTGGAATGTATGGTATCGCAAGCATATTCTGTGACTCGGATATGGAGTGGAACATGTCTGTTGCACGTAGCTTGGAAACAGTTTAAGCATATATTCAATGAATGTTTAGGTGATGCATTGAGGGCCAATGGTTCATTATAAGGGGATTCAAAGCAATAAATACACTCATCTTTTGAAACGACTGCAGGAACGTTAACGTTTTCTAGTACTGCTTCTGCCATTTCTGAATGTGAGAAAGACTTCGGGCTCTCTTTTTGGATGAATTTACCTGTCATCTCTACTGCCATTGCAAGTCGCTTTTCACTGTGATTTCATCAAGTGATAAATTTGATCTCATTCCAAACGATGTCATTTTTCAAAGGCACATCAACTGTTATAAATTATATCCTATAGCCACAAGCAATTATTAGTTTATGTATTGTGTGTATATTTATGTAACTCTATCCTCCATGATATCCTCCTAAATTTTCTGTCCCCTTGCCTCCAGCTTATACTATTATTAACCGAATAAGGATATAAATAATCATTCAAAGGAAGCAATACTTTAGTATACCGAAGAAACTCAAACTGAAAATTGTGAGAAAAAAAACATGGAGGAAGAATGAATCAAAAGAGGCCATTAAATAAAAGGGTAAATGTATGTAGTAGGTCCAATAAAGCTTTTCCACCACTTCTTCAATAGTATTTAGTATGCCTTCTGATTTCCCATTACGTCTTTTAGCTTCCTTAGTGGTGGGTATGTACACCATCGAGCTTTTATGTTGTGTCATTTCTTCCCCTTATGATATGTTCCACCTTTGTTCTTCCGGTTTCTACACTCTTTATCTCTAGTACTTTTAAAATGGTGTCATTTCTGTCAAATTGCGAGCACTATTACTCTTCACTTAACCGCTTCTCGTTAAGCGCGTCAGGAGTAAACGTCATCTCGCACGATATGCTTAATGCATATGATTTGAGTTACTATTGTTCTATCAATTTAGTTTTTGAGGAAGATATACGGATTGTCTGCGCCTCTATATGTAACAATGTATGTATATGATTTTATATGTGCTCTATTTATCGAATCATTTCTCGCTTCTAAAGACTGAGAAAAAAGATCTCCTTTTCCCGTTACTGCCACCACTACTGGATGCACTACTTGCCATCGCTTCACGACGGACCCTTTCCAAATCAAGCGATTGACGGGCCCTAGCGAAGGATTTTCTCATCTCTGATGGAGTTGAGGTGCTAATAGTAATGCTGCTATTGCTATCCTTATCCTTCGAATGCCGGTATCTTTCCAAATCGTGCCTTTGCTTGGAACCAGTCCTGTGTGTTTCATGCTTGCCATTTGACCGGGTTGACAGTTCGTGACCAGTACTGTGGCGCTTATTCTCAGTTATTGCGGTGGAAGCATGAGGTGAAACTCTATACGAGTGATGTGAATTTGGTGCTGGCGAGTCGTTTTTATTTCTATGCTCTTGAGTTAACGTTGGTGAAGACAGATTTACTTCCTGGAAATTCAGATCCAATGACTGCCGCGGTTGCCTTGTTGATACGCTGCTGAAGTCCTTGCTTTTGAATTGATTAGACTTACTAGCATCACTTGATCTTGCCTGGTCTTTATGACCTCTTTCATTATGGAGTGGTCTTCTTTCAGCTGTTTTTCCTCTCCTTGCATCATCCAAATCAATATCAATGCTTTCGCTGGAGACCATACTATCTCCCAATTCGTCTGTTGAATAATTGTTCCTCTTACTGGAACCTTTGCGTCCAGAAAGCTTAGCTTGTTGAATTGATGCAGACGATGAAGACGATGAAAAGGAGGAGACAGCAGCACCAGTATCATCTCTTGATAAGTCCATCTCATTCAAACTTAAATTTAAAACGCCATTTCGATTATTGTTCGAGCCTTTGATAGTTCCTGAACCGCCGGCATCTTCGATACCGCCAGTTTGAGGCTCATTTGTATCTTGGAAAGATTGCTTTCCTGCATCTTCTTTTAATGGAGATAGTTCAATTAAGAGAGCTTCATTTTTAGAGGATGAGTGCATTGGTTCATTTGCAGAATTTCCTGCAAGAATTGGAGGTTCACCCCCCTGAGCATTTCTCATATCTTCTGTGGTATGATTTGTTCTATCAGAGACGTAAGTACCATTATTATTTGCATTTTGAATTTGCATTTGCTGTTGGACTTGCAGTTGTTGCTGAACTTGCATCTGCTGCTTGGCTTGCATCTGTTGCTTTGCCTGCATCTGTTGTGCCTGCAATTGCTGGGCTTGTATCTGTTGCGCTTGCTGCTGATTCATGGAAATAACAGGTCTCACCATTGGAATTGCTGGGGAATTTTGACTTGGGAGATATCCTGACTGGGAGTTCGTGGCGTAATTTTGAGAAATATTCTGAAAGTTGACTCTTCTATTACCACTATCTCCAGCAATAGTTCCACCCAACTGCATAGGTTTATTGGACCGATCCCTCCCAGTGTAGAAATTTCTTTGGCTATAATTAGCAGGTCCTTTGGGTTGGTCCTGTTGTTGCTGCTGTTGTTCAACTCTAGATTGATACTGAGATTCATCTGGAAAGGTATTCCCTTGTGTACCTGTTTGATTTTGAGCTTGCTGATATCTCTGGCCTTGCTGTTGTTCTTCCAGGAAAAAGTTACTTGCGTCATTGCTCAATTCATTCGTAGAATGGTATGCAACATTCATTTTTGGAAAGGGATTATTCGATTTATGTTGTTTCATCTTATTAATACCAGCAGTTTTCTCGTTCGCCAAGGCTTCGTCTGACCCGATCGTTGCTGCACCATATGATGTGCTCTTCATTGATCTGCCACCTGAAGAATAAGAGCTTGTGCTCTTTTGCCTCTGTGGTAGTGATTGGGTATTCAAACGAGGACTTTGTTCAGAAATAGTCGGATCACTTGATTGTTTGACCAATTCTTTGTCCAAATAAGTATCTAATTCGCTCACGCTTGGATAATATAACTCTCCAGGAGTTTTATTTTCAAAAATTGATTTGTCCTCTATACCTGGAGACTGGATTGTATTGATTTCTTGAGGATTATTGGCTGTACCAGAACTGTTAGCATTCGATGTTGTTCTTGACGATTTATCTTCGGACAGGGTAGACTTCCTCTGATCGGATTGACTTTCTTTCTCTTCTTCAAGTTCTTGGCCGACATTTTGAGATGGTATTCTAGAAACAGCGGCATGACCGTCACTAGCGTTCATGGGAAGTTTGGATGAGATTTCAAAAGAAGAAAGAAACATGTCATTCAGTAAGTTTTCTTCTGAGTCACTCAATTTATTGTTCTGCATAATTTTCTTTTGTTGTAGCTGGTACATTTGCAATTGAACATTTTGTAATTTATTCTGAAACTGCGTATATTTAGAAAAATTATAGGCACCTTCCGCATACTTATCCTCGATTGGAACTTCCACATTTAAAATCTCACATAAATGGTATAATACTTGATAAATGTTCGGTCTCAAATTTGGGTTTTCCGCCAACATGATAATGATTAAGTTGATTAGTTTTGATGAATATTTGTTGACAGGAAATTCATATTTGGAATGTAATATAGCAAATTGACCTGTCATTTCAAAAGGGGTGGTGAAAAATAATAATTTGTAAAGGAAAACTCCCAAAGCCCATATGTCTGATTTTTCGTTAATGGGCAGACATCTGTAAAGGTCAATCATTTCAGGGGACCTATACTGCGGAGTAGTATGCACATAGATGTTTTGAGTCAAAAGAGCAATATCTTGATGAGTAGTGACAATTGGGAAACATGTCGACGTGGACCCAAAATCAGCTAGCTTGAAATTGTTTTTGGCATCTACCAAGACATTTTCAATCTTGATATCGCGATGGATCAAGGACACAGGAAGGTAGTGCATTTGAGAGATAGAAAGAGCAACGTCATACATAATTTTCACAATTTCAGCTTCTGTCAGTTTCGTTGACAATCGTTGGTTCATATAATCTAGCAAAGATTTGTTTGGACACAATTCCATTAGCAAAAGAACCTCAAATCCTTGAACGCCATCACGACGGCGAGAGGCGTTGGAATCGAAGTATTGTACTATATTTGGGGCCCCTTTCAATTTCTTCATTACCTCCACTTCATTTCTCATCTCGTTCAATCCATTCTCATCTTGAACTAATACTCTTTTCAGACATGCGACATCGCCAATCTTTAAGGGAACACTTGCTGTATTATCAAATTCATTAAGATACTCTAGGAATTTCACCACGTAAATTTGAGCAAAGCCACCTTCTGCTAAATAATTTACCACTTCAACTTTATGTGTGCCTACGCAGACAATATGGCCTGGAGTGTACCTCTCTACCGCCGGATGGCCCATTGCCGAAACGCTTCTAGAAGTACCATTCGTGATCGACATGATCAGTGCTAATTAGAAAGAAAATAACAGGCGACAGGGACGAAAACAAGAGCTTGGGAAAACGTAATAGCAAAAAATGAATGGCAACTAAAATTATCTCTATGATGTCCTGTGTTGCTTATGCTCCCGAGGCACCGATTCTGATTCAACAATGCTATTGAATTTACTCATTCAAGAAAGGGGGTTCATAGGATTATGGCTTTTATTCAGTATTTTTAAGTTTTTTCGGTTATTGAGCTCTGAATAGGGCATTTTCAGAATGGCGGGGTTCACCTAAAAAAAATGAAAAACAAATATAGGTCATAACTCGTCTGAATTTTCGAAGAGCTCATCAGACGTTTTTCAGTAGGGTTATATGAGAAGTTTTTTAGTCGTTTTAAGATACATCACTAAGTATTGTTGGTTATGGGAAAGCAAAGCTAGCAAGCCTAGTACTATTACAATTGTTCGTGATATGTATACATTTATAGAGTATTTAAAACGGTTTTCAGAAGTTTTTCAAGTTCCGCATACGTGTAGGGTACCCAAATAATTTCCATTCCAGAATTGTTCTTAGTTATGTTGGCCATTTTATGTTCTATGAATTCTCTAAGCATCGACCTTAGAGCTATCTCATTAGAAGCAATAAAATCAGCGGCACAGAGATGGTTGAAAAGTTTAAGTTCTACTCCAGTTCTTTGAGTACCACGCTTAGGACCTGTGTTAGCGGATAGATTCCCCATATTCTGCATTTGTGTTTCAATAAGCAACTTATACATCTTCTTGGAGTTCACAGTAAGTGATTGTAAGACGTATTTCGCACCTTCAGCACCACTGCTGGTATCGCTTTTACCCATCTTCATCACATCTTGGAACGTAGACTCGACTGTCGACGGTTCAAAATTCGAAATATCATGAAAGACAAAGTTGTAGTTTTGGGCCTTCATGTTGTCCCAGAGGAGCGGAGCGTAAATGTGGTCTGTAGAGGCGACTATGGCGATTTGTCTGATGACGGAGAGGAAGCTTAGCATCGTCTGAAAAGTGTTTTTCCTTATGCTAGGACCATCCAGATTATGCACTACAAGTATTAATTTGATATCTAAAGGTTGATTTTTGTAGAAATCAATCATCTTTTGGATCTGCAAAATCACATGATTGCCCCAGTACTTAGTTTCGCTTCTTGTCAACTCAGCGGGGACCAAAAGATCGGTAATCTCTTTGAAGACGTCACGATAGTTACAGCTAGGGTTGTAACCATTTAAAATAAGGCATGGGATGGAATTTACAGGTTTGTTTTGTTGTAATTCATTCTCATAAGCCAGTTGCGAGTACGCGATTTTCGGAGACAAGTAGTCAATGGCAAACTCTTCCAAAAAATTACGTTTCGAACCTACACCATAAAATAATAAGGAGAATCCTTGAGTCAATTCAAACCAATACTGGGGAAACATTTTTTTCTGAATTTCAAATAACTTTTGCCTGGGACGTTTTTGAAAATTTTCGTTGAAAAAGTTTGATACTAGGGAAAACTCTTCTCTGGTAACGTCAGGTGCCATTGACATGGTGTGCCTTGACTTCGCATTAGTTCTGACAATTTTTCTTTGGTCGAAATATCCTTCAAAAGTATCCAAAAACGAGCTTGCTGACTTGGTTTCCGAAGTTTGGTAGAGCTTTTTATTTTTCGGTACAGGGGTTGGAGTAAAATTTCTACTCAAGGTTAATTTACCTGGGGAGGTTGAGTCTTTATATTCTTTTAAATTATTCATTATAATTTGCTTTAGGGGCGAAGTAAAATCATGATTAGTGGTTAAAGACTTCTTAGATGGTGTTGCAGGTTCTGGTGGCTCGGGTGAATTTGATACAAAATTATCATCAGTTTGTGGAGTCACATTATCTTCATATGTTGTGGTCGCTACCTGTATTTTTTCGCGTTCTCTTTTCTCTTTTATCCCCGTCTTTTCCATCACCTGCTTGTTGTTAGAAGTCTTGCTTTCCTCATTGACATTACCTGATGTATCTTTGTCCAATTTCCTCTTTTTCTTAGAGGAAATTGTATCTTTCTCATCCTTCTTGATCCTATCAGTTAATTCTTCCTGTATCTTTCTTGGTCTTCCACGTTTACGGGGAGCTTTACTTGGCGTTTTAGGTTTGAGTGCCGGATCTGGAGATGTATTTTTCCTTTCGTTGCCTACAAGCGAGATTCTTTCCAACAAATTCTTCTTTGATGAATGAATTCTTCTCAGTTGTCTTTCTCCATGTGGGTCAACCCTTTTTGGGGTTACATTCCTGCTTTTTGCCGGAGACGATAGGATATCATTATGCTCTACAAAGTCTTCCCCATTTAGCATGTTATGGCAATTCGCAGTACTACAAAAACTTGTTTTAAAGATATAGCAAATAAGATCAATGATCAATTATCAAATACAATTTCAGCTAATATATTCTACTTTGTCTTAATTTAAAGGTGGTTCCTATTTCTTTATAACTTTTACACATTGTGAAGAATAACAATTCTGCTTACTATTGTCATTTCCACCTCAATGATGCGGTGAGTGGGTGTTCTGAAAAATTTTCCCGATTTTGCTAGACTAGAAATTGGTACTAGCTGATCCATATCACATTTACGCGAATAAGTCGATATTTATGCATGGATATTTGGCCTTTTACGACACTTATTCTTATGATCCATTGAAAGATGGTTCATATTACATATAAAGGTGCCACAGCAAGTTAATGTCACGGCAGCTAGTGACGCTATTGCTAGTTTACACCTAGATGAGGCCACTGGAGAAATGGTCTCTAAGACAGAGTTGAAGAAGCGTATTAAGGGAATACAAATTGAGGCCAAAAAGCTGTCAAAAAGACTCTTGCGAAACCAAAACCAGCTTCGAAAAGACTAATTTCCTGGCCGGTTTATAGTCATCTCAATACTAGATCACAGCAAATCCAATTAAGAAACAGACTCTTGATATAAATTTTTATCCATACAAGTTCCGATTATATATATTCAATCCTGAATTTTTGGCCAAGTATGCCCATTCAAAAAGGCGAAAATTTCCCTTAAGAGAAGTTTCACATTGCTAGGAGAGTTCATGCAGAAAGAGAATCAGCTTAAAAATTGAAATTCTACGTTCTCAATGGTGGTGTTGAGCTCTAAATTATTTTACAATTTCAGGATTATTACGACGAGAACCCATAAAAAGGAGCATGACCTTTAAGGAGGAGTAATATATATCCACCAAAGAAGACCGGCGGAGATGAGATATATTTTTTTCGTTAACAGAGTGCAATTGACAACTTGTTTGCACTTGCCTGCTAACTGTTTTGGTTTCAAAGATCAAGAAAATAGATAGAACCCGTTTTATTATTCAATTGACATCGCCCGTTATATCAGACGATTTTTGGATCAAAAAAAGTTTATTGGAGCAGAAGCAATTCTGAAATGAAGGTCCTAATATGACCCCAATATGACACATAATTCGGAATCTGCCACTTGTGAGTTTTATCAAGCCTATGCGGATGTTTGTGACTAGTTGGATATGACTGAATTAATACTTTCAGAAATGGACAAGGAGATATGTGATTCTCTATTATCAAATACCATTTGAACCTTACTGGTCCAGCTAAAAAAGAGCTAGAATTCATCTGTTCTAGCCCATGGAAGAGAACCGATATGATTGGCAGATAGAAACCATACTGATTCGCGTCGTATCTAGCACAACCCACGTAAGAACCTTAATTGACGAACAGTCAAACCTTCTTGGCTTTTACAACCGAGAGGAAATACTAAGTCAACATCAAGGTGGCAAACACAATTCACAGTATCTAATTTTTCGTTATATCACATTGGAAAAAGTATTAACGTATAATTTCCATCTGCTGAGCACTTGCTGCCGTTGAGACCGGCGAATTTTTGAAAGAAGTGTATGCCAATAATAAATTGGAAAGCCCATTAAATAATGCTCTTATGTTGGATAAGCTTTCTTCGGTGGAATAAAAGGCACATGTATCAACCTGACTTTCACTTTTACTTAACCCCAAGCTATGTCTCCATTGGCCAGGTACTCAAAAGAACAACCGGGTTTATGTGAGCGTTTCGAGGTTTTTGTATCTAAAAAGGAGATATGTAATGCGTAAACCCGAACTGAACAATTCGTTTGACCAAAAGGGGCTTTCCTACAAACAAGCAGGGCAATAGGAGCAAGGCAAATGGATCAAGGTGATGCTTATGCATAATTTATACGATGGAATCCTTTGTAATGCTCCGTACTACGGTTTACCACCAACCGGCTTTTGGGTTGTAATATTGACAGATTCACCATGTTCTCAATGGTTCTGTCACAATTCGAAAGTTCTATTACTCGCAAATTCGAAAGCAGATGTTTTAAGAGACGAGGTGAAGTAAAAAAGAAGAAAAATGATTGCCATACTCCTCAATGCTTGCATGTAATATAATATAATATAATTACTGTTTCATTTTCTTTTATATTATACAATGGATATTCTACATAACCGTAACCTATATCGTTTTTAATGATTGCAAGGAAAAGTTGATTTTGTAGATAATCTTATAATGTAGTGACTTATTTAATTGTTTGATTAGAGGTAGTAATATTGCAATCAAACTGATCTAGTGAGTTTCCCGCTCCTTTTTAATTCCAAAGCTTTCTTGTAGGGAGGGTTCGTCGGGCTTTGAACAGGATCTAAGGACGATGAAGTGCCTGCAACCGAAGAAGGTAGGTCATGATAAGTGGCATCTGAGTCGAAACTTTGAAGACTTCCACAAGCCATAAATTCGGCTATGTTTCTCTCCTCTTCATTCCAATGAGACAATTTGTCTGATATACACAATTTATTCAAAAAACAGCCTTGAAAAAATTCATCAACGGATGTATTTACATCTAATTTTGGTGTCCAATTGGATGGTGGGTTATAGCCTAAACAAACAATAAAAGCTTCCAGAGATGTACCTCTTGATGATCTTGGCTTTGCGCAAACGATTTTATCGAATAGATAGCCCAATTGGGAATATAGCATATCTATATCACGACCTCTGAAGATCTTTGCCACAAAAGTTCCACCTTTTTTCAGAATGCATGCAGTAAGTTGCAGCGCACTCATAATTAACTGTTGTTGCACGTATTCGTCAAGATCGTGTAACCCAGTAACATCAGGTGCACCATCACTACAAACAAAATCGGCCTTTTCGTTGCCAAACAGTTTTAGAATCCTCGCCAATGTTTTAGGATGAGTGATATCGGCTTGCAACGTTGTCACATGAGGTATGGGGGACATCGGTTGTAAATCGACAGAGACAATTTTCCTGTCCTCCTTATCTGAACTGGGACTTTCATCAAACAGTTTTCTCGAGAGCACTTGTGACCATGAACCTGGTGCTGCACACAAATCTACAACTCTTTTTAAGTTTGGATCATCCAGGAAATGAAATTGGTCATTGAGTTGAAGTAGTTTGAAAGCAGATCTAGCCCTATAGCCCTGCTCTTTTGCTTTTCTATAGTACAAATCTCTTTTATCTTTGCTGCTCTTACCCATCTTGAATACTTTCTTTTTAAGCTTGCCTTGTACTCATCTACTGTTGTTTTACAGTAATGTTAGGAGCATCGCTTGAAAATTTTCAACTCGCGATAATTATTGTTAGCGCAGAATAATAATACCTAGTAAAAAGTTTATCGTTGCTTTTACTTCATCATGATAATCAAAATACTTGTAGGTCTGTCTTCTGTGAAAGAAGACGTAGTTACCTATTCTACTTAGGTTTGGTGTCTTTATATAATATAAAAGAAAGATATTAACCGTACATACCCCAATCTTCTTCCAGTTCTGCTTCAGTTGTATCAATCTCATTAATGATTCGGTGGCCCATAACATTATCTCTGCATAATGGACATGTTGTACTTCGAGATAGCCAGACAGACAAACACTCTAAGTCGAACTTATGATGGCAATGAGGTAATTCAACTACTAAGGGGTACTCATCTTCTAAATAATTAGTGTAACAAATGGAGCAGTTGTCAGTTGCTTTGAGCTTTTTTTTATTGATTCGTGGTAAAGAGGCTGCAAAAGTATCAGGACAGCCCGCACTCTTGCCTTTATCCATTTCTTGCAACCATTCTTCCTGTAATGATTCTGGAAGCATTTGCGATAATAATCGTAAAAGTAGTGTTGAATCTGAATGTGCATCACCCTCACCACTGGTGTTACCAAAGTTTTGAAATAGACCTTGCAGTTGGGATCTGACCTGTCTTCTCTGCTCCTCCTGTGAAGTTCCTCCTACTTCTTGGTAATCCCTTGAGTTTTGTTGTATTCCATGTTCCTCTAATCTAATGATGAGTGCAGATTAAAATTCGGTTAGTTAATTGGCTTTGGGGAACTTACTTCATAATATATCATTACATACCTTCATATGTAGACATTTTTTTGATTGTGATTATGTTTGATGAATATATCTTTCTATTATTTCTTTAGTAGTTTAGGAGTGGCAAAACTGGTATTATAACGAACTGAGCGCTCCTCGGTGCAAACAAAAGCCGCCCACAACAATTTTGACCAACTTAGGCAAAATGAAGCCATTACTAGAAAACGAAGAGTATATATCATCACAGTAATTCGGGTAGGAGAGTTGGTCACCAAAATGGGACTCATATGGAAGGCAAAAATTTCGAGCTTATTCATCATGGTTGTACCCGTAAAGTTTTTGTTTCCGATATATAGAGTACAGATGTTTTCTAGTTAACAGTTGGCATATCTTACATTTTCCGGATTATGTATCAAATAAACTTTATCTATGAATAGTTAGAGTACCACAGTAGAATCGAAGTTGCGCCTTTATCATTAACTAACAATTTTTTTGTGGGAACCGAACTATTATGTCTCCTGGAACAAATCTTTTGACTTTTAACCCGGAGCAAATTGCGAATCCTTGTCAAATTTTGAACTTCATCATAGCGGATAAGATCCTTATGAATCACTTCATCTAATCGCTCTCGTTTTTCTCGGTATGCTCCAGTTATTTCAATTGGGATGTTGTTATCAAAGAAAACTGGTTTTTCCATGAACATAGTCAGGAAAAGTTCGTCACCAAATTGGCTTTTTATAATCAAAAACGATTTACAGATATCACGAATTTCTCTACTCACAGATTTAGTATTATCTCGAGCAGTGAAGCTTCTCATAATTGAAATATTTCCAGGCGCGTATTGTCTGCCATAATGGGAGAGAGATACATCGCATCCCATAGGAACTTTAACCATTGTTTCGTTAATACTTTTTTCAATACCTTTAAACGGCGTTTCATTCGCGCTATCAAGTAATGTATTATTTACCACTGCTTTAAACTCGGGATTCGAGCCAGGTGATCGCGTTAAGACCTCTGTTGTATAATCTTTAGTTAATAAGTCGTACTCATCAAAATTGCCATAGGTGAAATTTTCATCGCTTTGGTTCAAAGTTACCATATTTTGCCTACCAATGCTGAGAACTGACTCCTTTGAATGTAAAACTGTGGATTCCTCATAATTTCTCTCTTCGGTAACGTCACTTCGATTATTGAGGCAGTCTTCATTAAAGTTTATTACAATGGATATGGTATCACCAGTCTTGAACCTACAATCATCTATTTTAGGTGAGCTCGTAGGCATTATTGGAAAAGTGTTCTTTCTCTTAATAGAAGAGATTAAATACCCGATAATCACACCCAAAATTATTGTGGATGCCCAGATATCTTCTTGGTCATTGTTTTTTTTCGCTTCAATCTGTAATCTCTCTGCAAAATTTCGGGAGCCAATAGTGACAACATCGTCAATAATAAGTTTGATGGAATCGGAAAAAGATCTTAAAAATGTAAATGAGTATTTCCAAATAATGGCCAAAATGCTCTTTATATTGGAAAATAAAATAGTTGTTTCGCTCTTCGTAGTATTTAACATTTCCGTTCTTATCATTGTAAAGTCTGAGCCATATTCATATGGAAAAGTGCTTTTTAAACCTAGTTCCTCCATATTTTAGTTTTTTATCGATATTGGAAAAAAAAGAGCTATCAGAAATCAGTCAATATATCATGTACCTATGGAACCTTATCTTTCTCAAAATAATAAATTATAGTGATACTTTTAGAATTGTGTCACTTTCTTTTTATTTGTACTTACAAAATTCGGCCGAGTTATCATCTCGGTAACCGAGAGGAAGAGCCCGAGCAGCTAAAAGCGACAAACCGTACAGATAAAATGTTCGTGCTAATCCAAACTGCAGCATTCCGTATAAATTTGTCAGATATACTGATCAACTTAGATAAAGTTCCCCACTCAACCTGCTTTTGTTTATTACTTGCAAGGTAGATGGATGGTCGAAATTGATCAAACAGTTCGTTTCTTCAACCCATGATTTTTCTTACGTTTCATCTATATTGTTAACTTGTTAGCGCGAGGTTTCGATTTCTTTGATCTGTCCTTATGAACTTTTTTTGATGTCTTTTTCTTGTCATTCTTTGCGTTATCTGTGCTTTTTGTAGGAAAAGAAAGCCCTAGCTCCAACTGAATAAGCTTATTCAAACTTAAACTAAGTTTTATATTTTCTGCAGTGTTGGTTCCGAATGACGCAGCTGAAAAGCCAGACGACCACGGAATGATAAAGATTCTAAAACGGTCAATAAGTAAAACTCCTCTCTTTAGGCCCTTTGGTGTGACAAGTGTCTCACTTATTTTACTGACAAACCGCTCCCCCAATTCACTAGATTGAAATCTTAGGCCACCACACTTCGCCTTGTGGTTGACTATTAATGACAATGAATTTCCATCCTTCCATTTCTTTATACCCAATAATTGCGAAACTGTATCAGTTATTTTCCATTCAGGGATCGAGGCATCAATATTATACAGAAAAAATGATTTGGTGGAGGGGTTTTTTAAAAACGATTCATTCAAGGGTAGTTTCTTCAAAATATGAGAAATGTCCACGGACGCGTACTTTTCCAAGTTTTTGACCTCATTTGCACCTTTTTCATTTTTATACAATGCAGTTGTGTTTTTTATTAACGGAGTACTTGGGCCATCTGATGTTGCTCGCAGAAGTATATTTTTCAATTTATCAACGATATTATCTGCTTCTGACGGATCACTCGTAATCTGAGCTCCTCCTAATTTCACGTTTTTTAGTGACAGAAACCTTTTCATCATGTCGTTTTTTGCTTCCTCCGTCATAACGTTTTCCTCGTTCACAAGGGATATTAAATGATCCCGCAGTTGTATAGGGATGTGCCATCTTGAATCAAGCATACAGCATTGACAAATGTTTCTCTGAGTGGCGCACCGTACACATATTAATGTTTTAATGATATTATTGCTTCGTTTAGACGTCTTAAAATGGTATAAGGTGAACGGTAAGGTACAAATCTTACATTCAGAGCCTTGTGGAATTTTAGTCATTCGTATATTAGCCTCATCACCTAAGCACTGCTCACATATATTGGGCGGTGGCTCATTAATTTCATCATTCATTATATTAAGGGTGCAATAACTCTTTTCCGTTAGCTACCTTCTATTCACCTGCTCAAAAGCCCTTCCATCATCATTACCACTTCTATCAATAAAATTTGCCATAGCATTTCTTTTTTTTTTTTTTAGTCCTTATTGCCTAAACGTCATCACAGGAGAGGGTAATCCCGGAATGAATAAGGTTTGAAACTTCACGTCCCTCCGGGTTGTGACTTAAAAAAATTACGAAAGAGAACCGACTATCGTTCCTGCTATTGTTCTTGGTGAGTATTACTAACCCGCTTAGTTTTATTACTATTTATCAGTCTTTTATTTGTACGTTATTTGAATATTTAAATGTTTTTGGCTGAGCTCACTCACATCAACTGCTAGCCTCCCTCCTCTTCCAGTTTCTTTTCTTCTTGTTTGCATGAGTTCGATAATGCTGATTACAGTTATCATGTCTACTAAACCTCTGTCCACAGCCCTCATGCGGACAGATATGATTTTTTTCACCTGTATGGATTCTGTTATGTCTTGAAAGATGACCAGAAGTGGTGAACCCAGTAGAGCAGATCTTACAGAAATGACGAGTCCTCTGTCCTGCTGTATTGGTTTTCGTAGATTTCAATTTTATCACGGTTTTTGTCGGTTTGCTTATTTTAATTGAGCTATATGGATCTGATTTACCGTTACCGGTATTCTCTGCTTTTACAATATTAATATTTTGCAATGGCAGTATCGGTGACGTTTTTCCACTTGCTGTTAATCTTGAAATAGTCCCGTCACTCGTTCTGTTCGCTTGTTTTCCGGAGAAAAAATCGAAAGCGCACTTATTCAATTTATCTTTCAAGTCATCATCAATTAGATGTGATGTTTTCATCAAGGGTATCAGGGTTTGGTATTTCCTTTCATTGTTAAAAGAGAACATTTCAGGCATAAGAGTTATCTGGGAGGGCGAACATTCGAAATTGATGGGAAATTCACATTTCCTATCTTTAGCTAGAATAGTTGACATCAAGTTGTCTTTGTAACCTATGGACATCTGGAAATTTTGTAGAAGCTTTATATTTTTTGTTCTTCGAACAGTAGCGAGTGCTCATATGACTTGGTGCCGGAAATTCATTTGAGCTGTCATAATATGATAAATATTTATATGTAAAAATTTAGGCCAGATAATATATAAAAGATAAACGATTTAAAGAGGGTGTAGGATTTGCCTGTTAGCGATGTAGGAGCTACTGCACGATGTAGCATGTAATAGCCAGACGTGATTCCCCTAAACTCAGGCCCTTCTCCAAGGAGAATGCAACGGTAGGCAGTTCGTTTGAAATTGAAACTTTTCTCAACGACAATGATGTCCCGCAGCATAAGAAAACATGAGATCAGAAAAGCGTTGCAAAACGCAGAAGCCACTTATCAAGAGCTACGGCTGCGCGTTTTTCTGGGACGTGCTGACAAACGAGAAAAAAGATGGCTTTGTATTCAGTTCAAGGCCCTGTGTATTTTTTTCCTTCAAGAAATTTTTATTTTGGCCTGGGGTCTTTAAACGGACGGGTGCCCTGAGAGTACTCTCGCATAATCCAGGGATGGCTTTTTCACAGTCGTTTAACATTCGTTTATGAAGTAAAGAAAAAAAATACCAAACCCCGTTAAAAGAGAAAAAAGGTAGCCGAACATTGAAGCAGCCCATGCCAGTTTGTCCTTGGGCAGATAGTTTTCCGTCTGGCTTGAAAGGTTATAGTCTCCTTTTTTTCTTGGCTTCGGGAAAAATACGATTTGTTTGTTATTCTATATGCAGAGCCGCTGCTCTGCAGGGATTTATGATCTCGAGTGCCATTGATCTTGAAGCATCTTTTGTTGAAAGGATTTGTATGACATCATACCCGAACTTTTTTAGCACGTGAAAATGGAGAAGTCTATGGTTTTAGAGGTTGCTATTAAGGCATTTTCTAAACTTGAGGGTTGTTTGATCTTATGTTGGTTGGTTGTAAGCCAGCCGGTGTAGCCACGTGTTAAATCTTGACTTTTTTTCCCGAAGAGGGTCTGGTCCTGTCTATTTTGTTTCATGCATATTTTTTCTCAAGGAGAAAGACTCTTCGCTGCGCCTTGGCATAATAACGTCTTCGGTAGGGTCCATTTTTTTAACGTTGGCGATGCCCATATTTAGCTCGTTTGGTCGTTCCTTCGAAAGATAATCGTTCGTAAATTAAAAATAAAAGAGAGTAGTTTTCGAGCAACGAGTAGCCAGCTGGTGCCAATTGTCAAGAAAGGAAACATTTCTTACGGATTGGGAAGAAGCACTAATCTCGAAAAAGAGAACGTTTTTAGAAAGTTTTAGAAGTTGATTATATTAATGAAGAAAAAATTTTCGAACTAACAATTACATAAAGAGAAGGTATAATAATGGAGGTAATTTTTCAAATATTTGTTGTAAAAGGTTCCCTTTTATAACAATAAAGCAGCTGCACCTGCAACAACAGCACCGAAAGAGGCAGCGCCTGCATTGACTCTTTGACCGGCATTGGAAGCAGTTTCGACTGTAGAAGTGCTGACAGAAGAGGTAGTTGGAGCGACAGAAGAAGAAACGGCCTTAGAAGATGATTCGGCAGATGATGATGGGGCAGCAGAAGAAGATGGGGCAGCAGAAGAGGATGGAGCGGCAGAGGATGTAGCTTCGGAAGAAGATGCAGCCTTGGAAGAAGATGCAGCCTCGGAAGAAGATGCAGCCTCGGAAGAAGCTGGGGAAACGGAGGCAAGAGCAGCAGCGATTTCAGAACTCAATCTTGTGGTGTACCATGGCAATTTAACAATTGTCTTAGTGATAGCATCAAAGTCCAATTCACTAAACAAGGTAGTGTAAGCGTCATCGGTGTAAGTCATGACTTGTTGATACACACTCAAGACATCAGATGGAATTTGGAATCCACTGTTGCCAGTTTCTAGACCCAAGTAGTCAGAAAGATGAGAGTTGATGTCACCGATAATAGCTTGCAATTCAGCAGTTTCGGCGGCGCTGGTGTCAGCGACGGCCAAAGAGGCAATGGCACTTAAAACGAAAGCAATCTTGGAAACGGACATTTTATTTTATTTAGCAGAGGGTATAGTTATGCAATAGCAATTATTGTTACTGATTGAATGCCTTTATAATTTCGGTCCGAACAAAGTTAGGCAAGCGAGAATAATTGACGTTTGAAAGAGGGCTGCCAATGTACTATTTATATTAAATGGTGAATGAAGCAACGCAGTACCTCAAAGAGGTTGGAGACATATTCACCCTTACAGCAAACCTTTTTTTTCCTTTACTGGAAATAGCTCGAAGAATTGGAGAGAAAAAAAGATGCTTTTAGAAAATAAGACACATTTCCCGGAACAATCAATTATTTCCATCACAATCTTTGAAAGAAAGGGCCAAACCGCCGCAATAACTGCCGTAGGATTCAAAACCACAAGTACATTCTTCAACGGAAAAGAGTCGGAAAATCGGAAAAGGGACCTCCCGAAGACATTAGTCTCATAATTAAGGTTATAGTCAAGAAAAACCATAACCAGATCGTCTGATGCTCTTTTTGGGAATATTGATTACCCAATAAGGTCATTACTCCAATTTGTTGGGCTCCATTGTGTTGAGTATCGGTTGCTTGGGTTTTGAAAATCTTGCTGCCGTCCGGCTGCATGTGTGCGCCGCAAGTGCCGAGAAAGTAATTATCAATGTGGATCGCAAGCCAAGACAATAAATTTGTTGTTTCTGTGACTATTTCATGATGGCCTCCTAGTCAAAATACCAAGAAGAAGAAAGGTTTTTTTTTCTTTTTTTCCCTACCTGGCCATTCAAAGGTGAAATATCCTTTCCATTACCCAAAGAGGTAGTACTGTTTAGGCGGGGTTTGACAGGCGCTGGAAGGGATAGGCAAGAATAGGAACGGTTTCCAAAGCCATAGAAATTCCTCCTTCACGTTCTGTTGAAGGGAGGATAAAGCAAAATTTGAAACAATAACGACATTGTGCGGGTATGTATGCTACGGATGATTAATGAATGTATGTAAAAAAAATATAAAATTACAGAAACGAATAAGGTCATTAAGGGAGGGGAGGGCACAAGCAAATGTGCTTGTGAAGTCATACCTACTCAGCGCTAAGGACATGCCGTGATATCATCAACCGGCTCTAATGGGAAGTGTCCAGACCTGAGTGGTGTAGTTAAGTTTAACACCAGAAATGATAAGCTTTTCTCATCAAAGACATATTCCTTAGTTTTTCTTTATTTTCTTCGTCCTCTTGTCTCATTAGCTCTGGATCATAAATGCGTCTGTGGAAGTCAAGGTCAATCTTGTCGAGGGGATTTAATAGCGTAAAATCACGGTTGTAAACCATATATCCGAAGTAAAAGGCCAACCATATTGGAAAAGCTAAATAATTTTGAAAGAAGGATTCCGCATCGCATTTGCCCCCATTACCTAAGGGGGCCAATGCTACCCAAAATTGGGCAACAAAGACTAAAATATTAAAAAAGACACCGTATATGGAACCCCAAATCCCTGTTGTGGCCTTGTATCCCAACTCGTCTAGAGACCTTCCCTGTACTTTCATTGCTTGTCTGAATCGCAGATGGGACAACATTATGG
Source organism: Saccharomyces cerevisiae S288C (assembly GCF_000146045.2). Taxonomy (NCBI): domain Eukaryota; kingdom Fungi; phylum Ascomycota; class Saccharomycetes; order Saccharomycetales; family Saccharomycetaceae; genus Saccharomyces; species Saccharomyces cerevisiae. The sequence goes on from NC_001134.8 coordinate 374,280, forward strand.
AAGTCCATGTGAATAATTCACTCAAGCCTGCGATAGCTGCTAACCATGTAAACACGATCTCTTCCTTTGATGAAGCTGCAACAAAAGCAATGACGCCGAAAACGCAACACACAATAAGAGCTCTCAAGGGCCTGCCCTCTCTGTCAACGTAATCTAAAAACTTGGGTGCGTAGCCTTGTTGGGCCAAAGAGCAAATCAGTCTTGGACCAGCATACAAAGAGGAATTTGCCACTGAAACCACAGAAATCAAAATAACAGCGTTGATAATATGTGGAACAATTTTCACACCGTGAATAGAAGCGGCTAAGACATAGGGAGATGCATGTGTAGCGGATCCGCCTGCGCCCATTAGTTGGTCATCATTATATGGAACATTGAATCCAATGAGGATCATAGTCAAAAGATAAATCACAACGATACGATAAATGCTTCTCTTGGCTGCCACCGGAGTAGATTTTCTAGGGTTAGACTGTTCCTGAACACTTAGTGCAAATAATTCCATACCACCAAAGGAGAAGTAAGCAGTAACTAAAATATAGCAAACGTTTTTGAACCTACCAATCGATGTGTCACCTGCAAAAGCACCTGGATTATGCCAATAAGTGGCCCCGATATAACCGTCATTTCCGGCCCCACCACAGTTGATAACAATAGAAAGAATAATGAAACCTGCAATCATTAAAATTTTACAGCAATTGAAGATGAATTCCGTTTCACCATAGGCTTTTACACCGAAGAAATGAATGAATACTAAGAAAACATAGAAAATAAGAATATAAATGTCCGGATTTATTTTATCATTCCAAAATTGAATAGTCATAGACGCGGTTATTAACTCTAAAGGCAAAACCGTTAGCCATTGGAAACAGTAAAGCCATACTGTGGCGAATCCAAATGATTTGGAAATGAATATGGAGGAGTATGCGTTGAAATTTGCTGGTAAAGTCGGATAGGTTACCGCCATCTCACCTGCAGCTTGGATCATGAAGTACGTCACGAAAGAAACCAAGATGTAACCAATTATTAGCGCAGCAGGACCACCGTAATGTAGACCTTTTGCATTAGCTACCAAAAGACCAGTCCCAATACCTGTCCCTAAAGACATCATGACAACATGGCGCGACTTCATGGACTTTTTCAACTTGGAATCCGACGTGATAGACTCAACGCCATCCTCTAAATCAGACGTATTTTCATTTATTTGCTTAGTTCTTGTAGTGCTACCCTCGGCTCTTTTGAATGAATCCGCAAATCTATGTATAAGTTTGTCACTCCCGGATTTTTGCTTAGAATAAGTTTTCTCACTTGATGATGATTGGAAATTATTCCCGGCACTAAAGGAACGTATCGATATCGAATCAGGAGAAGTTTCCTTTTTCCCAGAAGATCCAAAATCTTCTGAAGATAGCATTTCTAAAATCACTTGAGTTTTATTGAAGCTAAATAAATTGATAGTATCGAAAAAGGACCTTCGTTTCAACACTAGCTAGAGATAGTAATAATCTAATGGCAAAATAGCCATTATACGTACCTAATATATACGTATATATACGAGGAGATGTGCTCATCAAAGAAGTGGCATTTCACCCTGAAATTTTTTTTCTTTTTCTCGCTGAAGAGTCATTCCTAGTAAAGCATGCTACTTTTCAGTATATTCCATTATATTTTTAACTACAAGCGGCGCAGAAACCAGAGGATCAGCCACTGCTAGCAGCATTTGCTGCTGACATATTTACCGTTGAAGGCCATCATAAGGCAGTGTTCTGCGGGGAGTTGGAATGTGGATGCCGGTTCCGGTCCCACAAAATATGAGCCGTGAGAAGCGGCACATAATGCAGCGTGCGGCAGTGTCAGTAGCCTCCTTATACTCCTAGATCGAAAAAAGGGCTTTTCTTTTTGCGGCACCCCAAAGACAGCATTTCTTTTCTGTCAATTACGCGCCGTGTCGCCGTTTCTTTTCTTGGCACATTTACACACTTAGTCCGTTTCTTTTTTTGCGCGTTATATTCTGCTATGTTTTTTCGTTGGTTTATATGATGAGTAATCAAACTCATCCATCAGTCTGCAACATTAGTAGGTGCAAGGTGGAAGCTTTGTGCGCACAACATGTTTGATTGCAAAGATTTTTAGTAGAAATAAAACTACTCTTAACAGACTTAAAAATTTAATTTAATTATGCAGATTTGTCCTTTCTCGACTTGCATTAATGCTAAAAAACAATTATATATTTTGTTATCCTGAAGAGTGGCAACGAAAGCCCGATGAAGCCAAGCGGAAAATGAATGGAATTGCTGTTAGCACCAGAAATTGGTCATCCTCTTAAAAAACTTTCTTGAACGCGAGCTGTTTGGATTTTCCGACGATTCTGAATTTTCATACTCTTTAAGATCATCGTTATCGTCAACTTTGTCGATCTCTGTAAGCGATGGAGACACAAATATGTTTCTATGTGAGTCCAAATCAATTTTTTCGGCTGGAATCCAAAAGCTCCATGATTTGAAGTATATCTTGTGACCAAAATAGGCAAACAAAACGATGGGCATTGCCAAATAATTTTGGAAAAACACTTTGACGTTAAGTTTTCCATGTTCATTAACAGGTGCGATGGCTACCCAGAACTGGCACACAAGGAAGAAGATTGCAATTAAAACTGCAAGCCATGAACCCCAATAGCCAGTTTGTGCTTTGTATCCAACTTCGTTCATCGAACGACCTTGCTTTGCCATGGCATCTCTAAATCTTATATGTGACAAGGACATTGACATCCAGATAAATAATTGCGAAAGACTAGAAATTGCCAATAACCAGGTGAAAACCTGTTCTTCAGCGTCACTAGTGGCTACAAACCCAATGCATCCAAAGACAAGGGAAACAAAAAAACAAAGTAAAGGCCTGCCGTTTCTATCAACATATGCTAAGCATTTAGGTAAGACGCCTTGTTCTGCCAATGATAATAACAATCTTGGCCCAGAATATAACGAAGAGTTTGCAACAGAAATGACAGAAATCAAAATAACAGCATTTATAAAGTGAGGCACAACTTTGACACCATGTGATGCAACAGCAATGACAAATGGGGAGGCATGGGATCCAGAGGAGTCACTAGACCCTAATAATTCGTCACTGTTGTATGGAACAAGAAAGCAAACCAAAATGGTGGTGAGCATGTAAATCAGCAGAATACGGTATACCACTTTTTTGCAGGCATTGGGAATAGATTTTGTTGGGTTTTCCTGCTCAGCGGCAGATAGAAGTAGAACTTCAATTCCACCGTAGCTGAATGCAGCATAACAGAAAACCGTACATACACCTTTGAAACCGTGGGCAAATGGACCAGGATTGTGCCAGTACTCAGCACCGATGTATCTTCTGTCACCTGCACCACCACAATTGATGATAATCGCCAGAATGACGAATCCGATTACCATCAATATCTTACAGGAATTGAAAATGAACTCGGCTTCAGCATAGCCTCTGGACCCAAATAGATTAATGATAATTACAAAAACGAAAACCACGGCAACAAAGATGTCTGCATTTACACTCGTCCAGTACTTAACTGTCATTGCCGCAGTGACCAATTGTAAGGGCAGAACAGTTAGCCATTGAATGGTGTAAACCACAGAAACTGCAAAACCCAACGAAGGGTCGACTAAAATAGAAGGATATCTGGTGTAATTGCCGGTTAGTCCTGCATAACAGAGACCTAACTCGCCTGCCGCTTGGATGATACAGTAAAGCATGATCGATGCTATTCCGTAACCAAGGACTAACCCGGCAGGACCAGCTGTTCCCAGCACCTGACCATTACCGACCAGTAAACCAGTACCTATACCGGTACCGAGACTGATCATGACTAAGTGACGAGATTTGATCGACTTTGTCAGGTTGTTTTTTTCTTGGGACTCTAGTTCGGAATTACGGTCTGGTGGCAGCTGCCTTTTAAAAGAGTCGAAGAATTCTTTGCATTTCCTCTGTAATATGGATTTGCTGTCCGTCCTTCGAGGCTCCGCTGTTTGTCCAGATACCTCATCTTGTTTTTCTGTTATTGTAAAGTCTCTCTTTTGTTTTTCACTGTGTGTTCTTTCATGCAAACTGTGCGAATATTGTGCTGGACTGGCCTCTTTGGCAATGAAACTGACACTATCGTCCATTTTTACGCCTTTTTATCGAGAAACTATATTAGGTAGCTACGGTGGTAAAGGCACCTTATAATACAGCTTGGTTCTATGTATTAATTTCAGACTATTTTATGGTCTGCTTTTTTTTACGGTCAGAGAAAAGATGAAATAGATGCCACAAAACAGGGATATATACGAAAACAGCATCTTATATACTTTTTTACTCCAACATTAATTTCCAAAACAGGTGAGATGAGGTAACCCATTCGAAAAATTTAAATGTTCAGACACTGTCAAGTTAAAGAATATAACCTGGAGGTTTTCTTTTCTTTTTGTCCATCAAAATGCACTTTTTTTGAAAAAAAATGCCTTGTCAAGATAATGTGAAGTTTACTGGAAGGGCCCTTTCCTCATCGGGTTGCCGGCCCTGACTGACCTTTTTTGTATTTTTGGCCGTCCCGGCGCGGCGAAGAGTGAGACGACACCAAATAGCCGTACGGCAATAATCCTCGTGCAAAAATCTCTAAGACCGGTGTCGCATTATCCTTTACACACCAAATTTGGTGCCGTAATGCATTATGCATACACTGTGCAATTATGCAGACATGAAATGTGATTGTTTGCTTTGTATACGTAGTAATTGTAAGTAAGTGATTTACTGATTTACTTTCTGGTTAGCAGTGGTAGTTTTAATGCGTTGGCCGGATTGTTTATATTTTGTGAAGCAATCCTGGAAATTTTAAGCATCAAAGAAGGTGCGGTGCCACCATAAGACTTCAAAAATAGTTGGAAGTTTTACTATCCTACATAAATGGTTTACTTAAACAAGGATGCCGAACCACTTGGATCTTGGTAAATAATTGTCCCTCAATTCTTGCCACTGGACAATGAATTCATCCACTACCCAATATAATATTTTTCCGGTCAGACTAGGAGTATTAATCCTTGCCAGCGATTCTACATAAACTATATGGGAGGAACCCAACAGGGGCAAAAGAAGTTCCATAATTTTCAACCAAAAGGATATTATACAGCATGTTCCAGGCCCATTCAATAAAAACAGATGAGGGGAACCACACATAGCAAATCTGATTCTAACCACGTGCACAAAAGATTGTACCAACGTTCCAATGATGGTCTTTACACTTTGTAGGAGAGTCGCTTTAACTTCCCTAGCTTTCATGAATTCATAGTATTTTACTTTGCAATGACCAAATTTTTTTATAAAGTGGGCGAATCTTTGCCTGGAAGCCTCATCAGAATAACCCAAGTACACAATCGACTTACCCAGTAAAAGATCCTGGTAATTTTCTAGAAGACGGATCATTTCACCAGTATGACCTCCCGATCCTAAGAATACAAAAATCTTGAGCGGTTTCTTTGACGATTTTCGTATTTTCAGTAGGTTAACTCCATCTTTCGTATCCTTTTCTGTACCTGCTTGAGTGTGGAAAAAAGGCAGAATCGCTATCAACCTAATAACATATGCTGTCGATACGATGAGCACCAATGACGCCAAGTAGGCCGTTTTCATGATCTTCAAGTCACTTCTTTCGACTTTCCTGATACAATAATAAACCGCCGATTACAGTTATTGCGGGCCCTTGTACATGAAATATTAGGATGGCTTCGCTAAGAACATTTTTGCTTCTGGACAGACAGAACACGTAAAAAAAGAAACACGAAATTACGACTAACTTTCGCGTAGGGGTAAAATTACCTAATGCGCGTAATTAAAAAAAAAAGCACAGCAGTGTAAATTGGAGCAATAGGAGAAAATGACCTGTAAAGGAAGTATTCGAATTCACTAGTGCGGATATTAATAGAATTCATAATTTCGCGCTTGGCTGCTCATTATATTCTTGACTATTTGCCAAACTGTTATAAAGAAGCCTCAATATTCGTTTGGTTTATTGTTAAAGAAGGCGCAAGCTCGGCACGAGAAATATACGACGATAAAGAACATACCAACTATATATTGTGACGGCACAAAAAGACAAAATACGTAAAATGCTAAGACGCTCTAAAAATTCCAGCACTAACACAAACGCAGACACCAAGAAAAGACAATCCATGCATTTAGGATCCAAAAGTTCGCTAATCTCGCTGACTAGCGAATTTGGCCATGGACACTCCAAGACGAAGCAGAAAAAGGAGGAGGGCACAGCTCCTTCTCAATTCCTGTCTCCTACGAATAAGAGAAGCACATCTAGTCAGTCAAAGTTAAAAAGGAGCAGCTTGTTACTGGACGAAACACTGCTTAAAGACTACCACTCGGCCATGAGGCACATGCAAACAAACGCTGCAAAGGAAGAAAAGCTGCGGATGGCTCCATCACCAACGCAGTCAACGAGGAGCGAATCAGACGCCAGTCTTTCCTCCACCAAGAGCTCGATCTCTTCCATATTTTCCCAAGATAATGACTATTCCATTCACGATTTGTTGTACGAAGATATTGAAGAGATGGATAAAACAGACGCTTTCAAAATTAACAACACAATAGCAATCGATGATTCTAAAGCTCTCTTTGTCTTCTGTTCAAACGACTCCTCCTCAAGGACAGCGTCTATCGAAACATTGCACGAATCAAATTTGGACAACCTGGATATGGGTTCCAGTAGAAGGACATCGTTGGACTTTTTTTAATATAACCTACCATAGGACACACTTTGTTGTTGATGTTGGACAATTCGTTAATTAAGAGTCCCTAAACGGCTCTACTAGTTCCAACCTCACTTTGTTTTTTCATTTTTTTATGTTTTTTCTAGAACCTTCTTTACGTGATTCTCGCTCGGAATCCGTCAATAGAATGTTTTCAGTCTCCGTTTCAATATTCTGCGCACATCAATCATTTTCTTACTACATACACTAACATTACTCCTAGTTTAATTTAATTGAATTTTTAACTTTCTTTTCTTTTCATTTGGCAATTTGGCTCCTTGAAAACAAGACTATGGGTCTCTCTCATAAGCCTCAGGGGGGGACCCCAAAAAAATAACGCGGCCATCTTGCATGCACCGTTGAACCTGTAGCTTACAGTAAGCCACAATTCTCTTACCTTCTTGGCAATGTGGCACAAAATAATCTGGTTATGTGTCTTCATTTGGTAATCACTGGGATGTTACTGGGGCAGCAGCAACTCCGTGTGTACCCCTAACTCCGTGTGTACCCCTAAAGAACCTTGCCTGTCAAGGTGCATTGTTGGATCGGAATAGTAACCGTCTTTACATGAACATCCACAACCAACGAAAGTGCTTTTTCAAGCATTGCTTGATTTCTAGAAAGATCGATGGTTATTCCCTCCCCCTTATGCGTCCAAAAATATAGGGTGCTCGTAACAGTAAGGTATTCGCACTTAGCGTGCTCGCAACACAAAATTAAGTAATATGCGAGTTTTAGATGTCCTTGCGGATCTATGCACGTTCTTGAGTGGTATTTCATAACAACGGTTCTTTTTCACCCTTATTCCTAAACATATAAATAGGACCTCCATTAGTTAGAGATCTGTTTTTAATCCATTCACCTTTCATTCTACTCTCTTATACTAATAAAACCACCGATAAAGATATATCAGATCTCTATTAAAACAGGTATCCAAAAAAGCAAACAAACAAACTAAACAAATTAACATGTCATTTAACAGTCCATTTTTTGATTTCTTTGACAACATCAACAACGAAGTTGATGCCTTTAACAGATTGCTGGGTGAAGGCGGCTTAAGAGGCTACGCACCAAGACGTCAGTTAGCAAACACACCCGCAAAGGATTCTACTGGCAAGGAAGTTGCTAGACCAAATAACTATGCTGGCGCTCTTTATGATCCCAGAGATGAAACCTTAGATGATTGGTTCGACAATGACTTGTCCCTGTTCCCATCTGGTTTCGGTTTCCCTAGAAGTGTCGCAGTTCCAGTTGATATTTTGGACCATGACAACAACTACGAGTTGAAAGTCGTGGTTCCTGGTGTCAAAAGCAAGAAGGACATTGATATTGAGTACCATCAAAACAAGAACCAAATTTTGGTTTCTGGTGAAATTCCATCTACCTTGAATGAAGAGAGTAAAGACAAGGTCAAGGTCAAGGAGAGCAGCTCTGGTAAGTTCAAGAGAGTCATCACTTTGCCAGACTACCCAGGTGTGGATGCAGACAACATTAAAGCAGACTACGCAAATGGTGTTTTGACATTAACAGTTCCAAAATTGAAGCCTCAGAAGGATGGTAAGAACCACGTCAAGAAGATTGAGGTTTCTTCTCAAGAATCGTGGGGTAACTAAAGTGACCTGGCTCTATAGTGTTGTCCCTCTCGCGAGGACCATTGTTGCTTGCATATGGGCTTGAAACATATGGTCATCACATCTGAGCGATTTTACCTCTTAGAATTAGTTTAGATATATATGAGTTGATGAATAAATAGTTATAAAAACTTGCTTTGGCTTCGATATATGACCGTTATTTTTGACTAAGTTTTAACGAAGGAATCTAACCTCGTTCTTGTAATTACCAAAATCTTCAACAACGCGCTGTTGGAGGTATCTCTATGGATGTGGCTTGAAATATGGATGTCTTGCCTACTTCTACTTCTGGGAAAGGCATTTTTACTCGATCGCGTTAATATATGCATCAAGAAAATAAAAAATAAAACGCGAAGAGCTAAAAAAAAAAAAGAAAACCTACTATAAATAACCGATTAGAATCGAGTTTTTGTATTGAAATGGCGGTAATAAGCGTTAAACCTCGACGAAGAGAGAAGATCCTACAGGAGGTAAAAAACAGCTCGGTATATCAAACGGTATTTGATTCCGGTACTACTCAAATGCAGATACCGAAATATGAGAACAAGCCATTCAAGCCTCCAAGAAGGGTTGGATCAAATAAGTACACACAACTCAAACCAACCGCCACTGCAGTCACAACAGCCCCTATATCTAAAGCCAAAGTTACTGTCAACTTGAAAAGAAGCATTTCGGCGGGACCTACTTTAAATCTTGCCAAGAAGCCGAATAATCTGTCCTCAAATGAAAACACTAGATATTTTACTATCATGTACAGGAAGCCTACTACCAAAAAGCACAAGACTTGGAGTGGTGATGGCTACGCTACCTTAAAAGCCAGTAGCGATAAGTTATGCTTTTATAACGAAGCAGGGAAATTTCTTGGGTCAAGTATGCTACCAAGTGATTCAGATTCTCTCTTCGAAACTCTTTTCAAAGCAGGCTCCAATGAAGTACAATTGGATTACGAATTGAAGGAAAATGCAGAAATACGTAGCGCCAAAGAAGCCTTATCACAAAACATGGGAAATCCCAGCCCACCGACCACAAGCACAACAGAAACAGTGCCTTCTACGAAGAATGACGGTGGCAAATACCAAATGCCTCTGTCTCAGCTGTTTTCACTAAACACTGTGAAAAGATTCAAATCAGTAACAAAGCAAACAAATGAACACATGACCACAGTACCTAAAACCAGTCAAAATTCCAAAGCCAAAAAATATTATCCAGTATTTGATGTCAACAAAATCGATAATCCTATAGTAATGAACAAAAATGCAGCCGCTGAAGTTGACGTAATTGTTGATCCATTACTGGGCAAATTCTTGCGCCCTCATCAGAGGGAAGGGGTGAAGTTCATGTATGATTGCTTAATGGGCTTGGCAAGACCAACTATTGAAAATCCGGATATCGATTGTACTACTAAAAGTTTAGTGTTAGAAAATGACTCAGATATTAGTGGATGCCTTTTGGCTGATGATATGGGTTTAGGTAAAACACTAATGAGTATAACTTTGATTTGGACATTAATTAGGCAAACTCCTTTTGCATCAAAAGTTTCATGTTCGCAATCAGGCATACCATTAACTGGACTTTGTAAGAAGATTTTAGTCGTTTGTCCCGTTACTTTAATAGGAAATTGGAAAAGAGAATTTGGAAAATGGTTAAATTTGTCAAGAATAGGTGTTTTGACATTAAGCTCAAGGAATTCTCCTGATATGGATAAAATGGCTGTCAGAAATTTTTTAAAAGTGCAACGAACTTATCAAGTCTTGATTATTGGCTACGAAAAACTCTTGAGTGTTTCTGAAGAATTAGAGAAAAATAAACATTTGATTGACATGCTGGTGTGTGACGAAGGCCATCGACTAAAAAACGGGGCTTCTAAAATTTTAAATACGCTGAAGAGTTTAGACATAAGAAGGAAGCTTTTGCTTACGGGAACTCCTATACAAAATGATCTTAATGAGTTTTTCACTATTATAGATTTCATAAACCCAGGAATCCTTGGAAGCTTCGCTTCTTTCAAAAGAAGATTCATTATCCCTATAACTAGAGCCAGAGACACTGCAAACAGATACAACGAAGAATTGTTGGAAAAGGGGGAAGAAAGGTCAAAAGAGATGATAGAAATTACGAAAAGATTTATTTTGAGACGAACAAATGCGATTTTAGAAAAGTACCTTCCTCCAAAGACGGATATAATTTTATTCTGTAAACCATACAGCCAACAGATATTGGCATTCAAAGATATTTTGCAGGGCGCACGTTTAGATTTTGGACAATTGACGTTCAGTTCTTCGCTAGGACTAATAACATTACTGAAAAAGGTTTGTAACTCTCCTGGATTGGTTGGCTCAGATCCCTATTACAAATCACATATAAAGGATACCCAATCTCAGGACAGCTATAGTCGTTCTTTGAACTCTGGTAAGTTAAAGGTATTAATGACATTACTAGAAGGTATTAGGAAGGGTACCAAGGAGAAGGTCGTCGTAGTGTCTAACTACACTCAAACATTGGATATAATTGAAAATTTGATGAATATGGCTGGGATGTCACATTGCAGACTCGACGGTTCCATACCTGCTAAACAAAGGGACTCTATCGTCACATCTTTCAATCGGAATCCAGCCATATTTGGATTCTTGTTGAGTGCAAAATCGGGAGGTGTAGGATTGAATCTAGTCGGTGCTTCGCGACTTATTTTATTTGATAATGATTGGAATCCTTCAGTAGATTTGCAAGCGATGTCACGAATTCATAGAGATGGTCAAAAAAAGCCGTGCTTCATATATAGACTTGTCACAACTGGGTGTATCGATGAGAAAATATTGCAAAGGCAATTAATGAAGAACAGTTTGAGCCAAAAATTTCTAGGTGACTCGGAGATGAGAAATAAAGAATCTTCTAATGATGATCTTTTCAATAAAGAGGACTTGAAGGACCTGTTTTCTGTCCATACAGATACCAAGAGTAACACACATGACTTAATTTGTTCTTGCGATGGTTTAGGTGAGGAAATTGAATATCCTGAAACAAATCAACAGCAGAACACCGTAGAGCTGAGAAAGCGTAGCACTACGACATGGACAAGTGCGCTGGATTTACAAAAGAAAATGAATGAAGCAGCCACCAACGATGATGCCAAAAAGTCACAATACATTAGGCAATGTCTCGTTCATTATAAGCATATCGATCCAGCAAGACAAGATGAATTATTTGATGAGGTTATCACAGATTCGTTCACCGAATTGAAAGATAGTATTACCTTTGCGTTTGTAAAGCCCGGCGAGATATGTCTCAGAGAACAATGACGCCAAATATGGACACTTATATACTAAATAAAATAGCTATTATTTAATCACTGATTGTATTTAATAGGTTTATTCTTGCACGACTCATTCAGGTTCAAGTCACATATTAAGTAGGGCCTATTGCTGATTCAAGTTGATATCCACGTTTTCACTAATTTGATAACGATACGCTGCGGGCGCAAATCAAACATCTGAAAGATTTGAATAGCCTTTAGTCCCAAAAAAAAAAAAAAAAAAATAATGTGAAAAATTATCTACAAGGAAATAAATTGATAGGTAAAGTTAAAGAATCACGGCATGAAATTAAAAAGTGTATTCAGATCAGTTCTAAAGTACCGGAAAACAAATTTGAGTTTGCTTCTATTAATCACCTATTCGATTATTACGTTACTCTATATCTTTGATCATGAACGTTATAAACTCAATCTACCAAAAGAGGATGAGCACCCTGAATTCAATGACTTATTAGAAACAGCATGGGGGGACTTACAGATTATCACGGCCTCTTTTCATCCGTACACGTCCAAAGAAAATGATAAAGTACATGATTACTTGCTCAAAAGGGTTCTTGAAATTACAGGGAATTCTTCGTTTGCAAGTGTTTCAGATGACAAAGAAAGCGAGAGATCCATATTATTTCAGCAACAAGATCCTTTCAATGAGTCATCTAGGTTTTCGAGAGTGACATATTTTGAATCTTCTAATATATTAGTTAAGCTTGAGGGTAAAAATCCTGAGGAAGAAGGGTTACTTCTTTCAGCTCATTTCGACTCTGTACCCACAGGATATGGAGCTACCGATGACGGCATGGGTGTAGTGTCTTTACTAGCGAACCTCAAGTACCATATAAAGCACAGACCGAACAGGACTTTAATTTTCAACTTTAATAATAATGAAGAGTTTGGCCTACTAGGTGCATCAACTTATTTTGATCACTCATGGTCTAATTTAACCAAGTATGTGATAAATTTAGAGGGAACTGGTGCTGGTGGTAAAGCTGTACTGTTCCGAACTTCAGATACTTCAACAGCAAGAATATACCAACAGTCTGTTAAGGAAAATCCATTTGGTAACTCTATCTACCAGCAAGGTTTTTATAGCAGATATGTCAGGAGTGAGACAGACTACAAGATTTACGAAGAAAATGGCATGAGAGGCTGGGATGTCGCATTCTACAAACCGAGAAACCTTTATCATACCATAAAGGATTCAATACAATATACCTCCAAGGCATCTTTATGGCATATGCTACATACTTCCTTACAATTAAGTGCATATGTGGCTTCTAATTCATTGGATACAGCTGACCAAACGCCGGCTTGTTATTTTGATTTTATCGGTTTGAAGTTTTTCGTTATAAGCGCTAAAACGCTTTTCTATTGGAACTGCATATTTCTATTAGTTTCACCCGTTGTGGCCATTGGCTTGTATTTAATTTCTCGTGATAGAATGACTTGGAAATCTTATTCATGGCTATCGTGGACACGCTTTCCTCTTTCATTAGCCGCTGGTATTATTGTCCAAAAGCTTTTCTCTAACGACATAATTCGTTCCAATCCTTTGACGTTCTCAAGGAACTACTTTTGGCCTATCTCGGCTTTTTTCACTCAAGTAATTTTTACCAGTTATGTTCTGATTAATTGCTCCAATTTTTTTTTCCCCTGTGCCGATATGAAAAGCCTATCAATTATCGAATTGTTCATTATTTTATGGACCATTTTACTTTTTACGTCGAAGTTATTGTATAGTTCCGACTATAGGTATACCGGGCTTTATCCTCTCTCGATTTTCTTTCTTCTGAGCACAATAGCTGCTATATTGAGACTACTTGCACTAGCGTTGGGAATGAGAACAAGGAAGAGGCTTGGTAGAGAATGTAGGGACCATCACTCCAATTACAGCTCCCATTCTCAAATAGATATGGAACGAGACGGTCAGGAAAACTTGGAACAACCCCAAGATCAACTTACATCGTCACAAGACGATCAAGCAAGTATCCAAGATGATAATGTGTCAACTACTTCAGCTGGCCCATCACATAATGTTGACGAGGATCATGGTATGGATTCATCGTCACAACAACATGATGAAAGGGTACCATTACTGAAGGGGTCTAATAGCATGGAGGAAGGATTGAGTACTAGAGAAAATTCTCTAAAACTTGAGTATACCGATTATGCCTGGATCATTCAATTTTTGCTAATTGTACCAATACCATCATTTATTTTGTTTAACAGTGTGGATGTTATCATGGACGCACTAAACCATACTGTCCAGGAAGGAAGTAAGGCTACATTTGATGTACTCAGGTTCGGAATGGTGGGCAGTATTTTGATCGCGCTACCAATTTTACCTTTTTTCTATAAGGTCAACTATATCACAATTTCTTTAACTGCACTGCTTTTCTTGATTTCCGCATCCAAAACGCTCCTAGTGCACCCCTTTACCAATAGTAACCCATTAAAAGTAAGGTTTTCTCAAAATATTGATTTGTCTCAAGGGAACGCTGCCAGTGTACATGTCCTTGGAAGAGAAGGAAATTTTTTAAAACCTATGCTGCAAGATTTACCAAGTATAAAATATAGCTCTACACATATTAACTGTACTTCCGTAACCAATGGAATGGAACTTTGTATGTATGATGGAATGCAACCTAATTTATTGAGCACGAATGGAAATACGAACATCAGCAGTATGGTCAAGGTTCATGTTTTACATAATAACCGAAACTCAACAGAGAGATCTCCTTACGAACCAATAGTTGCAGAGTTACTTTTGGAGGTGAAGGAGAACAGGGCTTGCACTTTAACTTTTGAAAGTAGACATCAGGCGAAGTCACCTGTCAGAGAAATCACGGTATATCAAAAGAAAAATTCGGCCCCACAGAAAGCTAATATCACGAAGACGATCAAGTCTGCTTCTGGCATAAACGAACTGCAATTGCATAAACTTGATTTCGATCAGGAAACTTACCATATCGGAGTCCAGTGGTTTCCAAAACTTTTGACGGATGGAAATGTAGAGGATGACAAGTTGGGGACAAAAGACGAACTGTCTGTTTCTATTAGCTGTTATTGGGGAGAATATGATTCGGAATCGGTTGTAAATGGTACCGCTGTTAGGAAAATTCCAGCATTTGATGAATTGATAAATTACGCACCTCTAAGTTTTTCCTTTACCAACGAACAGAAAGGATTAGTTATTGTCAAGGATGCTATAATTTTATAATTCTAATTAGTTTTAAATGTAAATTTTTATAAACTCAAATTCGCCTACTGGGGGAGTTGTCCAAAGGCTTCGCTTCTTCCCACAAGAAGAACAAAATAATAAAAAATATTTTGAGAAATTTTTCGTAACAAAAGGAAAAACTATTGAGTTTAACTTATGAATGTACTTTACTGGCCAAGAATCCGTCTGGAACCATTCTACGGTGCTCTCTTCGTAGCGCTAAAGACAGCTATAGTGGATATTCAGACGGTATTGAAAATCACTAATGATATCAGTTAACAAAGTAAGAAACATGTTTCGTCAGATAAGTTCTACACTGCTGCAAGTGCATACAATGCTCGTTTTTATAAAGTCCTAAATTATATAACCCTCCAGTAACTATTAGAAAATAGCACGCAATAATGCTAGCGATATACAAATAACCTGTAAATCTATATATTTATTAAGTATAAAGATAATGGTCTTGGAAATGGTTCTTCAGGGATTGTGATTGACTATAGCCGGATATCGTTTGGATCAAGAGCTTGGTTAAGCGGATATTTAAGTTATTTTAATATATCGCTTTGTCCAAAAGCAAGTTTTGGAGGTGGGATCTCAATTTACACGATACAGTATTAACCAAATCTTGATAGCAAAAAAATGCAAAATATCGTATAAGTGAAGGCAAAGCATTGTCCAATGTAAGGTTCTGTGCCGCCCTTCCCTTTTTTGAAAGCTGCTAGATATCATTGTTACCCTTTTTAATTTCTACGCTATTCTCGGACGTCATAATTTTATAGTTACTGACACTAAAAAAAGGGTCGTACGTCTTACTGGCAGCGCCGAAAAATGTTTCGAAAATACACCTTAACACATTGAAGTAGTGATGATTTCATAAAAAACCACAAGAATTTGTTCGCTAATACATTAATTCGGTACTAGACTTTATTGACTCGTATATTTCTAACGAATAAATCACCCACTCTTGCTATCCTAACAGTATTTAATATTAGCTATTTAAAAGCCTTAAGATGGACTATGGCTACTTTTTTCCCGCACAACGTATTGAAGAAACAAATGGTGTGGATTTTTGGATAGACAGTAATGCTGAATTTACACAGTCTAAAAGACCTGACTCTTCAACATCCACTCTTTCGAGGGTTTTAACGGACACCACGAATGTATCCAATAATAGTGGATCACTCAAAAGAAAAACCATCAAGAACAAAATATTCCCACAAAGGAAAATATTCAACGATAGCGAAAATTTTGACTTTGGTAAAGCCAACACTGATTGTAAGCATGTGTTTAAAAGTATTTCTAAGCAACTGATTTTTCTTCCAAGGTGTTTCCAACATCACAGTATCCGAGGCTGGATGAAAGACAGATACTCCGAATTTGGTTATAAAATAAAAAGAAATCAAAATTGTCCCCCCTCAGCATGTGTACAGGCACTATACAATACTAGTAGATCCAATACCGAAGAGTCAAACCCCAACAGTCTGGATTCTCTGATAATGTATAAATACATGCGATACTCTGAAAAGAAAAAGGAATTGATGTGCAGATTTTGCCAGGGGAATAATTGGATTCTAGCTGAAAACTACCTAAAACATTTATTCTTTGCGCACGGCATTTTGTCTGAATTTAAGCCTCACACTTTATACCATTTCGAGTCTAAGCTGTTAAAAATCCAGGGAAAACTTAATTTCAAAATTCAAGTATTAAAAGAGCCAGAGTTTAGCAAAAAAATTTTGAACTCTCTTACTGTATCCATCATTCCCTCTCCTTTGGCCTACTACACTCAAACGTTGAACGGGGGATTTAGGAGAATCCATGTGAAATGCCCCCACTGCGAAAATTGGATCCGTTTGGGTTGGTGTGAATACGATGAAATCATTAGGGATTCCTTTCAGGATTTCGAGTCTCTAAGAAACCTCAATGCTGATTATAATGGGATGTCGTATATTCAAACACGCAATAGAGAAGACATTGAAGGTATATACGAGAATTATTTTACACACTACATCCAATGCGACTTAGCCACGTTCCGAACGAAATGTTTATATGTCCAAGTTATAACAAAAAGCAATTGATTGTGTACGCAAGATATTAAAAATAAATGATCATATAACAAATCAAACAAAATTTGCCGCTAGTAACGAACTAAACGATTACGAGACGGCTGATAAATACTAATATTCACCATCCTAGCGAAGAAACGCTTTAAATTTATAACGGTTACCATCCAAAATAATGAACATAAGCAGATCTGGCACCGTAGCAGCTCATTGGGGAAAAAAAAGCTGTCATGTAGGGCCCTCTGAGCATAATAAAAAAAGAAGATGCTTCCGTTCAATAACAGCGATAGGTAGATGGGGGAAAAAAAGGAGAGGAAGATGAGGCCCTTATGTACGTGCATATATATGTGCGAGTGCACGAAAGTGCACCACGGCAATCCGCGTAATCAAGCTTATGTAAATGGCGTGTCTGCGTAAACTCTGTCCCTGCGAAAATGTGTTTATTTATAGACTGTTCGCATTGTTTTTTCCAGCCCCCATCCGGAGACGCATGAAAAGGTGTGGCCTCGATACATATTGTTAAACCCATCAACCTAGCTTGTAGCCAAACAAATCAGTCAACTCTCTCATAGCTCTTTCAATTTTAATTACCAGTAGTCCGTAAGGGAAGCTACCTTCCGCAATGAACAATAGCAAAAGGTCGCTATTGGGTATCTGTGCGACACAGGTATGTAAATCTTCCATTTCGTAAGTATATATTTTTGTCTTAAAGGAGTCGATTTCCACAGGGTAACAGCTATTGGAGTGCTGTTCCTCAGTATCGTTTTCATCCTCTGACCACTTATCCTTAATCAATAAGCTCATCATTTTCAAGTTATTGACCGAGTTTATTTCGTTTATGGAATTTTTCGGTACATCGTTGTTTGACGTCGCATAGGACAGTATACCCCCATTAGTGGCGGTTATAATCATAGACGATTGCAAAGACGATGTCTTGAAGTCTACCGAATGCAAATCATACGGTTTCAAAGTGTTTTCCAGAAACCCTTTAACGTTTTTAGAATGGAGCATCACCATATTGCTTCAATATTTTGGATACCGTTTGCTGCTGATAACTGCCTTTTTTTTTTCTTCTTATCTTCCCTTAATTAATTCATTAGAGTCTTTTTAGCTTATATGCCAAATGAAGCAATTGTTTTTCTTTTTCTTCGTCTCTCTCTCCATATTCACCTGTTACCCAGAGGGCACCATTCATATCATTATCAACGTAAAATCTGCGAATTACCGTAAACCGCAAAAAAAAAAGGATGGCGGGCAGTATCATCCTTCACGACCCGGGTGGCTGCTGCGCCCTCGCGAAAAAGAAATGAAATGGAGTGCAAAAACGGGAAAGACGCGCCACCGTTTCTGGCCCACGCGCTCATTCTCAGTGGCCAGGCACTAGAGACAGGACTGAAACCGCGTTACCACAACAAACAAAGGCAACGTGCAGTAAACAACCATCCCTCCTGGGATCGAAATCAAAAGTACAAACCTCAGATCGAACTGAAAAATTTTCGGTAGCGTGCTTGAGCCGGTATAAATATTCAATGTCAAACACCTACGACTTTTCGCAATCAACGGACCTCTCTTGCATTTTTGTATTTAATATGTGAAGATCTTTCCTCTGCATTTTCTTTCCTTCTTTATCTTTCTTGGCTTTTCACCCTTTCTCTTCTTTTTAGAACATCATCTTTGAGTACTTCGGCCACTTTTAGAAAAGAAATTAAATAAAAGAGTTAATCGTTCATTCGCTTCTACACAGTTTAATCTTTTCCATTTTTCTTTCAACAAGTCCCTTTGAGCTATCAAGAATACGTTTATTTGACTTTTAAAGATCTAGTTTTAATTTTACTATTATTCCGCAATGCAATTCAAGAACGCTTTGACTGCTACTGCTATTCTAAGTGCCTCCGCTCTAGCTGGTATGTACACATTCTCCTTTTTTTTCATCTTTTTTTCTTTATTTGCCTCTTTCCTCACAAATCTCGAGTAGATTCGTGGTCCTCTTCATTCTTTTCTTTTTTCTTTGTCGATTACTGGGCTTTTTTTCATAGGTCTCGATTGACGCGGACGGACAATGCGAAAAAAAAAAATTTCCAAAAGAGGAAACGGGTTTCGAGATCTCGTGAGGATGGTTTTGGAATATTCTTCAATATTTCTGCCTGTCATAGGATTAGGGCGAGTAATGAAACAGAATAATACATGTATAAATCGATCGGGAATACTAACACTACTTTTCTTTATCTAAGCAGCTAACTCAACTACTTCTATTCCATCTTCATGTAGTATTGGTACTTCTGCCACTGCTACTGCTCAAGCTGATTTGGACAAAATCTCCGGTTGTAGTACCATTGTTGGTAACTTGACCATCACCGGTGACTTGGGTTCCGCTGCTTTGGCTAGTATCCAAGAGATTGATGGTTCCTTGACTATCTTCAACTCCAGTTCTTTATCTTCTTTCTCCGCTGACTCTATCAAGAAAATCACCGGTGATTTGAACATGCAAGAATTGATCATTTTGACCAGTGCTTCTTTCGGTTCTTTGCAAGAAGTAGACTCCATTAACATGGTGACTTTGCCTGCCATTTCTACCTTCTCCACCGATTTACAAAATGCTAACAACATTATTGTTTCTGACACCACTTTGGAAAGTGTCGAAGGTTTCTCCACTTTGAAGAAGGTTAATGTTTTTAACATCAACAACAACAGATATCTAAACTCTTTCCAATCTTCCTTGGAAAGTGTCTCTGACTCTTTACAATTCTCTTCCAACGGTGACAACACTACTTTGGCCTTCGACAATTTGGTCTGGGCTAACAACATCACTTTGAGAGATGTTAACTCTATTTCTTTCGGTAGTTTGCAAACTGTTAACGCTTCCTTAGGTTTCATTAACAACACTTTGCCAAGTTTGAACTTGACCCAATTGAGCAAGGTTGGTCAATCTTTGTCTATCGTCTCCAACGATGAATTATCCAAGGCCGCTTTCAGTAACTTGACTACTGTTGGTGGTGGTTTCATCATTGCTAACAACACACAATTGAAGGTCATTGACGGTTTTAACAAGGTTCAAACTGTTGGTGGTGCCATTGAAGTTACTGGTAACTTCTCAACCTTGGACTTATCTTCTTTGAAGTCTGTTAGAGGTGGTGCTAACTTCGACTCTTCTTCCAGTAACTTCTCCTGTAACGCTTTGAAGAAGTTGCAAAGTAACGGTGCTATTCAAGGTGACTCTTTTGTTTGCAAGAACGGTGCCACATCTACCTCCGTTAAGCTATCCTCTACTTCTACTGAATCATCCAAGAGCTCTGCTACATCTTCCGCTTCTTCTAGTGGTGATGCCTCCAATGCTCAAGCTAACGTTTCAGCTTCCGCTAGCTCTTCTTCCTCTTCTTCTAAGAAGTCTAAGGGTGCTGCTCCAGAACTTGTTCCAGCCACTTCATTCATGGGTGTCGTTGCTGCTGTTGGCGTTGCCTTACTATAAGATTAAAGCAACAATTTGTGTTTCTATTATTACTTTAATTTCTTCTCTAATGATTTCTTTACCATTCCTTTTTTATTATGAGACGGTTGGTTCATCACTGAATTTTATATGTAGATAAAATTTTAGTGTCGTTAATATCTCTTTTATTTCTTATTGTTACTATATTATTACTGTTTTGAAGTTCCAGTTTCATCAACTTTTGCTACCTTAATTAAAAGAACCACTCAGACTTTTTACCATCCTTTAGCTTTACCTAATATAATGAAATTTGTCTAAGTAACATAAAAAAAAGGAGTAAAGAAAAAAAAAAAATAAGTAAATGAAATAAAATATAAAAAAATTCTTACTACGGTTTAAAACAAAGTGCTCTTCCGCTAACGTTTCAAGTTTCTAAAGAATCGTTAGGGCCTTTTAACGGATCGCTTTTTTAAAACAGTAAAACGTTATTTATAGTTATTTATACCAACTATTTCTCGAAATTCGTTTTTAAAATAACTGCCATCTTTACTGCTCTTCTGCTCCTTCCTTTGACATGAAAAAGCAATCAGAAAGAAATAGTCTAATAAATTGTTATTATGTACACATACTCTTATACGTATAAAAAACGGTATAAATTAAGTAGATCATTTTGCGTTGTCTGTTACCTGCCCCCCTTGGCCAATCTCTTGGCTCTCAACTTTTCAGCCATAGTCATTTTCTTTGGACCAGAAGATGGAGTTGGGGTTGCTGGGGTTGCTGGAGTAGCTGGAGTAGCTGGGGAGGACCCACCAGCTGTTCTACCGGCTAGTCTCTGTTCGATGGCTTCTTCCATTTCTCTTTGTTTTTGAGCGATCATATCCAATTTAGCTTTATCTGGAGAAACGGTCGCCTTTGGTAGAGTGCTTGGTGTACTTGGAGGTTCCCTGTTTCCTGCGCGGAAAGAGTATGGAGTTGATTTCTTGGCAGCAGCTTCTTCGATTTCTCTTTGTTTACGGGTAGCCTCAGCGAGTTCTTGAGCACGCTTCTGTCTTTCAGCATTTGCAATTTCTTCCTTACGCCTTGCAATGGCTTCCTCGTAACGACGCTTACGAACTTCTTCAATTCTGGCCTTTTTGGCAGCTTCCAATTCAGCCTTCTTTTGGTTGCGGATGGCAGCTAATTCGCTTTCCTTAGTGCCCGAAACATGCTCCTTGAACTTCAAATAATCATCATAGACCATGACCAAGTTCTTACGATCAGCCATTCTGGCTTCGTATTCGGCCTTGGCGGCGTCGACAATTTTTTTCTTCATAGCTTCATAATTTGCTGTGTCTGTTTCTTGTAGCTTGTCAACTTCTTTTTGCAGCAATGGCAATTCGACCTTTCTCAAAGCTCTTTCCGTATGATCTAACTTCTTCATAGCATATTCCATACGACTTTCCAATTCACTCTTGTTCTTTGATACCTCAGCTATAATAACCTGTTTAATGGTGTCAAGATCTAAGCTTTTAGCTTCGTTAGGGTCAATGTAAACATGTCCCTTAGCATTCACCTCAGTAATCATCTTTGTGATTTCTCTTTCTTTGATAGCTTCAAAT
The DNA here is from genome assembly GCF_000146045.2 of Saccharomyces cerevisiae S288C. Classification (NCBI taxonomy): domain Eukaryota; kingdom Fungi; phylum Ascomycota; class Saccharomycetes; order Saccharomycetales; family Saccharomycetaceae; genus Saccharomyces; species Saccharomyces cerevisiae. The sequence continues at coordinate 396,299 of NC_001134.8, forward strand.
TCACGTTTCTTCTTTTCAATTAAGCGACGGTGAGCCTCTTCTTCCAATTTAGCTTCAATAGCAGCTTTTTCTTCCAAAATACGCTGTTGTCTGACCTCAGCATCCTGTTCAGCATGTAGGGCAGCATGTTCCATATGTTTTTGCTTTTGCTCTTGAGATCTCTTGACACGTTCGTCAACAATCTTGGAAATCTTTTCAAGGTCATCCTTGTTCTTCTTAATTAAAGTTTCACGGGCAATTCTAACCTTTTCCATGTATGAAGCATTGTTGAAACTGTCAACATCGTGTAGGACATTGGATAATTCAAGCAACTTGTTGTGGATGTAAGAATTGCGGATAATAACAGGATCAGATTCTTCTTCCTTTTCTTCACCGTCTTCAGTTTCTTGTGGCCCAAGAGCTTCGTCAGTTTCCTCCTTTTCTTCTTGGACTTCTGGCTCTGTGTTTTCTTCTTCAGAGACTTCTTTAGAAGCAGTTGATGCGAAAATGTCAAATGGATCTTTAGCGAATGTAACCTTAGCAGATTCATGATCGATGGTAATTGAAACATAATCTTCCACAGCAGCTTGTAACAGCGATTTTTCGATGTCCCAAGCAGATAAGTCTAACGGAGCAGGTAGGGTAGCGAGCTTGTATAATTCGGACTGGGAGACAGTAGTGAATTTTTGAGAGGCAGCAACAAAAACCCTTCTCATAATGACGTCTCTTAAAGGTGCGATGTATTGGCTGAAGTAGGTTTTAGAAGACAATTTGACTAATAAATTTTCCAGCTGTTGTTTCACTGTGTCGACATCAAAGTTAACTTCAATGATATCGTACAATTCTTTCAATTCCTCGTCAACTTTACCATAAATGGATTCGTCTTCAATAATGGATTGCAACATTTCCTTTCTAGTTGGCTTGGCGTCCAAGTTTAATAAACGGTACATACGTAAATGAGGATCGTAGCCAATAGATGGAATTTCGTCTAGTTGGGTAGAAATAGCGGATAGGAAAATTGTAGAAGAATATGTTTTGAATTCTTCTTCCGTGGCTCTTGGATTGGTAGAATATAACTTATAAAACTTCTTCCAGGCAGTAGTGTGCAACAATGGATCACCGGAAACAAAGAAGACCTTTACGAGATTCTCGTAGTAATTAGCCAAAGTAGATGGTTTAGGAGCACGTTTGGATATTTTCATTAAGTGGAAAACATCCTCAATGGATCTATAAGCCTCGTGCCACAATTCCAACTTGACAGAAACATCGACTTGTTGGAAACGTTGATCTAAATAACGTTGCAAGGTATCAGCATCGCTCAAGTCAACTAAATTGTTTCCTGATTTACTTTGTTGGTAGTTAGCAGCATCTAAATGTTGACGTAACATTTCAGCTAATCTCTTGAATTCGTTTTTACGCTGATACTTCAAACAGAAATGCATAGTTTTTTTAACGACACCAGAATAAGTAATTTCCAACAAAGCGTTGTTTCTCAATAAATCTAAGACTGCACGATATGATTCCCAAGTAAATCTTAACCATGAAGTAATGGCTTCATCATTGAAACCAGCCACAGATTGATCTGACTCGTAAACAGAAATCAGCAAATTTTCTGGGGTAACACCACCTTCCAAATCATCATCGATTTCTTGCTTTTGAAGTTCGTCAGCTCTAGTTTGTTCAGAAGCGATTTTAGATTCGACTAAATCAATGAATTTACGTGCAACGGCACCGACAGAAACCAAACCTTCGGTAGATCCTTGAATTAATTTTTTGTACTGGTGCAAACCGTCTTTTAGCAGCTTACCTTTCTTTAGTTCAACACCAATTTCCAAGAATTTAAACACGACTGGCTCAACAGTTGAAGGTGTAGCCCAACGGATTCTTCTGGCAGTTATGAAATCATGCAAAGATTGTAAAGCAGCTTGTTTTTCGCCAACAGAAATAAGTTCATCGGCTCTCTTAATGGCATTTTCAGGACGGAATGGTGGGGGGGCCATCTTGATGTTTCCTGGGCGTTTGTATGGTTTATTTTGGAACTCTCTCTATAGTTGTAAGTATATCTACTTTCGATTTAGTTCACCAAGAAAAATTTTTCACCTGGCAAAGCTTCTCGGGCAAAGCGACTGAAAAATTATCATCTTTACCCGGTGGGTGATAATTATGACAGGCAGATTCCAATGACAGAATAAAAGGAAAGGATGCCTTGGTTTTGATAATTTTATAAAATTTATCACTAAAATATATACCATAGAGGAAAGAACTTGTTCACTAGATCCTTTCTGATTGGAAGGGATAAAGAATAAAAATACAAGGACATGAAAAATTTGAAATAATTATGCGGATTGGGTCATCAACTCAACAAGCTCGTTCACGGGATCTTCATCGTGCCTTGCGGTTTCAATGTTGGTCAAGGTCTTTTTAATACCGACATTGAAGTTAGGACAGCTCCTTGATAATTCATTAATAACTTTAACTCTACCAGCATCGTCAAGAAAGTTTGATTCTATCATGACGTTGTTCAATTCATCTAAATTGGTCATATTTGGAACTGCTATCTCATTGTCGAAGCAACTCAAGATATCCATTTGTTGAAGTACCGAATAAGCTGATGTAGTAGTCATGATCAATAAACGACGGTCTTGTGGGGGTTTACGCTTCAATGCAACCTTTAGCATTTGTAAAATGTTATTAGAGAATCTTGGACCAATTGGTACCCAATCAACTAGAGTCTCTAACGAATCAATAACAAGAATGTTTAGTGGAGATTTATACGCATCTCTGAAAGTGTTATCAATATAGGCAATTTTTGCGCTTTCTGACATGCCTGACAACTCGTTGGGAGAAATTAACCTGATGAATGGGAATCCAGATTTTAAAGCAATTTCAGCGGCTAAAGCTGTTTTACCGGACCCTGCAGGGCCGTGGATTAATAGAGATACTAACCTGGATTTATCACTCTCGCGAACTTGGCGGACGTAACGGGCTCCGTTCTTCAATATTGAGTTAACTCGTTCGGAATAAAGCATCATTCCACCTTCCACACATGTTTTCAAATCTTCTTCACTAATCCCAAAAGCGGGAGTAACATCGTTGAGTGCATTTAAAAAGTCTTCTCTTGTTACTTTAAGTTTTGCTATATCTTTAGTGTTAAGTTTTGTGGCACCTTTCCCGATGTTGACGGTTTTGTTGATTGCAAAAGAACTTGCACTCTTCACTAAACCCTCAATCTCAGCACCAGAGAAGTTTTTTGTTAACGCAGCTAACTCAGCTAAGTTAACATCGTCGCTCATCATATTATTTTCCCTCATTTTCTTCGTCTGAATGTCGAAAATTTGGAGTCTTCCTTTTTCATCGGGTAAATGAATTTCAACTTGGACTTCAAATCTACCTGGACGCAAAAGAGCACTGTCTATTAAATCTTTACGATTGGTCATACCAATAACCAAAATATTATTCAATTGATCAACACCATCCATTTTAGCTAACAATTGATTAACTACATTGTCCCCTACACCGGTACCATCACCTCTTGAACCTCTCTGCTTGAAAACAGAATCCAGCTCATCGAAAATAATAATATGTAAGGAAGATTCCTCACCCTTGGCCCTATATTCTGCTTCTGCATCCTTAAATAAATTACGAATGTTTTCTTCTGAAGAACCAACGTACTTACTCAAAATTTCTGGACCATTGACGATTTTGGGCTCTTTGGCATTCAGCATTGTACCAATCTTTCTTGCAATTAAGGTCTTACCAGTACCTGGAGGACCGTACAATAGCAAACCTTTAACATGAGAAATACCCAGTTTTTCTATAACTGAAGGAGGAAAGATTCGACTTGCAAACGCTCTTCTGAAAATTTTAGTAAACTCTTTATCCAAACCACCGACACCCAAATCTTCAAACTTGAAATCCGGTCTGATCACAGCATTTGATCTTGGTCTTAATGAATTTGATGATTTCAAATTAACTAAACCATCTCTTCCTTTGAAAAAATTAATTTGTGTTTGTTTTGTCAAAATTCCCTTTGTCTCTATCCCAGTTGCAACAGCGGAGGTTGGTTCAATATCACCCAAATCGATTGCTTGGACATTTCTAATTTTTAAGTCAAAGAAATGGCCTTGGAACTCCATGATAAGGTACTGGGTGGGAGAAAATATTTGAGATTCGTAGCAACGAACAAATTGTTTGGCTAACTCATCTTGATCGAATACCGTGCTTACCGCCTTACCTCTAGCTCTGAATGAGATATCTATATCTATTGAACCAAGATACGATTGCTTACCGGAATACTTGAATAAATCAAATGCTTTTGCTTGCACGTCTTGATTTAGGGACCAACCACCCCAGGTACGCTGGTTACCGTTAAATCCAATGGTTCCCGGTGGAATGTCGTTGGAGTGTCTAGTTGTGAAAACAAATAAATTATCGATAATAATATAAATGTTATTAGGGAAATCATTTGGTGAGACAGCAGCTACGTTTGCGAGTGCATAGGAGTTATTTGGACAGTTTGACACCTTTAAATGGCGTGTACGGGTATCCATGTTTGTCATATCTGGTGGAGTATGATTTGCAGCAGCTTTTCCAAAACCAGGTATCTTGAACATACTCAATTTATAAAGGCTGAATATACGGTACTATTTGCTCTTATCTTTGAGAGAAACAACGGTAGTACTTAAAGGCTACGAATAAGCCAATTTCATGAATCTCGAAATTTGGTACGCCTAACGTATAGTGTGATACCGAATTAACCCATGGGAAATACCTTTTTTTAGTGACGCTACGCTTGTGTAAAGAGAAAAAAATACTAGGTGACATTTTAGAGAGGGTACTGCAGAAGTATAAAGCGTACTCTGAGTATTAAAGTGCATTGAATTGGAATCCTACATCAACTACAAGTAAATAGTACAACCTTTATAAGCAAATGTATTTAATTAAAGATAAAATATTCAACTATTTAGCGCGCTCATTATTGATTAAGGCGAGGAAGGCTCAAGCTAAATGAACTATTGCTGCCCATATTGGTATCATCAAAAGCATCATCCATATCCAAAGGATCTAAAGGTTGAGGCGTTCGCAAAAATAAGGAAGAATCTCCATCATTTTCTGCACCCACTTTGGCGTTTACAGTTGTTGTTGGATCCGCTTTTACGTCGTTTTCCAAGTCTTCTTCTGGAAGTATAAACGCGCTTGCGATCGGTTTCTTTTTGTATGTGGTACTTATCTTACCAGTAGGAGGTAATCTTGCCTTCGTTGCGGTTTTCTTTGAGACAAACTGATCCTCTTCTAGTAAAGCGAAAGAATTGTCTTCTGTGGAAGTCATTGAGGTTTTATCATTTGCAGATGACTTGCTTTGCTTTGCTATATAGGCCTTGGAACGTTCATAATCTTTTTGTAATAGGGGAAGTAGAGTATTCCAGAATGAACCAGCATCCAGCATACCTTTTGTAATTTTCTTATACACAATGCTGTCTGATTCTTCCGGTTGGATCTTTTTGGCCTGCACTTTGGTTTCCCCGTCAACAGTTTGAAACTGAGTAGTCAGTAACTGTAATGGAACAGATGAACTCAAAACTCCAAACTCCTTTTCTAATCCAAGCTCTCTAAAACCAAAGAAGTCTTCACCAGTCAATTCGCTGGCAAAGTCACCTGTAAAAAAGCTTTGGCTCTCGTCTTCAAAGTTTCTCTCGGACAACTCCTGCAAAGTTGGCCTTAATAAGGCTCTCAAAAAGCTTTCTAGTTTCTGTTTGATGTCCTGAAGTTTCTTAGTTTTTTTACCAAATTCAGATTCAACATAGGAAAATAGATCGTCTGGCCTGTTGATACCGTTTTCCAACAGTGTTGTTTGCAGCATTTCCACATTTGTTCCTCTATTTAAGGAGTTAGTTTCATGATGAAGCTTCAAAGTCTTTATCAGATTAGATAGGTAATCCCCGGCGATTTCAGTAAGCATGTTTATTGCTGATGGATGGGCAGTTTCAAACCCATTGGCCATAGCAACCTTAGATATGTTCTTATGCATGAATTTCCATATCAGCTCCCTGTTGTTTTTGTAATCATGCGTTGGAAGCTGTGACACCGGATCAATATCGAGTGAGTCATCAATAATAGTGTAATTATAAATGTGGTTGTTAAGGAAAGCGTTGGGATTGCTTCTGGAGTTTTGAGCCGATAAAGGGCTCTGTAACATTCTGATCAGGGATATTTTATGGCATATGTGCCTAATTTGCTGAATCAGTGTGATATTTTGGTTCATTTTAGGTGTTAGTCCTAAATCCTTGTTAGCCAGAAATCTGCTTTGTTTGTTGATACCATTTTGAAGCATGCGGTCCACGGAAGCGTCTTCCATCTTGTCTAATGTTTTAGTATTTACTCCCTCGTATACTATGTCAGGAATGGCGTTACTAATATCATATTCCTGTAGGAATCTGGTATCATCTAACTCAATATCATTGGGTTGCTTTTCAAAAGCTTCATTTCCATTTAAAGAGTGATCATTATGAAACTGCAATTGGTCATCGTCTTCCTGTTTTAGTACTGTTCCAAAGCCATTTTTCATAATGGAATTTTGCTCTATTTTTTGACGATATGATTCTAAAGCTTTCTGCTCTTTATATTCAAGAAAAAGCTGGTCGAACCTTTTCATTCTTTGTGGGTTTTTCAAAAACGCCTCTGAATCACTATTTAATTTTCCATTTTTAAAATATTCAGTTCTTTTTAAGCAAATTTCCGCACGAACTTTGGCAGTTACAGTTTTCCACACGGATATTTCCAAATCGTCTCTATCGTCATCCTTTTCAAGTAAATAAGATTGGGAGTCGACCATGTCTTCGTCTTCATCTTCGTCATCATCATCCTCTTCCTCTTCATTATTTTCCCCAGCCTCCTTATTTTCTGCAGTTTTATCTTGTAGTCCGTCTTCCGTATCCTTTTTGGCAGCATCAGCATCTTTTGATGAATCCTCAGTCTTACTACTTTCCTCAACCATATCTTGCTCTTCATTTTTCCCATTTTCTTTTATTTCGTTCTTATTTACATTTTCGTGTACCGTTACAGTAGATGAAGCAGTTTTATCTTTCTCTTTTTCCCCCTCAGGGATGACAGAAGTTAGTTTGTCATCATTGGTTGGTGCTTCATCCTTGACGGTTTTAGAGCTATCTTTTTCTGACACCTTGCCATTCTCTTTGGCCAACATATGAGCTCCCATATTCAATCCTTTTCTTCCAGAACCAGCAACTTCCTCTTCCTCATCTAATTCGTAGTCTTTGTCTTTTTCCATATCTTCAATTTCCTTTTCTAAATCAGCCCTGTTTCGGATTGTGATATTTGGAATCATGCGAATCAACTGAAGAGATTTCTTCTGCATAGCAATAGCATGCCCTCTCAAAAAATGTGAAGGATCTGAATTATAGGTCAAACAATTTTTCCATATTAGCATAATATCGTCTACAAATTCTTGTTTGGAGTCATATTGAAAGCTTTTCAGTTTTTTTAAAACAGTATTCAGGTCCATGGACTTTTTGATGATTTGATGATAATTGGGGGCTTCTCTTTTGCTCACTTTATTCAGAAATGGTGTAGAATGCTCAGTGTAGTTTCTAAGTTCCAAAACAACCTTTTCACAGGCTTCGTATAATTCCTCTTGCCCAATTCTTTCATCCGATGTCCATTTTGACCGATTTTTTCTGACATCCATAATCAGATGTTTTAATTCGTAATCTGATATTCCTAATTGGGATTTTTTTTGCTGGATAGATGATAGAAGGTGCTTTAATGATAAATTTTCGATGCCTAGATTGACTGTTAAATCTAAATTACTTTGTTTGGGGCGCTTGTTCCCAGTATCGCTGAATGTTGAACCTTCAGGAGTGGGCAATTTTTGATTAGTATCTGGCTCATCATTTGTATTTTCGCGATCTTGTTCATCGGTAGCTGCTTCTAAATCACTTCGACTTCGTTTCTTCTTTCCTTTCTCTATCATTTTATCGCTTTCTTCAAGTTTTAATCGCTTTATCATAGTTTCTTTATCGTATTCAAAACTGTGGTAAATTTTGTTCCAATTTCCCATAATTTCTTCTACATTATTTGTTTTTAACTTTGACAGTGTTTCTTTTGATATTGAGATATTTAGCACCAAGCGTCGTTCATCGTCAATTTCGATATTAGAAGAGGAAATAGAATCGAGATTTTTTGGAGGATCATCGACATTTTTTACGTCTGTACTGTCTTCATCATAGTTCTCGTCTTCATCGTCGTAATCTTCATCCTCGGCGAACTTCGAAATACCTTCTTTGTTTTGTGGCTTCTCATTTTTACCAATTTCCTCTTCCTCCTTCTCTTCAACATCTAATAGGGTGTATTCTGTATCATTTTCATCACCAAACTCATTACGATCACAGTATATATAATCTATGGCGCACTGCCACAAGACGTATCTGATTTTCAAGGATAAGTTTCCAATAAACCTTGTTCCGCTTATTTGCTGCTTCAAGTCCTCTAGATCTAATTTGAATAAGTCTTCTTCAACATTATCACTTTCGTCATTATTCACAAAATTATCTTCATTTGCTATTGCGTTATCGCCTTTATCTTCAATTTCATTTTCAACATGATTTTCATTGCTGATACTGGTGTTGGTATTAGTATTGTTATTGTCCTTAATTGTTTGTGATGATACATCATCTGATCGTGTGTCAACGGCAGGAGAGACCGCTCCGTGATGTTCTTCTTCTTGGGTTAATGGAAATGATTTTTCGACATTTAATGCTATGTTTCCCTTTAAGAAATAGTCCCATGCTTTCAGTTTGTCTTCTTCACTTGAAATCGACAGCAGGTATTCAAGAACGACCAATTGCTGAGAGGTTAAATAGAGATCAAAAAAGTTCTTGTTAAAAAGTTTTTCAGTCAATTTAAGTAAAGCTTTGGCATTTGTTCTTTGATAATTCTTTATTGGTATTCTTTCAGTCATTATTCAGACTTAATTTCTTTGTAGTGTTACAGTTTAAAGAGTAACCAACAATTTTCACTGATCCGAAGTTCAATCTGAAAAAAGGAAAGATCTTATTGTTTGACTTGCTAAATAAATAAAAGATGTATTTTGCCAACTTCTCCAATGATCTTTTTTCCTTTGTACATCTAACATAATTGAAGACTTACGAGTGTACATTCACTTTTCATTACTTGGATCTGAAATATTAGAAAGTTACCCGTACCATCAAGAATATAATCGCAGCCCTAATAATTATTCACTGGAGTTAGTCCCAACAAGCATTCCTGTAGAGATTTATTTCAGTTAAAGCTGGCCAGCATTTGACCAATTTTCCTATATGTACAATAAAAGAGCATAAGGTTTCAGTGGGGTATTTTACCTTTAAAAAAATTTCGTCTTTATTCTAAAAAGCCAATTGAAATATGCTAACTTTCATTTAATATATCCTTGCATTGGTATTTATACAGATATATTACAGATATAAGTCTTTAATACAAGCCGACACCAAAAACAAATGAATTGTCATACAAGAATAATACTGGAAGCACATCCATCTTTAGAGGAAACATGTTTTCGTTATTTCATAAAACCTTCAACAAATAGTAGCTCGCGTGGCGTAATGGCAACGCGTCTGACTTCTAATCAGAAGATTATGGGTTCGACCCCCATCGTGAGTGCTTTGTTTCTTCCGTGATAGTTTAATGGTCAGAATGGGCGCTTGTCGCGTGCCAGATCGGGGTTCAATTCCCCGTCGCGGAGATTTTTTTGGCTACTCCTGCAGTTATTCTTCTGCCTCCTTAGTACAGTGTAATGCTCCTCAGAATTTTTGCCAAACAGAGAACCAGTCATTGATCGTTGATTACATATACTAGCTATGCGTTGAACTTCAAAAATTTAAATAGGCTTCACCCCAGAAATGATGTTAATGACAATAGTAATTAACCTACAGATAGACTAGAAATGAAAAAGGTACGGTTAACGTTGACGCTCCCTCGACAAGTTAGGTCAAATATGAACCACAACTGAAATATATGCGGGATATACCCGCGCTTGCGTGCATGTAACTAAGCAAAAATTCTCCATACTGTTCGAGGAAAAAAATGTTCATGAATCTCCCCTGAATAAATTAAATTAAGGTTTACGATTCGAGTTGTTTGGAAAAAAAAAAAAAGGTTCCCCTGTACTGTTGCCAACAATAGTCTTATATCTTATATCAGTAAATCTATGTTATTAGAGATAGAATATACATATATTTTATTGTATTCTTTCTTAAATACATTGTATCTAATATTCTTTTCATCGTCCAATCCCATATAAATCTTGCTTCTCTTTTTCAGCTGAGTAAGGACTTCTGTTTATACAGCGTATTTCTTTGTCCATTCTCTGGCTGTAGCTTCGTACTTGGGTCTGTCAGTCTTGTAGATATGAGCGATTTCTGGTACTAAAGGATCGTCAGGATTAGCGTCTGTTAACAAAGAACAGATGGATAATAGGACCTTCGATAGAGTTAGAGCTGGAGACCATTGATCCTTTAGGATGTCCAGACAGATGTTACCATTGGCATTGATATTTGGATGATATATCTTGGTTGTGAAGGAGATCTTTGGTGGCTTGAATGGGTAGTCGGTTGGGAAATGGATAGACAAGAAGAAAACACCGCCGGCATATGGGGAATCGGCAGGTCCCATGATGGATGCTTGCCAGTGATATAGATCATCGCCGACTGGACCGGCTGAACATGAAGTAGGTGGATCTCTAGTTCAATAGCATGTTGATTTTGTTAGTAAATAAGAGCATAAGTTTTAAAAAAAAAGCACGCATTTGAAACGTGGCCATAACTTTAGACATACCTTTCTAGATCACTTAGTTCTTTAGCAATACGTTTAGAAGAAGACATGTTTTTTTGGATGCTTGTTTATGTATGTACTCTATAGTCAGTGAAATTTATTTACTTGTGGCGATAGTGATTTTCCTGGCTTCTTTACTTTATTTTTTTTCAGGATAGATTTATTCTCTGGATTATTTATTAAGATGAAAAATAAGAATAAAGAAAAAGAAAGAAGGATGAAGAAAAAAGAAAAATACAGGCCAAGGCCTTTCAAGGTGAGCTGTTGCCAGGTTTTTCCGCAGCGGGAAAAATCTCGCAGACCATGTGACCGCCGGTACTCCTTTTCCTGTTGCTCGGCCATTTGATCCTCGCTTCGAGAAAAACTATAACAATTGATTAGTGCGGAGAGGAGGATAGGCGGTAAGATCAGTTTTGTTTATTGTATAAATGAGATACTTTGGAATAAGGACATTAGCCTTATGTTACATCATTTCTTATCACGTAAGACTACTTATTGTCAAACTTTTTATGAAGTCATAAGGTGGACATATGAATAGTGCAGTTACCCTTGTTCAGGAATGACACCTTGTGCATTCCAGTGAGAAAGGAATGTTGACTAAAACAGTAGCTGTGCTTTTTTTTTTCTTTTTTGCCTTTTTATTCTTAATGTTCAAGAAAACTTTCTTTCCATGGAATGTATGAGGACCCTTTATTTTGAGGAATGGGTTCGAATTTATCATGCAAATTGGCAAGAATTTACTAAGTGGACTATATTTAAAGAGTTGAATTTTACGGTGAAAGTAAATTAACGCTACTTCTGTTGTTTTGGAAAAGCCAAGTTCAAGTTTCTTTTCTTGATTATTTATTCTCGTAACGATTTCGCTTTTCCTCTCTATATATTTTCCTACTCCATTCTGTAAAGAGCTTCCAGAACAAAATATAAATAAATAAAAAAAACTTCTCTTCAGGCAAGAGTACGTTCTTCGCTGGTTTCCTACAGAATCAAAAGAGTACTGCAGCTTATTGTACACACTTACAATATTCAAAACATGTGTGGCCTACTCGGTTCCTGGCAAGGTTAAGCCAAGTGGTGTAGTTACCAGAAAAAAGTGAACACATACAAGATACGATGCGTAAGTACATAAGGTATGACAGCCTGTAACAAATCCACGTTAGATTTATATCTTCTAGGCTGAGAATCTGGCAGGTTTTAGCAAAACATATATAACTTGCTCTCATTAAGCGGGCTCACTGCTTAAGCGATTGTTACCTGGAACTACAGGCAAGTACAATAGCCTCCTCCAGCTTTTGACTCTGAAAAAAAGGTAACGAAAGAAACTTTTCACACAGATAGGAACTATTCTAATATTACAGTAAAGCCAGCTATGGAATAACAGGTGGCATGTGCCCACTGTATTCATGTATGAGCGGCCTTTTTTTTCCACGAAAACAGATATGATGATGTTTTAGGCCAAAATGGTGAGATCCTTTTACAGGAAGATTTTACGCCAACTCTTTCCATTTAGTGACACAGGTGAGGGTCTTTTATCGGCGCAAGGTGTTTCAGATGAGCCATTTTGCCCGTAGTCCGGTTTAATCAGCCTCATTGGAATTCCCCGGCACCGCTCGCATTCCGCGTACGACTCAAAGAATTTCCCATTGAATTCGGGAATGTGCGTGTTTCAGATTGCGTTTGCTTATTATTCTGGGAAACTCTCCGGAAACAAGCTGAGCTGGACTCCACGAATGGTCCCTCACAAGGCTCTTGGCTCATGCACAGTTAAAAAGCACCTGTAGCTACCATCAGCAATCCATGGTGCTGGAGTTTCTCTCGATGGTACGGCCCATAGCTGGAGAAAATAGCTTATTACCAAAAAAGTAATTCCCCCGCAGAGGTATATATTAAGTTTGAAACAAAAGGCTTGCTTAATTTTTTACATATGACAACCCTTTTCTTACTTTTATAAATGTTTATGAAACAGGAGATTCTTCGACTGGTGCCAGATTCCTCCCATATCGACAAGAAGAATAATCCACCTATTTCAACAATTCTGATACCTGTTTAACCATGAGTCTTAAAGAAGACGACTTTGGCAAGGATAATTCTAGAAATATAGAATCATATACTGGTAGAATTTTTGACGTATATATACAAAAAGATTCGTATTCACAGTCGGCCTTGGATGATATGTTTCCAGAAGCCGTAGTTTCAACCGCCGCTTGTGTGAAAAATGAAGCGGAGGATAACATCAATCTCATAGACACGCATCCTCAATTCGAACTGGTAAATACTGGACTGGGTGCTAAATCGGACGATTTGAAATCTCCATCAGCAAAGGCTACGTTCACTGACAAGCAGAGGAAGAATGAAGTACCAAATATATCTGTGAGCAACTACTTTCCCGGACAAAGTAGCGAAACGTCGTCAACAACGGAATCTTGGACTATCGGTTGTGATAAGTGGTCAGAAAAGGTAGAAGAGGCATTCCTTGAGGCACTTAGACTGATAATGAAAAATGGGACCACAAAAATAAAAATAAGAAATGCCAATTTTGGAAGAAACGAGCTGATTTCATTATATATCAAGCACAAAACCAACGAGTTCAGAACCAAAAAGCAAATTTCTTCCCATATTCAAGTCTGGAAGAAGACCATACAAAACAAAATCAAGGACTCGCTGACCCTATCATCAAAGGAGAAGGAGCTTCTACACCTTATCGAACATGGCGCTGAACAAACTACTGAAAACTCAAACCTGTTTTATGACATATTTGAAGAAATTATCGACTCTCTACCTTCAGTCAGTGATTCTGGAAGTTTAACCCCTAAAAACCTCTATGTAAGTAATAATAGCAGTGGATTGTCAGTACATTCAAAACTGCTTACGCCAATCACTGCTTCCAACGAGAAAAAAATTGAAAATTTCATAAAAACTAATGCTGCATCTCAAGCCAAAACCCCCCTCATTTACGCTAAGCACATTTATGAAAACATAGACGGCTACAAGTGCGTTCCGTCAAAGAGGCCTCTTGAACAACTTTCCCCCACGGAACTCCACCAGGGAGATCGCCCCAATAAGGCTAGCTTTTCCAACAAGAAGGCAATCCTGGAGAGTGCAAAAAAAATCGAAATAGAGCAGAGAAAGATAATCAACAAATACCAAAGAATTTCCCGCATACAAGAACATGAAAGTAATCCTGAGTTCAGTTCCAATTCCAATTCCGGTTCAGAGTACGAATCGGAGGAAGAAGTAGTCCCAAGATCAGCCACAGTCACACAACTCCAAAGCAGACCAGTGCCATACTACAAGAATAATGGAATGCCCTACTCACTCTCCAAAGTACGAGGAAGGCCCATGTATCCAAGACCTGCTGAAGATGCTTACAATGCCAATTATATTCAAGGTCTGCCCCAGTACCAAACATCTTATTTTTCGCAGCTGTTATTATCATCACCCCAGCATTACGAACATTCTCCACATCAAAGGAACTTTACGCCATCCAACCAATCGCATGGGAACTTTTATTAAATGTCTACATACATACATACATCTCGTACATAAATACGCATACGTATCTTCGTAGTAAGAACCGTCACAGATATGATTGAGCACGGTACAATTATGTATTAGTCAAACATTACCAGTTCTCGAACAAAACCAAAGCTACTCCTGCAACACTCTTCTATCGCACATGTATGGTTCTTATTGTTTCCCGAGTTCTTTTTTACTGACGCGCCAGAACGAGTAAGAAAGTTCTCTAGCGCCATGCTGAAATTTTTTTCACTTCAACGGACAGCGATTTTTTTTCTTTTTCCTCCGAAATAATGTTGCAGCGGTTCTCGATGCCTCAAGAATTGCAGAAGTAAACCAGCCAATACACATCAAAAAACAACTTTCATTACTGTGATTCTCTCAGTCTGTTCATTTGTCAGATATTTAAGGCTAAAAGGAAATGTTGTCGAGACTATCTTTATTGAGTAACTCGAGGGCGTTCCAACAGGCCAGATGGCGCATTTACCGCTTAAAAGTTTCGCCAACTGTGCATGCTTCTCAATACCATATTCTTTCTGGTAGGAAACTTGCTCAATCTATTCGAGAAAAAGCCAATGATGAGATACAAGCCATTAAGCTTAAGCATCCTAATTTCAAGCCTACCTTGAAAATCATTCAAGTCGGGGCCAGACCAGACTCATCTACGTACGTGAGGATGAAATTGAAAGCTTCAAAGGACAGCAATGTAGACTGTATCATAGAGAAGTTACCAGCAGAAATCACTGAAGTTGAGCTTTTGAAGAAAATTAGTGACATCAATGATGATGACTCTATCCATGGGTTGCTAATTCAACTACCTCTACCGCGTCACTTGGATGAAACCACGATTACAAACGCTGTGGACTTTAAAAAGGACGTTGATGGGTTCCACAGATATAATGCTGGTGAATTGGCTAAAAAAGGAGGGAAACCATACTTCATACCATGTACTCCTTATGGTTGCATGAAATTACTTGAAGAAGCTCATGTTAAGTTAGATGGTAAGAACGCCGTCGTGTTAGGCAGATCAAGTATCGTCGGAAATCCAATTGCTTCGTTGTTGAAAAATGCGAATGCCACTGTTACTGTCTGTCATAGTCATACAAGGAACATTGCAGAAGTGGTCTCCCAAGCTGATATAGTTATCGCAGCTTGCGGTATTCCTCAATACGTTAAATCAGACTGGATTAAAGAAGGCGCCGTGGTTATTGATGTAGGTATCAACTACGTACCTGATATCAGTAAGAAAAGTGGGCAAAAATTAGTTGGTGATGTTGATTTTGATTCTGTAAAGGAAAAGACATCTTATATTACCCCTGTTCCTGGTGGAGTGGGTCCAATGACTGTCGCTATGCTTGTTTCCAATGTACTATTAGCTGCTAAAAGGCAATTCGTGGAATCTGAAAAGCTTCCAGTTATCAAACCTCTTCCATTACACTTAGAAAGTCCAGTGCCTTCAGATATTGATATATCAAGAGCTCAGAGTCCTAAGCATATCAAGCAAGTTGCCGAGGAGTTGGGAATCCACTCTCACGAATTAGAATTATACGGCCACTATAAGGCAAAAATTTCTCCAAATATTTTTAAAAGATTAGAATCTAGAGAAAACGGTAAGTACGTCCTTGTTGCAGGTATTACTCCGACTCCATTGGGTGAAGGTAAATCCACTACGACTATGGGGTTGGTGCAGGCTTTATCCGCTCATTTAGGGAAACCATCCATCGCGAACGTTAGACAACCATCTCTTGGCCCAACCCTGGGTGTCAAAGGTGGTGCTGCTGGTGGTGGTTATGCCCAAGTTATTCCTATGGACGAGTTCAATTTACATTTGACCGGGGATATTCATGCTATCAGCGCTGCGAACAATCTTCTTGCAGCAGCTATCGACACTAGAATGTTCCATGAAGCCACTCAGAAGAATGATAGTACATTTTACAAGAGACTAGTTCCAAGAAAAAAAGGCATCAGAAAGTTTACCCCATCCATGCAGAGAAGGCTTAAAAGATTGGATATTGAAAAAGAAGACCCTGATGCTTTAACACCTGAAGAAGTCAAAAGATTTGCTAGATTGAACATAAATCCCGATACTATCACTATCAGAAGAGTTGTCGACATCAATGACAGGATGTTAAGACAAATTACCATTGGCGAAGCCGCTACGGAGAAGGGTTTTACAAGGACCACTGGATTCGATATCACTGTTGCCTCTGAATTAATGGCCATTTTAGCTCTATCTAAAAGCTTACACGAGATGAAGGAACGTATTGGACGCATGGTTATTGGTGCTGATTATGATAACAAACCAGTAACAGTAGAAGATATTGGCTGTACCGGTGCTCTGACTGCATTATTACGTGACGCTATAAAGCCTAACTTAATGCAAACTTTGGAAGGGACCCCCGTAATGGTTCACGCTGGTCCTTTCGCCAACATCTCCATCGGCGCATCATCAGTAATTGCAGACTTAATGGCATTGAAGCTTGTTGGTTCAGAAAAGAACCCGTTAAATGACAAGAACATCCATGAACCTGGTTATGTAGTTACTGAAGCAGGATTCGATTTTGCCATGGGTGGTGAAAGATTCTTTGATATCAAATGTCGTTCCTCTGGATTGGTGCCAGATGCAGTTGTCTTAGTCGCAACCGTAAGAGCTTTGAAATCTCATGGAGGTGCTCCAAATGTTAAGCCCGGACAATCATTACCAAAAGAATACACAGAGGAAAACATCGATTTTGTTGCCAAGGGTGTTAGTAATTTGGTTAAGCAGATTGAAAACATCAAAACGTTTGGAATACCAGTCGTTGTAGCAATCAACAGATTTGAAACAGACTCACAGGCAGAGATTGAGGTAATCAAGAAAGCAGCCTTGAATGCTGGCGCATCTCATGCCGTTACTTCTAATCACTGGATGGAAGGTGGTAAAGGTGCAGTAGAATTAGCACATGCTGTGGTAGATGCAACGAAAGAACCAAAGAACTTTAACTTTTTGTACGACGTCAATAGCTCCATCGAGGACAAGCTTACCAGCATCGTCCAAAAAATGTATGGTGGGGCAAAAATCGAAGTATCACCAGAAGCCCAAAAAAAGATAGACACCTACAAAAAACAAGGCTTCGGTAATCTTCCCATCTGTATTGCTAAGACACAATATTCATTATCCCATGATCCATCATTAAAGGGTGTTCCTAGAGGTTTTACGTTCCCCATCAGGGATGTGAGAGCTTCAATAGGTGCAGGTTATTTATACGCTTTGGCTGCAGAAATTCAAACCATACCGGGTCTATCGACATATGCTGGTTACATGGCAGTAGAAGTCGACGACGACGGTGAAATTGAAGGTCTATTTTAAATAGTTTGGCAGACTCCTAATGGCATCAATTCGACCTCGATGTCCGTCTGCACGAGTACCCTTTATATAAACAATTGAGATGAGAATATTAGAAAAATGGGTTTTAGTTATGTAGGTATATGTGCATACATACGTATTATCGAAGTTTTTGCTACCTGTTTATTAACTGAGTATGTATATTAAGATAAATTAATTAAAGAAAATTTAAGCGTCTTCCTTCAATAAAGCATCTCTCTTTTCAGCAACTCTTTGAGCTCTTCTGTCACGAGCAGCTCTGTTCTTCAATCTTCTAGCTTCAGCTTCTTCGTTCAAAGCCTTTTCACGTTGAGCATCAGCCTTAGCTTGGATGATGTGTTCAACCAAGGCTCTCTTGTGTTTGAAAGCGTTACCCTTAGATTCCTTGTACAAAACATGGTACAAGTGCTTGTCAATCTTACCAGCATCACGGTACTTAGCCAATAATCTTCTCAAGACACGTAATCTTCTGATCCAGACAACTTGGGATGGTAAACGGGCTTCTCTGGTACCCTTTCTCTTACCGTAACCACTGTGACGACCTTCTCTCTTAGATTGAGCATGGGCTCTGGTTCTGGATTTAGAGTGGACGGTAACGGCCTTCTTTACGATGGTACCGTTCTTAACCAATTTTCTAATGGCGTTTCTGGAGTTGGCTTGAGCAATTTCAGAGGTTTCATTTGGATCTAACCAAACCTTTCTCTTACCGACACCGACGACAGAAGCGGCAAGTCTCTTTTGAGTACGTAAATTAGCCCTGTTAAAGTCATGTTAGTTATTATCGTTCTGTAAGAAGGAAAAAGTCTATTCGCGTCGAAAGATAGAAATTGCGGTGGTAGACACTTTAAAACTCGCTATAGAAAAATGACATGGTTATTATGTATGCTGGATACTGCAGCAGCTCGAGTAACTTTTATCACGTAACTGGTTCTCGTATTGAATACTCATATTAATGGTCTCACTTATCGCTATAAATATCTTAATGGTAAACTGCACAGAAAAAAAATTCTTCCACAAGTTTCCTCTTTTGCCTTTTAGTGCTAAAACTCCGATTATAGAAACATCTGGCTTCACTAGCATATTCATGATGCAAATGGAACACAGTATCGTTCTTGGCATATATTACCCATATCACTTTTCAATAACGCTGGTGTTTCAGGTGATAACTCATCAAACTCGCATTCCTCAAGAGGGAGTTATTATAACAATTCTATCTTATTCCTGATAAACTTTCATAGATTCATTATTCACTGCATCACATACATTTTTGCTTTGGAGTTCTTAATCAACTTTCTATGTGAAGCGTAAAATCAATAGTTACCTTGTATTCTCTGTTGATCACTGTCCAAACCTATATTTTTGTTTCCCCCTCAGAGAAGTTAGGTCGATGCCTATCGTAGTTTGCAAGGAAGACGGCTTCCAACTGAGACCGCCCTAGTCTGGCAGGATTCGTGAAAGGAGTCCATGCCAGCTGCTACCCAGGGATTGCCACGGCCCCGGCCAGCGTATAGTACACTGTCAGGAGCAATTCGAAGAGGCAACCAAAATTATGCTAAGCATCGCACTCTCTCTCAGTCTGGTGCTAAGCGGAAGACATGCTTCCAATGGCCTCCTCACCGAGAACGGATATTAAACGAAACGAAGAAAAAAAATCTTCACGGAAAATGCGTAATGTCTGGATGACAAAATGCATGGGTGTAAAAAAGGAAATGAGACGAACTTGTAATAAACCTTAGTGGGTTGACGAATTTTGAAATAAAGTTTTTCCTTTTTTTTTTTTTTTTTCTTTTTCATTGTTTGGTTGCCTTCAAATTACATATAAGATTTCTCGAGAAGGGTTTTCCATTGTCCTTTTCATTAGGCGTTGAAGTGAATCTAAAGTGCGCTTGAATGATTTCAGATAGAAAGACTAAAGAAGTGGTGTGAGTATAATTAACTCAATTGAAGACGGTTTACCTGAAGTGATATACTGTGCCTTGAGAAACAATGAGTAGCGACGCTAAGCAACAAGAAACAAACTTTGCCATTAATTTCTTAATGGGTGGTGTGAGTGCGGCCATCGCTAAAACTGCTGCCTCACCAATCGAAAGAGTCAAGATCTTGATCCAAAATCAAGATGAAATGATCAAGCAAGGAACTTTAGATAAAAAGTATTCCGGTATCGTGGATTGTTTCAAGAGAACTGCAAAGCAAGAGGGACTAATATCCTTTTGGCGAGGAAATACTGCCAATGTTATTCGTTATTTTCCCACTCAAGCTTTGAACTTCGCCTTCAAAGATAAGATTAAGTTGATGTTTGGTTTCAAGAAAGAGGAAGGCTATGGTAAATGGTTTGCAGGTAATCTGGCTTCTGGTGGTGCAGCTGGTGCTCTTTCGTTATTATTTGTTTATTCTTTAGATTTTGCCAGAACCAGACTTGCTGCTGATGCAAAATCGTCGAAAAAGGGTGGCGCTCGCCAATTCAATGGGTTGACTGATGTTTATAAAAAGACCTTGAAATCGGATGGTATCGCAGGATTATACAGAGGATTCATGCCATCAGTAGTGGGTATCGTGGTTTATAGAGGACTATATTTCGGTATGTTTGATTCTCTCAAGCCACTGGTGCTAACTGGTTCATTAGATGGTTCATTCTTGGCTTCATTTTTATTGGGATGGGTGGTCACTACAGGTGCCTCAACATGTTCTTATCCATTAGACACAGTGAGAAGAAGAATGATGATGACTTCAGGTCAAGCAGTAAAGTACAACGGTGCTATAGATTGTCTCAAAAAAATCGTAGCTTCTGAAGGTGTAGGGTCATTGTTCAAAGGCTGCGGGGCAAATATCTTGAGAAGTGTTGCTGGAGCTGGTGTTATTTCCATGTATGACCAGTTGCAAATGATATTGTTCGGTAAAAAATTCAAATGATCAGTTGGATGAAGAAAAAAGTCATTTTCTCGACTTCTCTTCACCTTTCGATCGATTTGATTTTGGCCGCCAACTTGTTTATAGAAAAAAAATAGTAGGAAGGTTATGTATCGCTTTCTTTTATTTTTTATTATAGAGTATAACTGAATAAATTTGTAAATCAGCCACTGTTGTTCGATTGCTTTTTGGGGAAGTGAACTTGAGACCTTTAACTTTCGGCTTTCAGATGGTTGGATAGCAATTTTCACACAATTTGGACATTGTCTCCAAGTTTTCCACAATGATGAAGGTTCTTTGTTAAGTGCATTCCCCCCCTTTTAAGTACCTTGGCTATCAATTTTATACCCATTTTTCGTATTTACCATTTAATTAACGATCCAATTATTAGCGTTAATTACGGAAGCGCCAATGAATTTTTAGAAATCAGAACCATAGTTTTGAGCTCAACGGAACTATCCAGGATAATTTCTCAAAGCTTTATCAAGATGAGCATAATTTTCCTTTCGGGGTGTAGACCTTATAAGAGCTTCCGCGTTTTTGTTCTACATTCCATTGAGAAATTTGTTGCCAAAGTTTGCCAATGATCAATGGTAAACATAACGGTTCTAAGACTCAACCTTCACTATTTGGAGAGTGATGCTTCAAGATAAGCATCCTGATCCATTTTATAATATTTGTTAGGGTTTTCGAGAACTTAGATAAGAATCAATTATTGTCAGTATTATTACATTTTGGTTTTTAATTTTAACATTTTATTTTTATTTTTTTGACAATTCTCAAATAAATTTCATAGCAAAAAGGGAGAAAGATTTCAGAAGAATACAAACTTAGGACCTTCTTATGACTATTTCCAACATTCTCATCGTCCTCTCAACGGGATAAAAGTTCAGTTCCTGTTAAAAAAGAATAATTCTTACTGAGAATGAAGTATTCAAAGAAATTTAATATTTTTGAAATATTTTTTGGGATTGCGCAAACATATGCCCTCTCAAAAGCAAGACAAAAATTTAGCAAACTTTATAACGATTACACCATTATTTTCTCATAATTTTCGCTAGACATTTCTACAGTACTTGTGGACGTTGGAAATGAAAGACATAGTATGAAAAAGATGATCAATTTTTCGCAATTGGTTGAGTAAATTTCAGGTCTTTTTTGGGGATATTTTTCAACTGAGAAATTCAAAACTGACAAGAATTAAAAATGAGAAAAGATTGCGAGCTTTTCTATTCATGTGATACATCGCCTTTTAATTATATATAGTCATGTTTAAGGGATTTTAGAGGGTAAAACAAGTTATTGAAAGGGTCCGTAGTCGGCTGCGCAGGAAATGCCCTTTCATAGAGCGGACGTACCACAACGCGCATGTAGTTGAGCGCCGTTCCTGCTCTGATCATACTATACTAGACAGGGAAAAATCCATTTTTAAAACGTGTGACTGTTTTCCCTGTCGGTCCCGAAGTAAGATGAGGTTGCCTAATGAATAGCAGCAAACGATACTTTCAGTATTCGTCCTTTAAAGAATTTTGCACTTTTGACCAAGACCTCTGATTTGCGAGACCTCCCAGTTCGGATGCTTTAAGACACCTCCAAATCTCTAGAAAACTCAACTACAATGCGTCCAGGTATAGAGACGAAATTAATTAAATGAAAAACTTATACGTATACGAACTATCTACCAGCCTGTAATTCACTTATTTAGAATATTTATTTAAATTTTTTTTAAAAACATCAAAAGCAGACGGACAAACGTTTTAAACCAATGACAGGGTCATGGTAATAATAATAGCTTTATCTTTTTTTATTTCTTTCACTTTCGGTTGGTGAAATCAAGTACTTAAAAGACCTAACAAACTCTACAATTTGCGCCTTTCTTTCCCCTAATAGAACATGTTAGATTTATAAGCGAAAACGGAAAAGAAAACTACAGCCCAGCAATAAGAGTGCAAATCAAAGTGTGCATGAAGTGACTCGTATCGAACAAATATTTAGCCACTCGTTCAAGCCTGGCCGGCCAAATCCAAAAGATAATCTTTGGCCTCACCAATGATATTAGCGATGACTTCGCCGTCCTTTAGCACATAACCATGTGATTTATCCTCGCTTAAAACTGTTTGAATTTCATAGTTCTTTTTCTCTTGCTTCTTCAAAAACTCCTGGTACCCACTGACTGTCGTCAGTTCAACAGGTGCGCTTTGCAAGAAAGAACCGGTAGAATGAGTAAAATTTGTGCTTTGTTTGTATAGAGCAGATGACATGTTATAGTATAATGTAATTTATTGTAGTTGGTAACTTGAGCCCCTATCGAATGAAGAGTGCGCCGCTTTCCCTTATACAAACTGGAGCCGCAAGTCCTTTGTCCCTTTTATAATAATGAGATGATCCGGTGATAACTACTTATTGCCAGAAAAAGCCCAGATCAGATAATTAATGGGGGCAAACCAAAACAAGAAAAAAAACCGCGAAATGAAGTGCGGGTCAAAAAGAGGAAAAAGGAATATGGATAACATGTATGCGCGCACTGACGTAACTGCACGTACTTCAGAAGCAACATATATTCAACAAAACTAAGCAAGAAGATATTATTAGCTGTAACTATATCACATTTAGACTTACCCCTATCGTTCATACTTCCCACTGCAACCCTAGTTGTAGTTCTGCTAATAGTCGGCCAATCTTGAACATGTACTGTAAGGCCCAAAAGGGCTCCAGGGATGCCCTTCTACAAAGCATTTCACATGCTAATAAAAGCCCCGTTACATAATAACATCTCCCGCCCACAAAAGCGTTTGATCCTGTTTTTCTATTTGCTTCCATAAAAAATCGGATCACATTTCCTTTTCTTCCGCCTTAGATCTGCACCGAGATCTTTTGCGCTCTATTTTACCCCTAGAAACTGGACCCGGCCTAGAATCTTTCACTGCCACCAGAGAGTTTTAGCCTCGCTCTCTTTTAATTTGCTGAAAAAGGGTTTCCTGATAGAAGCCGCGGTTAATAGAAAAACGGCAAAAAAGTTATGGTCGGTATGTTCTACCCCCCTGGATATAATCGTGTGACTAACATACGTAATGAATCCTAGCTGTGACTCCTCTCGAACGAAGAAGAAAGAGGCAATGCATGCGTAGAAACTAAATCTTGAGATTTCTGTTTGATGAAAACACTGCACAAGGTAAAATGAATTATTCTTTTAAAATTAGAGATACATAAAACATACACTTGATAGAAAGAAGAATACATATTAATTTAATGTCACCATATTATAAAAATAAAATTTGTTATCGTCCTAGCTTTTTTTTAAAGCTTCTTTTTCAGCTTATGCAATAGCCCCTTTTTATGTTTTGGTTTTTCCTTTGCCGCCGATGAAGAGGAAGAGGATTCGGTTGTCTTAGAATTGTTCGTGACATTCTTCACTCCAGCATCACGATGGCGGTGGTGGTGATGATGATGGTGGGGCTGAGTAGCATCTGTAGTAGTAGTAGTAGTAGTATTGTTATTAGATGGTCTCGCAGAATCCTTAGTTTCCTTCGTGGAAATAGATCTTGATGGGCCATTTTTCGTGCTTACTTCAGTCTTTTTTGTTTGTTCAGTAGCCACTGAAACCTTCGATTGGTTATCGTTAACAGCTGCGTTGACAACAGGCTTAATATTTGCATCTTTAATGAGTGGAGTCTTAGTGGCAGCATCGTCTTTGGCCTGGGTATTTTCGTTATTTTCGCCACCAGTAACAGCAATTTTGGGTATTTGATCAATTTTTCTACTTAGTGCATCAACGGCGTCACCATCTGGCAAAAGCTTACTTTCCGTGCCTAAGGTGTTGTTATTGGTGGCGTTGGAAGATTCTGCACTGGATTTCGCATCCCTAATGGATTTACCGTCCTCATCAAACCTTAAGTAGTAATTTTTAGATGTTGGAATTGTTTCTGGTAAAGTGGCGCCCGCAACACCATATGAGCCAACGGTAGGCACCTTCACCAAAGAATTTCTTTTTTCAGTACTTTCTGTGGCCAATGGCTTTTTACCAGCAGATCCGGCTGTATCGTTATCAACAGCTTTGACTACACCGGTTTTGCTGCTAGAAGAAGAAGAAGATAATGAAGGCGAGGAGGCTGAGGATAAAGAAGACGGATCATTGTTGGCATGAGTGGCAGCATGTGCCTCATATCCATTGGCAGAAGAGGCAGGCTGTTTCTCACCGAGTTCTTGGTGCAACTTCTCATTCGCAGACCCTTTTCTTTGAACTAGTTCTTTTTCGTTATTCGAATTAAATTCAGGGGAGGGAATTTTTTCAAAGACTTCTTGTTTTGGTGGGTTTTGCACGTTAACTACATGCTTTGGCACAATGCCATTTGCAACGTCATCATGGGAAGATTTCAAAATACTAGAGAAAAGGAAGAAAATAGCAACACTAACATGCTCAATAAAAACAGCATATAGTACAATATTTATCCACGAGTGGTTTATTGGATTTGCTAGGTACCAAGCTTTATTCGTATGGATGGAAGTATGAGCGCCGACACCTGGTATATTACAGCTCTGGTACATATAGGTCAAAGTAGCAGTGATAACACAACCTAAGATGGAGAACATAACTAAGACAGAGTTCCATAGACCAACCGTCAGTTTTTGGGTATTAGACACAGAGGATGGCTTATCGTAGATTGGAAATGGAAAATACTCAGGTTTACTATAAAGCACAGCTTTCCTCAAATCGACTTGGTAAACAATCAAATTGACTATCAAACAGATAAATGGAGCTAGTGGCCAAATTGTAGAAAACATAACAAGATACCCGAATTGTAGAAGAAGCTTTTTGAAGTTGGCGTCCAAATCAAATGTTGCTCCCCAGGGGTCTGTTTGGTACGACTTAACCTTTGACCAAATTTTCATATCTGATGAGCTGAGTTGAGCTTTACCGATTTCACTCTCAGCTTTGACAAAGTTAGGATTTGGTCCATTAATTTTCTGCTGAGCAATGCTAACAAGGCTTGGAACAAAGTTTTCCATGCTAAATTGAATCAGTTGGTTGATAACAATAAAGTAGAAAAATTGATCTTCATAGCGCTTTGTATCAATAATAAAATCTGAATCATGGGTAGGTAAACGGGCCAATATTGAAAAGGCATTGAAAACCTTAGTTCTTATTTCTGCGGTCAACAAATGCCCCATTGGCAGATAAAGAAATAGTGTAATTAATAGGGGAACGTAACTGGATAGAAAAATAATAACAAAGTTCTTAGCTTCTTTAGATTTCTTTGCATTCACAACACTGCTATGATTTTCCCACTTTGTCATTGGTTCTACGAAATATTTGTTGTAAATCACAGTTAAAACCGGAGTAAACGTGCAAATAAGTATAGTAGGCAAAAAAGACAAGATGGAAATCATTGGGCCGTTATAAATTTGCTTGATGAAAATTTCCAACGCAAAACAATATAGCTGGAATGATAGTAATATTGCGCCAAACAACAAAGCCACAGGAATAAAACAACATTTCTTCAACATGATAACCGAACTAGCTTTTTTTTGGGCTTTCTGTTTATCTTGAAGAAACTCAATGGTAGAAAATGATGAGTATTTACTCAGTCTATCAGACCAAAATGGTTCATATTTATAAAGCCAAAAGGCTGTAAATGACAATGTCCATAGGATGGCGAACAGCGAGTATGTGGAATTGAATTCATACGTAAAATTAGATAAAAATCTAATTGATAATCCAAAAAAGGAGAAGGGAATCAACCATTTTATATAGTTCTGTAAGAATGCAAAATATAAGGATTGTTTGGGATTATTGGTCAAATTCGATAGGTTGTACAACTCATACTGTTTTGGAGCCTCCAGTATTTTTGATTTGCTGATAGAAATCAGTTTATGCAAATCATCGGACAATTCAGTATCATGATATGGTATGATGGATTCAATGAAGTCCAGATTCTGCAAAAATGAAAAAAGCGGTTTCGCATTATCCTGATGGATTCTAATAAACGCATAGCTTGTTTGCAGATCATGGCCAGGTTCGATAATAGAATGTATATTCAAACGTTTGAATTCGACATTCAAACTCTTCTCGTTTGCACTCGAAGTTTTATTGAATACAATAACACAATTCGGATCTAGAGATGTAATTGTCTGCGACATAGTATGCTCAACCGCTTGTGCTTGTTTTAATCTTTTTCAAATGTATTTGACAAATTAGCCATAAATCGACCGAAACAGTATTCACCTTCAAAAATGTTAATGATGGTGAGAACGGTTATTGGAGCGACTGTTCAAATATCTTTTCCAGCCCCCTATTTCCAGCTTCCCTTATAGAAATAATTGCAACGGGGAAAAAAGGGATATTTCTTAATGAAGTCAATAATAGCTGCAAAAAGAAAACTATTTTTCAGTTGAAAAATATGGAAAGTGCTTATTTATCAGAAAGCTTTTACAGTCTTTCACACTGATGTAGTGGTGGAATCTTTTTGTTTTGAAAACAACAGAGAAAAAAAAAAGATAAAAAAAAGTGCCCTTGTTTGTTTTCGTCCCTAGAAGGAAAAAAAAAGAGAAGTTTCTCGCAGAGTGAAAAAAAATGTCAAGAAAAGATCCTACAAGAACAAATTATGCGCAATAATATGCTTCGTGCTGTTTTAGGATCTTGGAGTCAGAAATAAAATAGTTTTGTAAATTTATGTAAGATGCTGTAGTCAAATTTATGTATCGAGTCTATGCATATGTACACCGTGTTGAGGAATCTTTTCTAGAAGCACTGCGGTGTCGCCTCTTGAATATTTTAACGCGATTTTTTATTCCT
The DNA here is from genome assembly GCF_000146045.2 of Saccharomyces cerevisiae S288C. Taxonomy (NCBI): domain Eukaryota; kingdom Fungi; phylum Ascomycota; class Saccharomycetes; order Saccharomycetales; family Saccharomycetaceae; genus Saccharomyces; species Saccharomyces cerevisiae. Next base: position 423,697 of record NC_001134.8, read on the forward strand.
TGGAACATAAAATAGACTTTTCATTTGTATGATGGTTCATGGAAATTATAGATTAGTACAGCACAAACATGTCATTGTGGGTAGATAAATACAGACCTAAGTCCTTGAATGCTCTTTCACATAATGAAGAGTTGACAAATTTTCTAAAATCGTTATCTGATCAGCCTCGTGATTTACCTCATCTTTTACTGTATGGACCAAATGGTACAGGTAAGAAAACGCGTTGTATGGCATTATTGGAGTCCATATTTGGACCTGGAGTCTATAGATTGAAAATTGATGTCAGACAATTTGTCACTGCTTCGAACAGAAAACTAGAACTGAATGTGGTCAGCTCGCCATACCATTTAGAGATCACGCCAAGTGATATGGGTAACAATGATAGAATTGTCATCCAAGAACTATTGAAAGAAGTGGCTCAAATGGAACAAGTGGACTTTCAAGATTCTAAGGATGGACTTGCCCATAGATATAAGTGTGTTATTATCAACGAGGCGAACTCGTTAACAAAAGATGCTCAAGCTGCTTTAAGACGTACCATGGAAAAATACTCCAAAAACATTAGGTTGATAATGGTCTGCGATTCGATGTCGCCTATAATTGCTCCTATCAAATCCCGTTGTCTGTTGATTCGTTGTCCTGCACCAAGCGATAGCGAAATTTCAACTATCTTGTCTGATGTGGTGACAAATGAAAGAATACAACTAGAAACAAAGGATATTTTAAAAAGAATTGCTCAGGCATCGAATGGAAACTTGCGAGTCTCCCTATTAATGCTTGAATCTATGGCACTGAACAACGAATTAGCATTGAAAAGCAGTAGCCCTATAATAAAACCAGATTGGATTATAGTGATCCATAAATTAACGAGGAAAATCGTTAAAGAGAGATCTGTCAATTCTTTAATCGAATGCAGAGCTGTCCTATACGATTTACTAGCTCATTGTATACCTGCCAATATCATCTTAAAGGAACTAACGTTTTCTTTGTTGGATGTGGAAACCCTGAATACCACGAATAAATCGTCCATAATTGAATACTCAAGTGTTTTTGACGAAAGATTATCACTTGGAAACAAAGCAATATTCCATTTGGAAGGGTTCATAGCAAAAGTTATGTGCTGTCTAGATTAATGTAAGATATGTCATAAATACTGTATAAGTCACACAAAAAGCTGATATTTAACGCATCTTAGTCTTTATTTTCTTTGTTATTTATTTTCATTTAAAACAAACTTTACTGTTTTTTTTTTGTTTATTATTTTTAGTATACAACTATATAGATAATTTACATTTATTCTTCGTCATTAAATTTAGGAGCCAAGAAAAACTGTAGGAACCCACTCTTCAAATCAAATTGGAATAAAGCAGGAGCTTCGCTGGAGAGCCTGATACCAACTCTATCAGAAAGGGAGGAGCCCTTAATGATGTCCAATAAATATTTAGCTCCGAACGTCAAGTCGACAGGTTGATCCATTTCAAGTTTGATGCTTGTTTCAGGATGTTCCATATCCACGAATGGTTTTATTATGACTGAACCTGATCCGATATCACCGTCAGCTACAAACTTTATTGTTTCTTTGGTGATCATGATATTAATAGAATCACTCAATTGGGACAAGTCACGAACAATTTTAGAGAATTCGGAAGATGGCAATGACAGGGTGGAGTCGTACTGTAATTCTTCAATCTTTAAGAAATCAGCATCGATATCCATCAATTTCAGAGAGTATTCGGCTATACGGTCTTTCTTGGTATCCTCAAATAATAAGATGATGGAATCCGGTGTGTTGTCAGCAATTAGTGTTAATGTATCGGTGTTGTTACCACAACGTAGGATTTTACTTAGTGAGGTTAGATCCATACCTAACGTAACAGGATGGTCACATCTATATTCTTGGAAGGCTTCGACACCTATTTCCAAGGAGACCAATAGAACTCTTGAGTCATCGACAGCTTGTGCAATGATACCATCTTCTTTACATTGGAAATTGACCAACTGGACACAATCTTTGAAACCATCAATTATTCTCTTGAAAAGGGATGCTTCTTCAAATTTTGCTTCTAACATTTTTTCTCTCTTTTGACTGCGTACTTAGTGCTTGCTGCTTGTTGCTGTGAGTGAAAAAGGACGGCGAAAGTGAAAGGTGCAAGTGGAAAGAAAGGAAGGCTAAAGCAAAAGTGTTTCTTATATATAATTTTATGTACCAGAGGAAGCAAAGTACGAAAACTATCAGTTGAAATCCAAAAAAAAAAAGTTACGCGTTTCGCGTTTTGGTGCGTCGGATGGAGAAGAAAAATGCTAAATAATTAGATATTGAAGAATCAGCATAAGTTGTGCGAAAAAGGAAGAGAATACATAAAAGAAAAGAAGGATATATAAGTAAAATAATGATAATAGTAATAATAATAACACATAATGCAACCTACTCAACTTCTTTCTGAAGTTTCAAAAGTACGTTGTATGGGAGGTAGAGAACATTGAGTTGTTAGATCAAGCACGTGTAGCATTGTACAATTCCTTTTCAGATTCGTATCTCTTCTTGTCTGCTTGAGCCTTAGATTCATAGGGTTGCTTTTCTTCAGCAGTTAAGGCCTTCCACCTCTCACCCAATATTCTGCCTACTTGGCCAAAAGTTACGTCAGGATTCTCGGAACGGACAATGTCTCTGTTTTCATTAGCAAAGAACATATAAGCTGACAAGCCCCTCTTAGGGGCGTTAGGATCCTTCTTTCTCCTGGTGGTCCTCTTCTTTGGTTCCTTTGGTTGCTTTGCTTCTTTAGTTGCGGCCATAGCGCTAGTTTTATATATGTTAATGTTCTAAGTTAATTAGTTAGTACTCTTGTCGTGCGCTATGATAAACAAAGGAAGGGGGTGCACAGAACAGCAGTCCTTTAGAGGATACTACAGTAGAAAGCTAGAGTCCTGACTTACAACTTGAGCATGCCGTTATGGGCGGCTATTTCATTTCACCTGAACCGTATTAAAATATCATCTTCCTTGCTGCTACAACCTTCATTGTAGCCGGTTTATAAGATTACCATCATTGTCTACCCCTCTTTAACTTCTCCCGAAAAGCAGAGTTGCCCTTAGCTGTATCCTGTTCTAGCTGTGCTAAACTGTACGTTCTTATTAAGCCCATCCTCGTCCGCTGGGCTCACCCAGCGCCTTACATACTTTGCGAAAAAGTCGTTTTTCTGCTTGGTGTTAGGAGCTGTCTCCCATAGTGTAAACTCCCAGTATTGCCTCAACCTCACTTGCTGTACTTTATAGTTGCCGCGCCACCTAAAAAAAAAAACAAAAAAGACACCACCTAAAAAAACGGGTGAGGGGAATGCACGTGACCCAGGTGCGGGTACCATATAAATGTACTTCTAAAATTGTCTACACAGCTTATAATGCTATATATGCAGGTTACTATTATATACAAACAGCACAGACAGTCCTCATATTTACAGCTATTTTTTGGAATCATCAGCTATTTCTTTGGCCACAAATCGCGAATAATGTCGTAGCTGATTCTCTGGCCCGAAACCTCGTGTTTGTACAAATCCTCCAATGAGGCGATTGCTGTAATGCATCTTTGCCACACATCTGTCTATGCAGCATTGCTCACCTTTCGTTAGATCAGGCTCACCAAAGCCCTCATGCGGAATACATTTCTCAAGACACGTACTGAGAATATTGTTGAAAGTCGAGCACATCGCATCGAATTGCACTCCTGCAACGTCTAGCTTCTCTTGCGAGACCTCCTGGTTGCCCCTTAGACTATTTAAAAAGAACGACATCCTTTTCTTGGTGCACTTTAATATTATACGGGAGCTCCGATATCTATTTCAGCAATATAGACTACAATCAACTTTGCTGTTCTTACTTTTTAGTTAACTTTTTTCTTTTCATTCTGCCGCTAATCTACAAACTCGTTACCCTACTAGTACATAAAAGAAGATCAGAATCGATGGGTATTTATTTATATTTGCAATATTATTTATTTATACAATTTATTGTTTTAATAGGGTATCGTTGTAGTGAGTAGTATTCCAGTCCCAGTAGAAGGTCAATTCGGTGACGTTACTGACACTGCTGACGTTACAGACCTTTAGGAAGTCAGTACCAGCTACTCTCTTTTCAGCATAGTCGTAGAAATCATTGATTTCACAAGAGAACCCTGGGCCGGTGGAACAGGTTTCAATTGGAACGACAGCATCGTTAATGACGTATCTGACGTAGGTGTCGTTAGAACATTGGAATTTTTCGGTGTAGACACGAGCACCTTGAGGAACGTACCAGGACTTATGGAAGGTGTTGCCCATGAATGGAACGTATTCGGCAGTTAAGTTGTTTTTGTCGTCAATTATACCAGCGGTGGTCAAATAGTTTAGGATATCGGTATCGTGGGTAAAACTCAACCAGACTTTTAAGTCTTGAGTTTCACTTTGCTTTAACAACTTCAAAGTAGCGTTAAACAAGTTGGCACCGACGGATCTGATCATATCATAACCTGGTCCATCCTGGTAAAACGATACCAGGTCCTGGCCGTATGAGTAACGTACCAATTCATCTTCGGTGAAGATATCACAAACATCACTGTAGCCTCTAGCGTTCAATTCGTATGCACACCATGCAAACAAAGTGTTGGCGTCCTTTGAGGTCAAATTCAAACCCTTGTTTTCTTTGTTTAATCTCTTGGCAATGTCATCCAAGTATGTGGTATCGTATTTGTCCAAAATGTCATCGTTAGCATCTTCATCCCATCCTGGGCACGCATTACCAGCACTCAAAGTGTTTGCGCCGGCGGACATGGCTTCACTGACAGTCTGCAAGGAGATGTTGAATTGGTCACCTAAACCATCAATGAAATATTGAGCAGTGTCATGAACCCTTTCAGAACTAGCGGCGAAAATTGGGAAACTGGTTTGATTTTCGAACATGTAGCCATATTGCGCTAAAAACTCACGAGCATGTCTCTTAGCATCCATCTCACCAGTGTATGGATTCAAAACATTGTCTGAGTTGGCAAAAGTGGTTTCCATTTCCAAATCATCGTCATCACGGATGAAAAACTCGTAATCATCGTTCAAGAATGACAATGAGCCGTTGAATTGACGTGTGTAATTGCTCAACTTATACCATGTTTTCATGATGGTAGCACCTTTACTGTAAGTTGGGTATCTTTCACCATGTCTGGCAAGCATTTGCAATTGTTTCATTTCACAACCTTCAGGCAAGTCACGAGAAATACCATAGTCGCCAGGGAAAGAGAAGTATGGCCCGGCACCACCCAGGAATGGGAATATGTCTTCCTGAGTGCCAATTTTGGCAACATCGGCTAACTCTCCGAGGGGAATTGTACCTGCATTAACTAAAGCAGCGGCTAGAACCGAATAAACAACAGACTTAAACATAGGTAATTTGGAATGGCCCTTTCTTTACTGTAGTATTTTTTTTATGATAATCAAGGCATAATTGACTTCCATCCAGCAAATTTAAGCACTTATATATGTTGCATAGGACTACTCAAAGCTGTTTACTATTTCCCAAACTGGTATTATTTAGTAAATTTCTTTTGAATTTTTTTTTTTTCACTCTTCCTTTTTTTCATTTTTGCGATGCCAGTTCTTTGAGTTTCCCTTATACGGCATATGCACTTAAGGTTTGATTTTGCTAATTAAAGGCGTGCCTAAGCGGCGACTAATACTGTAATATAATATGGGTTCCTGACTGACTACAGGGATTGAAACATCCATTTACCTGTTTCGGATATCTCTGCAGATTTTAATCTTTCGGCAAAATTTAGATAAAAAATTTGGGTATTCGTATTTAGTTTCCAATATTATTTAGTTATACAAAACTATTGTCTCAATAGACTGGCGTTGTAATGAGTAGTGTTCCAGTCCCAGTAGAAGGTCAATTCAGTAGAGTTACTGACGCTGCTGACGTTACAGACCTTTAGGAAGTCAGTACCGGCTACTCTCTTTTCAGCATAGTCGTAGAAGTCATTGATTTCACAAGAGAACCCTGGACCAGTGGAACAGGTTTCAATTGGAACAACAGCATCGTTAATGACGTATCTGACGTAGGTGTCGTTAGAACATTGGAATTTTTCGGTGTAGACACGAGCACCTTGAGGAACGTACCAGGATCTGTGGAAAGTGTTGCCCATGAATGGAACGTATTCGGCAGTTAAGTTGTTTTTGTCGTCAATTATACCAGCGGTGGTCAAAAAGTTTAGGATATCGGTATCGTGGGTAAAACTCAACCAAACCTTTTGGTCTTGAATCTCACTTTGCTTTAATAATTTGACTGAGGCATTGAACAAGTTGGAACCGACAGACTTGATAATGTCGTAACCTGGACCCTCATGGTAATAAGTGTGCAAGTCTTGGTAGTAGGAGTAATGGACTAATTCATCCTTGGTGAAAATATCACAGACATCACTGTAACCTTTAGCGTTCACTTCAAATGCACACCACGAGAATAAAGTACTAGCGTCAGTTGAGGTCAAGTTCAAACCCTTGTTTTCCTTGTTCAATCTCTTGGCAATGTCATCCAAGTAGGTTGTGTCGTATTCATTTACAATGTCATCATTGGCATCGTAGTCCCAAGCAGGACATGAGTTACAAGCACTCAAAGTGTTGGCACCAGCGGATTCAGCTTCACTGACAGTCTGCAAGGTGATGTTGAATTGGTCACCTAAACCATCAATGAAATATTGAGCAGTGTCATGACATCTCTTAGAATTAGAGGTAAAAACGGCGAAACTGGTTTGGTTTTCGACCATGTAACCGTATTGAGCCAAGAAGTCACGAGCATGTCTCTTGGCGTTCATTTCACCAGTGTATGGGTTCAAAACATCGTCCGAGTTGGCAAAAGTGGTTTCCATTTCCAAATCATCGTCATCACGGATGAAAAACTCGTAATCATCGTTCAAGAATGACAATGAGCCGTTGAATTGACGAGTGTAATTGCTCAACTTATACCATGTACTCTTGATAGTCTTAGCCAGACTGACAGTAGGGTATCTTTCACCATGTCTACCAACCATTTGCAGTTGCTTCATTTCACAACCTTCAGGCAAATCACGAGAAATACCATAGTCGCCAGGGAAAGAGTAGTATGGTCCGGCACCACCCAAAAATGGGAAGATATCTTTTTGGGTACCAATCTTGTCGACATCGGCTAGTTTGCCTAAGGGAATGGTACCTGCATTGGCCAAAGAAGCGGCTAAAATTGAATAAACAACAGATTTAAACATTGGTAATCTCGAATTTGCTTGCTCTATTTGTTGTTGTTCTTATTCTCATGAGAGATGAAGCCATACTAACCTCGACTTAGCAAAACATCAGCGCTTATATACGTTTCATTTCGACAATTCAAAGATGTTTACCCTTATCCCAAATGGGTATATGCCTTGCCAAGTAAGGTGACCAATTTGATAATTTGGCATGTGCGATCTCTTCGAAAACAGGGACCAGAATCATAAATTTAGTCTGTGCTAGTCCCACGTGTGAGTGCCAAGGTTGTATCGATTCATTTAGAGATTGCCTATTCAATTAACTCTTTTAATCACTTTTACTTTTTTTGGCATTGTGCAGTTGCGTTCTATGCGAAAACGTGCTAATTTAATATATATTTCTTTGTGCAGACAAAGAAAAAGCGCTATGAACCTTTTACCTTCGTTTGAAGTTTATAGACGACGTCCGCTTACATGAGAAAACATTAAAGCAGCGCACATAAGATGACTTCCAAATACGTTGACATATTTGCGCATTCTTGTTGAATACAACTTTCGGATCCTTGTAATGCCGGTCTCCGGCGTCCTGTAAAGAGAGCGTGCGACACGCCGCTATTAGCGTGGGGACTGACATCAGGTCAACATTATTATTGTAGCGAGCTACTTTCGGTCAGTAAATAGAACATATGTAGAGATACAAGCGATTATTAGAAGGAGCGGACCTACAACAAAGTTGGGTCACGTTTCTCGCAATTATTACTTGGATGCCCTCCTAGCTAATGCCAATGTGCAGTAGTAACTTATCAGTCCGATGTGTAAAAAATAGAACTAATTTTTTGCGAAAAGATGGACAAAAACCATCTCTGGTCAATTTTCTCACTAAAGAGGGACGGAGTCTCTTGTTTTCTTCTATTAGTGCACAGGGAATGTTTTGATTTTCCCTTTTTTTTTCTTTCGCTTCTTCAACAGTGGTAAAAATAAAAATTATTGGCGATGGGATAACCAAGGAACATTGTATTTAGCAATTGAAAATTACGGTAAAGGCAGCCGCTCTGACTTGATCTCTGACATTAAAAATTCGGAAACAATAAATATTTCTTTTAAGATGCGGGTTTTAATAACTAACGATGATGGTCCCTTAAGTGATCAGTTTTCACCATACATTAGACCTTTTATTCAGCACATTAAAAGAAATTATCCTGAATGGAAAATCACGGTTTGTGTACCTCATGTCCAGAAATCATGGGTGGGTAAGGCTCATCTTGCTGGTAAAAATTTGACAGCTCAATTCATATATTCTAAAGTTGACGCTGAAGACAATACTTTTTGGGGCCCATTTATCCAGCCACAAATTAGGTCAGAAAACTCTAAATTACCTTATGTTCTCAATGCTGAAATTCCGAAAGATACAATTGAGTGGATATTAATCGATGGAACTCCAGCATCGTGCGCAAACATCGGGCTGCACCTATTGTCTAATGAACCGTTTGATCTAGTACTGTCGGGTCCAAATGTTGGTAGAAATACATCTGCTGCTTATATTACCTCTTCTGGTACCGTAGGAGGCGCAATGGAATCTGTTATTACTGGAAATACAAAGGCCATTGCTATTTCTTGGGCCTATTTTAATGGATTGAAAAACGTCTCCCCACTTTTAATGGAGAAGGCCTCTAAGAGATCTTTAGATGTTATCAAACATCTTGTTAAGAATTGGGACCCAAAAACAGATCTATATAGTATCAATATTCCTTTAGTGGAGAGTTTAAGTGATGATACAAAGGTTTACTATGCACCAATTTGGGAAAATAGATGGATTCCAATATTCAACGGCCCTCACATTAACCTAGAGAATAGCTTTGCTGAGATCGAAGACGGTAATGAATCATCATCGATTTCCTTTAATTGGGCTCCAAAATTTGGGGCACATAAGGATTCTATTCACTATATGGACGAATACAAGGACAGGACTGTTTTAACTGATGCTGAAGTTATTGAATCCGAAATGATCAGTGTCACTCCCATGAAAGCCACTTTCAAGGGTGTGAACCACCTTCTTGGAGAGTTGAAACTGACTGAGGAAGAAAATAATTTATCAAAAACAAATAACCTCATCGTGGTAAGTATAGACCCAATGGAATATATATACAAACCTCTAACCCACGCCCTGAAAAAATATCTGCCACAAGTGGAGATTGTATCAAACTTGCCAGAATTTGACAATGGAGGGTGTGAAAAAGAAATGAAGGTTTTTCATTACGGTGATTACGAACAGCTAGATATGGACAAACTAATGGAACTGCCCAATAATTACTTCACAAACTCTTATATATATAGGAAGGCATTGATAAGAAAACACTTTCTTTCGCATACCATACAGACTTATACTGCGAAGAACCCAGAGTCCATTTTAAAGAAGGCATATTTGGAATCATTCACTATTGATTTAGATTATGCTGAATTTCTAGACGACGCATTAGATGAAAATTGGGAATTACGCCAAGAGTTGGAGAATGAAAGCCAAGATAAATGGTGGATCGTGAAACCGAGTATGAGCGATAAAGGTCAAGGTATCAGGGTATTTAAGACTATTGAAGATTTACAGGCTATTTTCGATTCCTTTGACGATGAAGACAGCGAAGCAGAAGAGAGTGGAAATGACGACGATGCTGATGATGTAAATGGCGAATTCATGGATAATAACAAGGTTAACATTTCCCAATTGCGCCACTTTATTATACAAGAATATTTAACCAATCCGTTACTATTGGCATCTATGGATAATAGAAAGTTCCACATAAGATGTTACGTCGTCTGTAGGGGAGATTTGCAAGTTTTTGTTTATGATAGAATGCTAGCGCTCTTTGCTGCCAAGCCATTTGTTCCTCTAGATCCATATGCGTATTCCGTAACTGATTTGAAAGATTTGGAATGCCACTTGACTAACACATGTCTGCAGAGCAAAAAGAAGGATAAAGATTCTTCTGTTTTGGAGTTTGACTCCATAGAGGAAATTCCAAATGAGAGAAAGTCCAATATTAAGGAGCAAATCCATAGCATAACGAACGACGTTTTCTTAGCTGCTGTAAATGTAAATAGATTAAACTTCCAACCGTTACCAAACGCATTTGAAACATATGGCGTAGACTTTTTGATTGATTCGAATTACGAAGTTAAATTACTAGAGATCAACGCTTTCCCAGACTTCAAACAAACTGGGAAAGATTTGAAGAACCTCATTGATGAATTATTTGATGACACTGTCAAATACTGTGTTACCCCCATCTTTAACGAGAATAGAAATAAGACAGATGATGAAACAGACCCGAACTTCGTAAAAGTCATTGATTACACTTCAAACGGTTGGTGAAACAAAAAAAAAAAAAGAACCCATCCTAAAATACTGTTATTATTACTAAATAGTGCTAAATAATACATATGCCTTGATTTTATTTCCGAAATTTTTTGTTTTGTCAATTTAGGCTCTATTAGCTTCTTCATCAGGTTCATTATCGTCTACAACACCGTCTTCCATGGTATTTTCAATTTCTTCCTCAAAATTTGTTGTCTTATTTGTTGTAGCACTGATCAGACCTCTCTTCACAACACGTAGAGCCACCGGGATAGTAATATCATCGTCAGATATACCCAAATATTCCCGACTCCAATTTAAAATCCTACCTCTTATTCTATTGGCTTTTATTACAGACTTTCTGATTTTTTGTAAGTTTCTTATGAATTCTTTATTCCTCTGTAGTGCAATCTGCGACAGCTGTCGGGCAGACTCAATTTCCTCATTTAACTGTTGTTGTTCGGCCGCTGTTAATGTTGATATAGAAGCAGAACCGGAAGAAGATGGCAGCAACGATAACAGCGCATTAGATTGTTCCAACCTTGGCAATGCAAAAAAAGGATCTTCCTCTCCAAATTCTTCCATGCCATTATTGATATGACCAGCTTCAGTAGACAAACTATTCGAGTTAACCTCGTTGATATTGTTTTTGTTGTTAATGTCATCCTCGTCGCTTGCCCCTCTATCCTCTGGAAGGGTCAAATTGTGATTATAAGATGGTAGGTTCAAGTTAGATTCATAAATTGGTTCAGGATGATCTCCTAAAAAAACCTCCAAAAACTGGGAATATCTAACAACTGACATCTGTTCTTTTTCAATCATTAGAATTATTTGCAAGGCTAAATTTTTCAAAATTGGGCTTGAAAATGTCCTTGAGATAGTTTTATGATTTATTATATCCCCTAGGGAAAGAATGGGAGTCAAAATCTCCTTTACATTCACTAGTTTTGATAGGTCGTCATCGTCTTCTTCGCCGTAATACTCATCAGTGATATTTTCGTCTTCCTTCTCACTACCATCGATGTCGTTTTCATCACCGACTAAAACAGGCTCGACGTTGATGTCAGGTGTGAATTTTATTCTTTTGCGTCTACTATCAGTGACAATATTTGTTTGCAGAAGGCGATGCTCCGAACCGTTATAGAACACAGTTTGCTCAATCATTGGCTTAGAATTGTTCAAGTCTCTTCTTGTTACTACTTCGCTTCTCTGCAAAAGTTTGTTACCTCTGTTAGAGGATATGCCAGTGGCCTCAGGATAGATTAGTTTTCCATCAAGGGATCTTTTCAGTACCTGATAGTTACCGCTTTTTTCCTTTATTATCCTTCTAGTAAATGTGCTAATTATATTCGATTCATTAGCTAACACACTCTTGCTTTCCAATTCTGCGTTGTTTTTCATACTGCTCCTAATAGTCATCTCGATCAACAAGAAGCAACAGCTGAGATATTTGTTTCTCAACCTCTTTTTTGCAGGAGATGCTGTCATCAAGCAACGTTTCTTCTATTTGAAAGCGATTGTTTTACCAGAACAAAGTTCGCTACCCGGCTTCGGTCCTCTTGGGTATAGGAGACAATAATGATCTTCGAATAACGCCGTTATAAAGTGAACATTATAATTATCCGCTTAAAGGCTTTTTAGTAATTTTGTAAAACAATTGCTTCTAATTTCAAGACTTCCAAAAGGTTTCTCGAGTAACTAGTGCTTTCCAATATCTACAACAAAATAAAATAATAGAATAATGGGTGTTTGCACTATTTTTAGGTGGCTCTTTGCTGCTTACTTGCTCTCTTCATATAAGTCGCTTCCTGGGGCATATTTTGTTAGGTTTTATTATTATGTTATTCAAAACTTGTTCTTGCCTATGTTTACAGGGTTTGAAACCGAGAATATTAAGAAACTTGAGAAAAATGAATATGGCTGTTTCTCGTACACCAGCCTAGATACCTATGCCTCTCCATTCGAATGTGACTTCTACTTTCATAAGAGCAATAGCACCTATTTTGCGGAATTGGACATTTCAAGAGGTAATCTCATGTGCAAGATTTTTCAAAAATTGATGCTGAATTCCAAGCATTATCCATATATTCCAGTTGCGAACGTTTTCACTAATTTCTTGAAGGAAATCAAGCCTTTTCAAAAGTACTCGGTTTCATCAAGGATTATCTGTTGGGATGAGAAATGGATTTACGTCATGAGTAGATTCACAATTAAAAAGGGCACCGTCTTATGCTCATTATCATTGACCAAATACGTCCTTAAGGACGGTAGAAAGACCATCAAACCAAAGGATGCTCTTGAATACTGTGGTTTATATAATGAGAAGGTCGCCAAAATTTCTGAGGACAATCTAAAGCTTTTAACCGAGCGTTGTGGTTTCCACGAGACAGTACCATTGGAAAACTTGAGCCAAGAGTACTGTTCAGAAATCTAACTTCTATACACATATAGCCGGTATTATAAAATATATAAATCTATCTTCTTTCAAAAGTTTCTCTGTGCAGTCTGCGTTATATTTTATCTTCGGTAGAAAACAAGGTAAATTTCCCTTATTTTTCAACATCATAAAAATGAAAAACAGATATATCTTAAGTAAGATACTTAAGCAGACAAGTTGAATTGGAGAAATACAAAAGCTGTAAGGTTATCAAAAAGGAAGGCATACAGTATAATGGGGGCACAATTATCACTAGTGGTCCAAGCATCACCTTCCATAGCCATTTTTTCATATATCGATGTCTTAGAGGAAGTACACTACGTTTCACAGTTAAACTCATCAAGATTCTTAAAAACATGCAAGGCACTGGACCCTAACGGCGAAATTGTTATCAAAGTGTTTATTAAACCAAAAGACCAATATAGCTTACGACCTTTTCTCCAACGTATAAGGGCTCAATCGTTTAAGTTGGGACAACTACCGCACGTTTTAAACTACAGTAAATTGATCGAGACAAATAGAGCCGGCTACATGATACGGCAGCACTTAAAAAATAATTTATATGACAGATTGAGTTTGAGACCTTACTTACAAGACATTGAACTGAAATTCATTGCTTTCCAGTTGTTAAATGCATTAAAGGACATTCATAATCTGAATATTGTCCATGGTGATATAAAGACAGAAAATATCCTAGTAACAAGTTGGAATTGGTGTATATTGACAGATTTTGCTGCATTTATCAAACCCGTATATTTGCCTGAAGATAATCCAGGTGAATTTTTATTCTACTTCGACACCTCGAAGAGAAGAACCTGTTATCTAGCCCCGGAGAGGTTTAACTCTAAACTTTACCAAGATGGAAAATCTAACAATGGTAGGCTAACTAAAGAAATGGACATATTTAGTCTTGGATGTGTTATTGCAGAAATATTTGCTGAAGGAAGACCCATCTTCAACTTATCACAGCTATTCAAATATAAAAGTAATTCATATGACGTAAACAGGGAATTTCTCATGGAGGAAATGAATTCTACCGATTTAAGGAACTTGGTTCTAGACATGATTCAACTAGATCCATCCAAAAGACTTTCATGTGATGAACTACTGAATAAATATCGTGGCATTTTCTTCCCCGATTATTTCTACACTTTCATTTATGATTATTTCAGAAATTTGGTTACTATGACAACAAGCACACCGATATCAGATAACACTTGCACCAATAGTACCTTGGAAGACAATGTAAAACTTTTAGATGAAACTACGGAAAAAATATACAGAGATTTTTCCCAAATATGTCATTGTTTGGACTTTCCTTTAATAAAAGACGGGGGTGAGATTGGTTCAGACCCCCCAATTTTGGAATCTTACAAAATAGAGATAGAAATTAGTCGGTTTTTAAACACAAACTTATATTTCCCCCAAAATTACCATTTAGTCTTACAGCAGTTTACCAAAGTATCCGAAAAGATAAAATCAGTTAAAGAGGAATGTGCCTTACTCTTTATCTCTTATTTGTCTCATAGTATAAGAAGTATTGTTTCGACTGCTACGAAACTTAAAAATTTAGAACTATTAGCAGTATTTGCACAATTCGTTTCTGATGAAAATAAAATTGATCGAGTCGTACCTTATTTCGTATGTTGTTTTGAAGATAGTGACCAGGACGTCCAGGCCCTATCTTTGTTAACATTAATCCAGGTACTCACCTCTGTAAGAAAATTGAATCAATTGAACGAGAATATATTTGTGGACTACTTACTTCCGAGACTGAAAAGATTACTTATTTCCAATAGGCAGAATACCAATTATTTAAGGATTGTGTTTGCTAATTGTTTGAGCGACTTGGCCATTATCATTAATAGATTTCAAGAATTTACATTTGCTCAGCACTGCAATGATAACTCAATGGATAACAACACGGAAATCATGGAAAGCAGTACCAAGTATTCAGCAAAATTGATCCAAAGTGTCGAAGATTTAACTGTCTCTTTTTTAACAGATAATGATACTTATGTAAAGATGGCACTTTTGCAAAACATTCTTCCACTTTGTAAATTTTTTGGTAGGGAAAGAACAAACGATATTATACTGAGTCATTTAATAACCTACCTTAATGATAAGGACCCAGCATTGCGAGTTTCCTTAATTCAAACAATATCCGGAATATCAATTCTTTTGGGTACCGTTACATTAGAACAGTATATTTTACCATTGTTAATCCAGACCATCACTGATTCGGAAGAATTAGTAGTGATCAGTGTTTTACAAAGCTTAAAATCTTTGTTCAAGACTGGGTTGATTAGGAAAAAATATTATATTGATATATCAAAAACAACATCTCCCTTGTTGTTGCATCCTAATAATTGGATAAGACAGTTTACTTTGATGATAATTATAGAAATTATTAATAAGTTATCAAAAGCCGAAGTGTACT
This sequence comes from Saccharomyces cerevisiae S288C, assembly GCF_000146045.2. Lineage (NCBI taxonomy): Eukaryota > Fungi > Ascomycota > Saccharomycetes > Saccharomycetales > Saccharomycetaceae > Saccharomyces > Saccharomyces cerevisiae. Next base: position 439,157 of record NC_001134.8, read on the forward strand.
GCATTCTCTATCCAATAATAAGGCCTTTCTTCGAATTTGACGTTGAGTTCAACTTCAAATCAATGATAAGCTGTTGCAAGCAACCAGTGTCAAGATCGGTTTACAATCTATTGTGTAGTTGGTCTGTTAGAGCGTCAAAATCTTTATTTTGGAAAAAAATCATCACAAATCATGTAGATTCATTCGGAAATAATAGAATCGAATTTATAACAAAAAATTACTCAAGTAAAAATTATGGATTTAATAAAAGAGATACGAAATCAAGTTCCTCGCTGAAGGGTATTAAAACATCATCCACCGTCTATTCACATGACAACAAGGAAATTCCCTTAACTGCTGAAGACAGAAATTGGATTGATAAGTTCCACATTATTGGGCTAACAGAAAAAGATATTTGGAAAATTGTGGCTTTGAGGGGTTATGTAATAAGGACAGCGAGAGTTATGGCAGCGAACCCTGATTTTCCATATAATAATAGTAATTACCGTCCATTAGTACAGAACTCACCACCTAACCTAAACCTTACGAATATTATGCCAAGAAACATTTTCTTTGATGTAGAGTTTGCTGAAGAGTCGACAAGTGAGGGACAAGATTCTAACTTAGAGAACCAACAGATATATAAATATGATGAAAGTGAGAAAGATAGCAATAAGCTAAATATTAACGGTAGCAAACAGCTATCTACCGTCATGGACATAAATGGATCACTAATATTCAAAAATAAGTCCATTGCCACTACTACTTCTAATTTGAAGAACGTTTTTGTTCAGTTAGAACCAACGTCCTATCACATGCATTCTCCAAATCATGGCTTGAAAGATAATGCAAATGTTAAACCAGAAAGGAAGGTAGTCGTCAGCAACAGCTATGAAGGCGACGTTGAAAGCATAGAAAAATTCCTATCGACTTTCAAAATTTTACCTCCTCTGAGAGATTATAAGGAGTTTGGGCCTATTCAAGAGATTGTACGGAGTCCAAACATGGGTAATTTGAGGGGCAAGTTGATAGCTACTTTGATGGAAAACGAACCCAATTCTATTACGTCTTCTGCTGTTTCTCCAGGAGAAACACCCTATTTAATAACAGGTTCAGATCAAGGTGTAATCAAGATTTGGAACCTGAAAGAGATTATCGTGGGCGAGGTTTACTCTTCTTCTTTAACTTATGACTGCTCCTCTACCGTAACTCAGATAACCATGATTCCTAACTTTGACGCGTTTGCCGTTTCCAGTAAAGATGGACAAATAATTGTATTAAAGGTTAATCATTACCAACAAGAAAGTGAAGTCAAATTTTTGAATTGCGAATGCATCAGGAAAATTAACTTGAAGAATTTTGGTAAAAATGAATACGCAGTGAGAATGAGAGCATTTGTGAATGAGGAAAAATCTCTACTAGTAGCATTGACGAATTTGTCAAGGGTTATTATATTTGATATTAGAACCCTGGAGAGGTTACAAATTATAGAGAATTCTCCAAGGCATGGTGCCGTTTCAAGCATCTGTATCGATGAAGAGTGTTGTGTCCTAATTTTGGGGACGACTAGAGGTATTATTGATATATGGGATATCCGTTTCAACGTGCTGATAAGGAGTTGGTCCTTTGGGGACCACGCACCAATCACGCATGTGGAGGTTTGTCAGTTTTATGGAAAGAATTCTGTAATTGTTGTAGGAGGTAGTTCAAAAACATTTCTAACAATATGGAATTTTGTTAAGGGGCATTGTCAGTATGCTTTCATAAATTCTGATGAACAGCCATCTATGGAGCACTTTTTACCAATTGAGAAAGGCTTAGAAGAATTAAATTTTTGTGGAATCAGGTCTTTAAACGCACTAAGCACTATCTCAGTATCTAATGATAAAATTCTTCTTACCGATGAAGCAACAAGTTCCATTGTTATGTTTAGCCTAAATGAGCTTTCTTCTTCTAAAGCAGTAATAAGTCCTTCAAGATTCAGTGACGTTTTTATTCCTACACAAGTTACGGCAAATCTCACAATGTTATTGAGAAAAATGAAACGTACTAGCACTCATTCAGTAGATGATTCTCTATATCATCATGATATTATAAATTCTATATCTACATGTGAAGTTGATGAGACACCTTTGCTGGTTGCTTGTGATAACTCAGGGCTTATTGGAATCTTCCAATAATTTTTTTTATTTTATTCAGCTTCTTTATTCTAAATGCGTATAAATTTGTATTCACCTTAAACATTTTCGATCATTTAGGAAAGGGCTTGCAACGCGTTGAAGTACCCTTTTCACGAAAAAAATGGTTGTATACGTAAATAAAGAACAATGTATGGATTATGGTATAGAATAATAGTAGTCACATATTGCAGCTAGTTAAATGAGCCAGATCGTTGATTTTGTTGAGGACAAAGATTCAAGAAACGATGCCAGTATTCAGATCATCGATGGACCCTCAAATGTTGAAATTATCGCTCTCTCGGAATCAATGGATCAAGATGAGTGCAAAAGGGCACATGTAAGCTCTGCAGAGATGATTCCATCATCACCGCAAAGAAAATCTGTTTCGAATGATGTTGAGAATGTTGACCTAAACAAATCTATCGAACTTTCTGCGCCGTTCTTCCAAGATATCAGTATAAGCAAGCTAGATGACTTTTCTACAACAGTAAATTCCATCATAGATTCGTCTCTCAGAAATGAGAATAATGCAAAAGGAAACGCGAAAAAACTTTTGGATGATCTAATAAGTGATGAATGGTCAGCTGATCTTGAGTCGAGTGGAAAGAAGCACAACAAATCACAATACAATTTGAGGGACATCGCAGAGAAATGGGGAGTACAGTCTTTAAAAAATCCAGAGCCTATTGCTGTTGACTGCGAATATAAGACACAAGGAATCGGAAAAACCAATAGTGACATTAGTGATAGTCCGAAATCACAGATAGGAGCAGCTGATATACTGTTCGATTTTCCACTGTCTCCAGTAAAACATGAGAACCCAACTGAAGAAAAGCACAATTCGATTGCTAATGAAAATTCTTCACCAGATAATAGCCTGAAACCAGCAGGAAAACAAAATCATGGTGAAGATGGGACATCCATGGCAAAAAGGGTATACAATAAAGGTGAAGACGAGCAAGAACACCTTCCGAAAGGAAAGAAGAGAACCATAGCGTTATCAAGAACACTAATCAACAGCACCAAACTACCTGATACAGTAGAACTAAATCTTTCTAAATTTCTCGATTCCTCAGATAGTATTACTACTGATGTACTTTCAACCCCTGCAAAGGGGTCTAACATAGTAAGGACAGGTAGTCAACCAATCTTTAGCAACGCTAATTGTTTTCAGGAAGCAAAACGCTCGAAAACATTAACGGCTGAGGATCCCAAATGTACTAAAAATACTGCCAGAGAGGTATCACAACTAGAGAATTATATTGCCTATGGGCAATACTATACTAGAGAAGACTCAAAAAACAAAATACGACACTTGTTAAAAGAAAACAAAAATGCTTTTAAGCGAGTTAACCAGATATATCGAGATAATATAAAAGCACGCTCTCAAATGATTATAGAGTTTTCGCCTAGCCTTCTCCAGTTATTTAAAAAAGGAGACAGTGATCTGCAACAACAATTGGCACCAGCAGTTGTGCAATCAAGCTATAACGATTCTATGCCGCTTTTAAGATTTCTTCGAAAATGTGACAGTATTTACGACTTTAGTAACGATTTCTATTACCCCTGTGATCCCAAAATAGTTGAAGAAAACGTTTTGATTCTATATTATGATGCGCAAGAATTTTTTGAACAATACACTTCACAAAAGAAAGAATTATATAGGAAGATACGATTTTTCTCAAAGAATGGAAAACATGTGATTCTTATACTAAGCGATATAAATAAACTCAAAAGAGCTATTTTCCAATTAGAAAATGAAAAGTACAAAGCTAGGGTAGAACAACGATTGTCAGGAACAGAAGAAGCTTTAAGACCGAGAAGTAAAAAATCAAGCCAAGTTGGAAAATTAGGGATAAAAAAATTTGATTTAGAGCAACGATTGCGCTTCATTGATAGAGAATGGCATGTCAAAATACATACTGTAAATTCACATATGGAGTTTATTAATTCTCTGCCGAACCTAGTGTCATTAATTGGAAAACAGCGCATGGATCCCGCAATTCGGTATATGAAATATGCTCATTTGAATGTAAAATCCGCTCAGGATAGTACAGAAACGCTAAAGAAAACCTTTCATCAGATAGGGAGAATGCCTGAAATGAAGGCGAATAATGTCGTGAGCCTATACCCCAGTTTTCAATCATTACTTGAAGATATTGAAAAGGGAAGACTGCAATCAGACAACGAAGGTAAATACTTGATGACTGAGGCAGTAGAAAAAAGATTGTACAAACTGTTTACTTGTACTGATCCAAATGATACTATTGAATGATGATCGAACGAAACTTTGTATATAAGAACATACCTTAAGGCAGTCGTTTTGAAAATCACTGCAGCTCTATTTCCCCCTCCTTACCTTTTTAATGAATTCCATTTTACAGAAAGTACTATTGATAAATATTCGTAATAAAATAAAACAGTGTTAATAATAAATGTTCGAGATTCCGGTTAAAGATAATATGAAATGGTGAATGTAATATCATTTTATTTCTACGGACGTAATCATAATACATACTTTACGGCTAAATAATCGTCTTCATTAAGTCTGTCCTTTAGAGGCTCGATATGTTTGTAACCTTCGTTCAATTTGTGCAATTCCTGTTCATTAAATTTTATTCCGGAAGATATCAGGTGAGAGAGAAAAGACAGAACTCTATCTATGATGTTCAAGTTACTCTCGTCAGACAAGCACTCAATCGTACTTTCAATTACTCCATCCTTTCTCAGCACACTGATTATATTTTCATCAATCTTAACAGATGACAAATATGCGGTCAATAAGGCAATGGCTCTCATTTTCAGTTTTGGTTTGGCGGTGTTATCACTTAATACAGGTGCTATGCAGTCGAGCCCATTTAATTTGAAAAACTTTTCTGAGATATCTTTGTGGTTTCTTATTAGATTAGATAGTGCGTAAAAAGCTTTTGTTCTCACGTCGAGTGGCTTTGTCTTGTCACTAGCTATTTCGATAAGGCTTCGCAGACCATTGTCGTATTTCATGAAATTATTTTGCGAATCCAAGTTGTTTTGCACAGCCGTTCCAATAATGGATAAAGCAGCAGCACGTAGTTCTTCATCCTTCGTCTGAACAAGAACATCCAACAATGGCTCCCACAGTTTTAAATTTTCGATATTATTAGCATTATCTAAGTTCTCAATCAACATTTCAAAGTTGTCAAATGCAACGAGTTTTGTTTCTAAGTCAACCTCCGGATTCATAATAACAGCCATGGATTCTTTCATTAAGGTTGGATCGTCAGGACCACCACCACCGAATAACTGCTGTAGCAATTTAGGATCAGGTTGGCCGGCCCTAGCCATAGCTTCTTTGTCCCCTTGAGAATTCGCAATAGACCACTGTAATAGCTTTTCCATAGTTATGTATGTGTTTTTTTTTCTATTTTACTCTTTCGTTGAAAGGTAATGGCTTTCTGACTGACGATGAGTGCTCTTTTAGATATAGCCAATCGCTGGTTTATAAGCAAATTTCTGTCAGCGCGAGATGCCTTCCTCTTTTCTAACCTCCAAAAAACTTCCAGAAGATTCCAGTCCAAGAGGTATATCATTTCAAACGAATAAGCTGATTACAACCTTAATAGGGCCCAACTTGACCAACCAGTAGCTGAAAAGCTTACCTACAAAATAGGAAATAGGTTAGTACACTGTCGACAGCAGTGGTATAAGTATATACCCTACCTACACATCATATATATTGAAGTGAGGTTTATTTTCTGTGATCTTGTTTAGCGAATTTTATCACTGTTCTTTTTGATAAACTCGTCCAATTTGTAGACAAAATCCAAACCTACGGCCTTCAATCCATCTATCTGTTTTCTGGATGACTTAATGGACCCTGGGGATAACATTTCATCATTCAGTAATTGCTTGTCTATCAATTTGAAGTGATTATCCACTTCGTCGCTACACCAATCTACTAGGATGGAAGAAATCTTAGCCCCGAGTTCTTTGAAAATATCCTGGAAGTCCTCCACTGTTTTTTTAATGGTTTGGAACCTGATAACAGCCAATTGAGTCAAATAGTTCGTAGGATTGTCCACTGATCCAATCTGTAGAATCAAATCTTGAATGAAATTAGATCTATTCTGTAAGAATAGGTCAAGAGCTTGCTCTGGTAATCCTAACTTAATCATATTTTCAGTACCGCTTTTCAAATGCACTATTTCATTCGATGATAAAATGCTCTGAGAAAGTTTGCTAGAAATGGCCTCTCTTCTTTGTTCGATTTTTAAAGATATCAGGTTAAGTAACATTAACTCTTCATCAGAAATTCTTTCAGAAAGATCCTCCAATTGTGATTCAATATCCAATAATGTTTCCACGGCACTTTCAAACCTAAGCCTAGCTAATTCAATATCTATCTCTTCCACGCCTTCATCCAGGAATTTAAGCCTCTGGGCGGTTGAACTCATATCTCTGGACCTTGGCCTCGAATGCATTGATAGAGTTAGGTTCTGCAAAAGATATTGATCCATTGCGCCTGTTACATTTCGGCCAGGAGTGATTGAACCCCCCATACTACGTCTTTTGTTTTTGTTAGGGCTTCTGTTGTTTTCTCTACCTGGGGTTTGTTGCGTAGATTGCAAATATCTAAAGGACTCTCTAATACGTTTAGAGTTCTCCTCTTCTACATGGAATATGTCGCACAAATCATCCTTAGCCTTTCTTATAACGTCCAACAACCTAGAGCATTCGTCTGCGTCTCTACATTCATACAAACTTGAATTCGAATTGCTAAACTTGAAAAGTAGCCTCTTAGTGGAAAATTCCTCTTGCGTGACAGTGACATCCTTTAAAGGATAGCACTGGCTTACTATAAAGTCATTTTGCTTATCTCTTGATTTATCGGCGATAAGTACCAAATCATTCAAAATGAAAATCTGTACCATCTGCAAGGGTTTACCAGTGGTAGTATTTAATTCCATCCAATTGGCACTATTCATTAAAATATGTCTTCCTTTCGTAGAATTGATAAACTTCTGAGCACCTTCAACGTTCTTAAACAGCTGATCCAGTTCCGTATCCCAAAATTTCTCTAATATCAAGACGCTCGATCTGTCCCTCCTCATGAGATTCCCATTTTGTCCTGCTTTCAAAGGCGGAAGTAACGCTGGACTATTAGAATGACTTTCAACATTGTTAAAATTGCCTTGTCTCTCTTGATCTATTTGATCCTGCAATTGTAACCTTTTTTCAGCTATTTTGGTGCACTGATCCAAAACCTCGTTTAAATCATTTATATTTGCTCTAACCCTTTTAAGCTCCAACATAGCAACATTTAGGTCGTTGTTTACCGTCATGATTTCGTTATATGATTTATTGATATTTAACTTTACTTCTTCTTGGACCTGTATCGATAAATCTGTTAAATTTGAGGTAAATTTATCAATAGTAATGGCACTCGCATTGCCTAGTTTATCATGAACAAAATCTTTAGCATTAAAATGCGGGTTTGCCAACATCTTTCTTAGCGACGTGCTATTATTGAAAGGATCATTACTGCCGGAAGGATTGACAGTATTTCGCATTGCTGATCTAGCAGGCACCTTATTATAGGAGCTGTCGTTCAGGGAGAGATCGGCAGTTGAAAGATTTAAACTGTTGGAAGGGCCTTTAGAGCTTACCGATTCGTTCTCAGTGGTGAAACTACTATTATTATGACTACTATCCACATTATCATTGGGAACTATCATGTTTGGCATATCAGGTAGGGGCATTGAGTAATCTAGTGTAGGTGGAGCATAATTTGTATTATGAATTGATAGTCTTCTCTGCATTGAAGTTGCTACCCTACTTCTCTCCCTTGCATTGATTGTTGGTAGCGTATAACTGGTAGCCGGATCCTTGAGATCACTATAAGGGTTCTTTTTTGTTTTTTGTTTAGGCTTAGCAGGCGATGGAGGTGTCTTTTGCTTAGCAGGAGAGCTTGCAGACTTCTTTACATGCTTCCAATTGTTTCTGGCCTTCTTCAAAGAAAACTCAACCATTTTCACAGTACAAATATTTCAACTTTCAGTCTCTTACCTGGTCTAATATGAAGGCTTTTTGTTCATTCGGCTTTGCTCAAGGTCTTACAAATATACTATTAACTGCAGTCTCTAGTCTCTTTTTCCAGTCATCTATTTTCATGGAGCGGAACTTAGCAAACGAGAAATAAACAAAAATGATTAGGAATGTATTCATGTTGAAAAGGTTATGAGATATGCAAGACCATTCGTTTTGATTTGCAATTAGTGAGAACAATTTAAACACCTTGGTGCGAAATTGAAGGTTTTTTTTTCCAAAGAAGTGTACAGCCCACACTAACAACTGCTAACTCAGATAAAAATAACAGAAACAAAAAAAAGGTAGGGAAGGCCCATCACACGGAAAATGAGTATAACAAGTGAAGAACTAAACTACTTGATATGGAGGTATTGTCAAGAGATGGGACACGAGGTGAGTGCATTAGCATTGCAGGATGAAACAAGAGTATTGGAATTTGATGAGAAGTATAAAGAACACATTCCTTTGGGTACACTGGTGAATCTAGTACAAAGGGGAATCTTGTATACAGAAAGTGAGTTAATGGTTGATAGTAAAGGTGATATCAGCGCTTTAAATGAACATCATCTTTCTGAAGATTTCAATTTGGTTCAGGCGCTGCAAATAGATAAAGAAAAATTTCCTGAGATCTCTTCTGAAGGAAGGTTCACTTTGGAAACCAATTCCGAGAGTAATAAAGCAGGTGAAGATGGCGCTAGTACTGTTGAAAGAGAAACCCAAGAGGACGATACTAATTCTATTGACAGTAGTGATGACCTAGACGGATTTGTCAAAATACTGAAGGAGATAGTAAAATTAGATAATATTGTTTCCTCCACTTGGAATCCATTGGATGAATCTATACTCGCATACGGTGAAAAAAATTCTGTTGCAAGACTAGCGAGGATAGTAGAAACCGATCAAGAAGGGAAAAAATACTGGAAACTCACGATAATAGCGGAGTTGAGACATCCTTTTGCTCTGAGTGCAAGTAGTGGTAAAACGACGAATCAAGTCACATGTCTTGCTTGGTCACACGATGGTAATTCAATTGTCACGGGTGTAGAAAATGGTGAGCTAAGACTATGGAATAAGACGGGGGCACTTCTGAATGTTTTAAATTTTCATAGAGCACCTATAGTATCCGTTAAATGGAACAAAGATGGAACACATATCATATCCATGGACGTGGAAAATGTCACTATACTCTGGAATGTTATAAGCGGGACCGTCATGCAGCACTTTGAATTAAAAGAAACCGGTGGCTCATCCATCAACGCAGAGAACCATAGTGGCGATGGTTCACTTGGGGTTGACGTTGAATGGGTAGACGATGACAAATTTGTCATTCCTGGCCCTAAAGGTGCTATATTTGTATACCAAATTACAGAAAAAACGCCCACTGGTAAACTTATTGGACACCATGGACCTATCAGCGTTTTGGAGTTCAATGACACCAATAAACTTCTACTTAGTGCCTCAGACGATGGTACTCTAAGAATATGGCATGGCGGTAACGGCAATTCTCAGAATTGCTTCTACGGACACTCACAAAGCATAGTATCGGCATCATGGGTCGGTGATGATAAGGTAATATCCTGCTCGATGGATGGCTCCGTTCGCCTATGGTCGCTGAAGCAGAATACGCTATTGGCTCTATCAATCGTGGATGGTGTCCCAATTTTTGCTGGAAGAATATCACAAGATGGACAGAAGTACGCAGTTGCTTTCATGGATGGGCAGGTAAACGTCTACGATTTAAAAAAACTGAACAGCAAGTCACGAAGTCTTTATGGTAACCGTGATGGGATTTTGAATCCATTACCAATTCCCCTCTACGCTAGCTACCAAAGCAGCCAAGACAATGATTATATATTTGATCTGTCATGGAACTGTGCGGGAAACAAGATTTCTGTAGCATACTCGCTTCAAGAAGGTTCAGTTGTAGCCATATAATAACTAGGTACAGTACATAAACAGATGAATTTTATCATTCTTATTGTTATTTCTTTGTTTACAAAAGGTGAAAAGTGAAAAATTTCGCAATGGAAAACGTCGCGGGCCGCCTTTGAGTGACGTTGTGCAGGAATCTCGAAGAGTCATCACTTTGAAGATAACGGCCGCTCGCGATGAGAGAAGACAATGAGCATTGCTTTTTTATAATTTTTTATACCTTGTGTTAAAATAAGTTTCTTTAATTAGTTTTCACCTCTTGGATGATACAACTGTAATTGATAAATAGGGGTAGCCATAAAGAACAGAAAAAAGCGGCGCAATAATTTCGTGTATTACAATTACAGTTAGTCATGAGTGAAGAATTTCCTACGCCGCAGCTTTTGGATGAATTGGAAGATCAACAGAAAGTTACCACGCCGAATGAGAAGAGAGAGTTAAGTTCTAATCGTGTGTTGAAGGATATTTTTGCGGGTACCATCGGTGGTATTGCACAAGTTCTTGTAGGGCAACCGTTTGATACAACAAAAGTTAGGCTTCAAACAGCCACCACAAGAACAACAACGTTGGAGGTATTGCGTAACTTGGTAAAGAATGAGGGTGTGTTTGCATTCTACAAAGGTGCGTTAACACCGTTATTGGGTGTTGGTATATGTGTCTCAGTACAATTTGGTGTGAATGAGGCGATGAAAAGATTTTTCCAAAATTACAACGCTTCTAAGAACCCGAATATGAGCTCACAGGACGTAGATCTTTCACGTTCAAATACTCTGCCACTATCCCAGTACTACGTTTGTGGGTTGACAGGTGGTGTAGTCAATTCATTCTTGGCATCGCCCATTGAACAAATAAGAATTCGTTTGCAGACGCAAACATCTAATGGTGGAGACAGAGAATTCAAAGGTCCTTGGGACTGTATTAAAAAATTGAAAGCTCAAGGTGGATTGATGAGGGGTTTATTTCCCACAATGATAAGAGCCGGACATGGGCTTGGTACATATTTTCTTGTCTACGAAGCATTGGTTGCCAGAGAAATTGGTACGGGACTAACAAGAAACGAAATTCCTCCTTGGAAATTATGCTTATTTGGTGCATTTTCCGGGACAATGTTGTGGTTGACAGTATACCCATTGGACGTTGTGAAATCCATTATACAAAACGATGATTTACGAAAACCTAAATACAAGAATTCCATTTCTTACGTAGCAAAGACCATTTATGCAAAAGAAGGTATCAGAGCCTTTTTCAAAGGGTTTGGGCCAACAATGGTTAGGTCCGCGCCCGTTAATGGTGCGACATTCCTGACGTTTGAATTAGTCATGAGATTTCTGGGGGAAGAGTAGGAGAGTATATATGAAAACATCGTTTTATAGATATAGACATAGACATGCTGTTATCATACCAAATAGAAAAGTGTACAGTCTTTTAGTGATTATCATCTATGTGGTGTCAAACTAAGAAATTATATCGATCGTTACAGAATATATGATGAGGGAATATGCATAAAAAAAAATCTAAAGTTAGTGAAGAGAAAAGGGTATGCAGGTAAAAACGAATATATCACACATCAAGCAAACTCAAAAGAACAATCACTGGACTCGACTTTATTTTTCAAAGATGGTACTAATTCCAGCTGTTGGAACTTTTCAGCATCTTGATGATAGTAAAACCCTTGAATGTTCCCGGTAACTTGATCATGGACAATGTAATAAAACCCATCATAAGATGCGCCGTCTACACCTTCCATTAATAGGGCATCTGGTACCAAAAATTTTTCCTTCCATTTCATAAATATAAACCGTTCGTTCAAGTAGTTGTCAAATTGTTTCTCTTGGCTAAAAATTCTTGATATGTTACCAGCGTCTGCGCTTGGTGTAGTAGGAAGCTGCTGTGGAGGCAACTTCTTGGCTGCATTTGTAGTGCCATTGTCGTCAGTTGAGTTGAGACCGTTTTTTTGGCTCATCAGGAAAAGCTGTCTAAAGGAGGGGAAATTTATCCAGTGTTCTAAGTCTGTTTGGTCTGTGGCTTTGAATTCGTTTAAAACAGGTTCATCTTTCCAGCTAGAGGACAAGAACCCTAATTCCTTGTGGTTTACCGCGTAGGCTTCAAAATATGTACTGATTTCCGGGTGTTGGTTCGTGAGTCCTCTTATCGACAAAAATCCAGATAAATGAGGGGACAGCGACGTGCAATCTTTCTTTGGCAAATCTACAGTCTTTAAGTTAACTGTTACCTGATAGCGTTTGTATCCTGATATCTGGTACCCTGTAAACTGCATTCTTGGTCTTAAGTAGTTTGTGCAAACCGTATGGTTATAGGAAGAGGTCACAATGACTGGATTTTCCGAACTATAGGGAGATTGGTCCTCAACAATATATTTCTTCCTTGTCGACCCATTAGGTGTATGGGCGAGTTGCTGCAGGGAAGACAACGAATCCCTAGAAGCGCACTTGTAAAGATCTTGCTCTTGTAAGTAGCGATGACGGTCATGAAGATGAAAGGGTGCGGTTGAAGTCAAGTTGAACGTGATCGGATACTGATTTCTAGAAACAGGGGGGGCTGGTGTTGGTTCTGGCGAAGCCGCTTGCTCCGACTGCTTTGATGTCACAGCTTTGGGTTTCTCCGCTACACTGTCTACCTTAGGATTATTGATCATGACTCAAGCTTGCGATATGTGTTGGTGTCATGCACAAGACGCCACAAATGATAGAACAGAAAAGAAAGTGAACTAATCTTCCAAGACGAAGAAAACCAAAATCCGGGATGAGTTGAAAGTCAAAAAGACTGTATATATAAATTTCAACTTTTGTAGAAGATGCAGAAAAAGAAAATGATATGGTATGCAGAAAAAGAAATAAACCGCTATTATCCTCGCGGTTTGTCATTATAACAGGCAATTACACTAGAGAAAGCCGCACACCTCCCTCCGTTTCTTTTGCCCTGCGAGTTTTTCCGGAAAAGAAAAAAAAAACGAAAATTAAAACCCGCCTGCCCCGCGGGGTGGGGGAGGGGTCACCGGAACAAATCGGATAATCCCTCGCCTGCCTTAGATATCGTTCTGAACGGCTGAAATTATGAAAGAAGAAGAACATCACTTTACACGGATCGCACGCCCATAATTCTTTTTTTTTTTTTTTTCATATCTTCGACGTTTGCCACTGCCTTCTCTTTTTCTTTCTTTTTTGGCGGCCGGTGGCCAAACGCGCCAAAACCGAAACGCTTATAAAATGTAGTTGCCTTGCTCTTTCATTCGATATACATATAAGAACGCTCACTGTTATCTTACATTAGAAGCTAGAAACTATAACAGTATAACACAGCACAAGAGAACCGAGCAGCCCGCCATGAATCCTCAAGTCAGTAACATCATCATCATGTTGGTCATGATGCAACTCTCCCGTCGCATTGACATGGAGGACCCAACCATCATCATGTACATTAGAATTTTATACTGTTCTTCCATCGGTATCTCTTGGATCATCTACCAAATGGCCAGAAAGAGAATTGTTGCTAAAAACGACATGACTACCATGAAGTACGTCGAACCTGGTAATGCTATGTCCGGCGAAGGTGAGAAGCTGCAAGTTACTACCGTCAGAGACTACGATTTGAAGGAAATAGACAGTGCTATCAAGTCTATCTACACTGGTATGGCTATGATGGGTTTCATGCATTTGTACTTGAAATACACCAACCCATTGTTCATGCAATCCATTTCTCCAGTGAAAAGCGCTTTGGAACACAACGAAGTGAAAATTCACCTCTTCGGTAAGCCTGCAACCGGCGATTTGAAGAGACCATTCAAGGCTCCATCTTTGTTTGGTGGTATGGGTCAAACTGGTCCAAAGACCGACAAGAAATCTATCGAAGAAGCTGAAAGAGCCGGTAACGCTGGTGTTAAGGCTGAATGATTCGATCAAAAGCGAAGTATTTTTTTTTCCTAGTTTTTATGTAAAAATATATTCATTTTTTTCTCTACGCAGTTGCTGCAGTGTTATAAGAAAAATAGAATGAAATAAGATAAAGCTAGACGAATTGTGTCTATTTTCCTACATCGCCATAGAATTGCTTTTTTTTTCTTGATTAGATGAAATGAAAACAAGGAACTCTATTTGTTTTCATTTTGTTGGGCTTATCATGTAAAGAAAAATGAGTCGTGTCCTCTTTTTCCTCGTGCTTGTATGACTGCCGCACTTTCCGCTAAGTGCGCTCGTCTATATGATTTTATGCAAATATATACTGAAAGTTCAACAAAATTAAACTATGTGAACATTAGTTCATAGCAGCCATTGGCCCGTTGTGTCGGGATCTCTACACTAAATTGTAATGTCTCTGGGATTTTGTGGGGTGTCATTGCAGATATGACGAACCGGATATTACTGATAATGACGATGATTCATGAAGGTCTTCAGGTTCATATGTACAAAAAAGGTAGAGCTGTGGTTTTTTATTGTATCTTGGTGAATATTCTTTATAGTGTTACTCGCTGGTAAACTGAATCGATTGGAGTACAACTGCTAGAACTCTGTTCCTGAGACTTCGTGTTGAAGTGACAATGGATTCTCTCATTATTTTCGTGTGCCCTGCCAATATGACGGAAGTCAACGGTAATCTTTCCACCGCCATCCCCGTTTCATTATAAATGTAGGGTACAATTGCATCGTTATACGGGTGCATAGTATTACCATAGCCAAGAGCCAAACCCTCACAGCTTTCTCTCGGTATTTCTATACTGAATTGCCGCAAGTTTTTGTCTTGTGTTTCTGGTTCAAAATATAACTTTGAGCTAAACCAGGTAATTTGTTCGATGTTCTCTTTCGTTACGTGCACAATGCTGGCGTCAGCTAACTTTATCATGGTCTTCTGTTCAAATTTTATCGGCCACATAATGACACCGTACTCTGCCTTCAGCCACTGCAATACCACTTCATTGCGGTTATCTGTCCCGCAATAGCACAAAAACATCGGCACCTCCATTTTTGAGTTCCCCAAGAAAATGAACTTAGAGTAAGTGCCCTCATCTAAATTAGAGATGTCCAACCTCATTTCGTAACGGATATACTCGTCAGCGGCGGTACCACCATCAGGATCACTGGGTACTCGAATGGTTTGAATGTCTAAATCTACTTCCAGGTTTAGCAATTGGTTCAACTTTGCTATACCATTTTCCAGTGAAAGTTGCTTGCTGATTCCTAAAAACTTCCAAGTATAAGGCATTCCATCCAAAGGAAGTACGTTGATACCTATAGACAATCAAATCAACCATGCAGTCGACCAGATCATCCCACTATGGTTGTTGTCTATTTCATATCGGTGTCGGCATTTTTTTTTCCCGTAGTACCACTGGATCTGCCTAAATCGCGCTTCAGGAAAACCAGGGACCACCCTATTTTTTTATATTTCATCATCTAAATTAAGTGTATACATATATGGATAAAGTCATTTTGAGTTTACATAATCGTATGTTCGAGAGAGGTCTTTCATAAAAAAATCAAGTTATCAACCAGCATGGGATTTTGGGAGAACAACAAAGATTCCATCACTTCAGGGCTGAAGAGCGCCGGTAAATATGGTTACCAAGGAACAAAGTACGTTGCCAAGACAGGGTATAAGGCAAGTAAGAAGCACTATAACAACAGCAAAGCGCGTAGGGAAAGGAAGAGTGGTAAGAAAAATTCAAGTGATGAGGAGTATGATAGCGAAGATGAGATGGAGTACGAAAGAAAGCCGACCGATATAAGAAGTTTAAAAGACCCAAAGTCCTTTCCTCCCCCACCTTTGAAACCTGGACAAAAAACTTATACAGGACAACAGCAACAGCAAATGCCAAATGGTCAGGCCAGTTATGCTTTTCAGGGTGCATACCAAGGCCAACCTGGCGCAGGATCGACGGAACAGTCACAATACGCACAACCACAGTATAATCAGTATCCACAACAGCAGCTGCAACAAGGTGTAATGCCACAGCAACAGCAGCTGCAACAAGGTGTAGTGCCACAGCAGCCGCCTATATATGGAGAGCAAGTACCACCGTATGGGTCAAATTCTAATGCAACCAGCTACCAGTCGCTGCCGCAACAAAATCAACCCCAAAATGCAATTCCAAGTCAGGTATCTCTGAACTCTGCTTCTCAGCAAAGCACAGGGTTTGTCTCGCAAAATCTGCAATATGGTACCCAATCAAGTAATCCGGCACCATCACCGTCTTTCCAGAACGGTCTTCAGTGTCATCAGCAGCCGCAATACGTATCACATGGCTCAACCAATCTCGGACAATCCCAATTTCCATCGGGCCAACAGCAGCAGCCCACGACACAGTTTGGCCAGCAAGTTTTACCATCACCTGCACAACCACAACAGCAACAACAAGGGCAACCATTACCGCCCCCGCGCGGTCAAGTGATCTTGCCAGCGCCCGGAGAGCCTCTGTCAAATGGCTTTGGGCAACAGCAACAGCAACAGCAACAGCAACAGCAGCCTCTGAACCAAAACAACGCTTTGTTGCCACAAATGAACGTGGAAGGAGTTTCTGGGATGGCTGCGGTTCAGCCTGTCTATGGCCAAGCCATGTCAAGTACTACAAACATGCAAGATTCGAACCCCAGCTATGGAGCTTCACCCATGCAAGGTCAGCCTCCAGTCGGTGGACAACCGCCTGTGCCTGTAAGAATGCAGCCACAGCCACCGCAACCAATGCAACAGGGAAACATCTATCCGATTGAGCCTTCTCTTGATTCTACTGGCTCAACCCCACATTTTGAAGTTACTCCATTTGACCCAGACGCACCTGCTCCGAAGCCCAAAATCGATATTCCCACTGTAGACGTTAGTAGCCTTCCACCACCTCCCACTCATAGGGATAGAGGAGCAGTTGTACACCAGGAACCTGCGCCAAGTGGGAAAATACAGCCTAACACAACCTCTTCGGCGGCTTCATTGCCAGCAAAGCATTCAAGAACTACTACTGCAGACAATGAAAGGAACTCTGGAAACAAAGAAAACGATGAAAGTACCTCCAAGTCGTCCATTTTAGGACATTATGATGTAGATGTCAACATCATGCCACCTCCAAAACCTTTCAGACATGGACTTGATTCTGTACCTTCTGAGCACACCACGAAGAACGCACCAGAACGGGCAGTGCCAATTCTACCTCCTCGGAACAATGTTGAGCCTCCTCCTCCCCCATCACGAGGCAATTTTGAGAGGACAGAGTCGGTGCTGTCAACGAATGCCGCTAATGTACAGGAGGATCCCATTTCTAATTTTTTACCTCCACCGAAGCCATTTAGACATACTGAAACTAAACAAAATCAGAATAGTAAAGCATCACCTGTAGAAATGAAGGGTGAAGTTTTGCCAGGGCACCCCTCTGAGGAAGATAGAAACGTTGAACCATCGTTGGTACCTCAATCGAAACCGCAATCGCAATCTCAATTCAGAAGAGCTCATATGGAGACACAGCCTATTCAAAACTTCCAGCCACCACCAAAACCATTTAGGCGTTCACAATCGTCCAATTCTAGTGATAGTTCTTATACTATCGACGGACCTGAGGCAAATCATGGGCGTGGGCGTGGGCGTATAGCTAAGCACCATGATGGTGATGAATACAACCCCAAGAGTGAGAATTCTACAGAAAACGGTCGTTTGGGTGATGCCCCCAACAGCTTTATTAGAAAAAGAGCGCCAACCCCTCCGGCCCCATCCAGATCTGAGAAGTTACATGAGGGTACTATAACATCCGAAGTTGATAGTTCAAAAGATGCTAATAAATATGAAAAGTCAATACCTCCTGTAACTTCGTCTATTCAAGCGCAACAGTCTACGAAGAAGGCGCCTCCTCCTGTTGTAAAGCCAAAACCTAGAAATTTTTCTTTAAAGGCCAATGAATATCCCAAGGAACTTACTAGGGAAGCAACTGGACAAGATGAAGTTTTAAACTCCATTACCAATGAGTTGTCGCATATCAAATTAAGAAAAACAAACGTTAATTTGGAAAAGTTAGGCGGTTCGAAAAAAGTGAAGGACTCTAGCCCTGTTCCCTCAGATCTAGATGAAAAATATGTGTCTGCATCGGGGTCTATTACTCCACCAAGGCCTCCACCTTCTAGGTCTAGTCCAAAGAAAGTGCCGCCTGTTGTCCCAAAAAAGAATGATAACCTGAAGAAAAAGCCACCAGTGGTCCCAAAGAAAAAGCCATTACTAAAATCGCTCGAACCAAGACCTATTGAAATGGAGAGGGCCTATTCGGGAGATATTTCTGCTGCTGACGATAACTTAAATCCTTTTGAAAGATACAAACGAAATGTTGTTCCTCAAGAAGATGACAGACTGCATAAATTAAAATAATGAAATAGCTACGCAACATTGAACTTAATACTGGCTAAATTTAGTTATCCGCCTTGGTAAACAATCCGTATCCTTTATTTAAACTGTCTTCTCAGGAACATTACTTATCTACATAAATAACATTAACCCTGTCTACGTACAGTATATATTTGCGTGTGGTTGTCAAACTTTAGATGAAACGATACTCAACGAATACTATAAAACCAGAATGGTAAGGGTAAGATAGCGGGAGCAAAAAATCACAAGGATGCACCTATTTAGATAACAAAGCAGCGAATTGTTGAATGTTGATCTCGCCTGATCCATCACTAACCTCTCTTAGCATATCATCTACTTCGGCATCAGTCAATTTTTCACCAATGGATGTTAGCACGTGTTTCAACTCAGCGGCGGAGATTAAACCATCACCGTTCTTATCGAATACTTTAAAAGCTTCTAGTAGTTCTTGTTCAGAGTCATTTGATTTGAGTTGACGAGACATCAGAGCCAAAAATTCACTAAATTCGATTTGATGGTTACCATCAACATCTATTTCGTTCATCAAATCATTTACTTCTGCTTCACTGGGCGAAAGACCCAATGACCTCATCACAGTGGCCAATTCACTTGATGAGATAGAGCCATTGTTATCTTTATCAAAGAGGGCAAAGGCTTCTTTGAATTCAGCAATTTGTTCTTCGGTAAGATTGGAGGACATTGTACTTTTTTATTTGTATTAACTAAGCTCTTTCTTTGTAGTTCGATAGTTTCCGGTCAAGAATAAGATTTCTATCCAGTCAGAGTACCCTTGTGAGTTAACAAGATCTCTTGTTAAACACCTTCTTACGCGGGCAATAAAAAATTCTAAGAATAAAGTCATATCACAGTACACGAAAATATAAATACATCTTGAAAATGTCTCAAATTGGGTGGAAAAGAGGGTGCTTGAATTCATTAGGACATATGGTTGATGTTCTCAGGTTCTACTTATGTTTGCTTTGTCGATTTTTGCATGCTTTGACTGTGACTTTCCTGTCTGATATCTTTGTATGGCTTGTTGCTAAAACAAGGTCAATCCAAGCAGTGATCATCTTGCACGTTGCTTCAATAGAACGCGCATATAGCAATCATCAAGTTAATTGGTCATATATCTTTCAATCAGCAATTAGCAAAGCCATTAGAGGGTAATTGTAACGGCATTTTAGGGGCTATAGTCAATTGGTGAAAATGTTTTTGGAAATTCCTCGGTGGTTACTTGCCTTAATAATATTATACCTTTCCATACCGTTAGTGGTTTATTATGTTATACCCTACTTGTTTTATGGCAACAAGTCGACCAAAAAAAGGATCATCATATTTGTGCTGGGTGATGTAGGACACTCTCCAAGGATATGCTATCACGCTATAAGTTTCAGTAAGTTAGGTTGGCAAGTCGAGCTATGCGGTTATGTGGAGGACACTCTACCCAAAATTATTTCCAGTGATCCAAATATCACCGTCCATCATATGTCAAACTTGAAAAGAAAGGGAGGCGGAACATCAGTTATATTTATGGTAAAGAAGGTGCTTTTTCAAGTTTTAAGTATTTTCAAATTACTTTGGGAATTGAGAGGAAGCGATTACATACTAGTTCAAAATCCACCGAGCATACCCATTCTTCCGATTGCTGTGCTATACAAGTTGACCGGTTGTAAACTAATTATTGATTGGCACAATCTAGCATATTCGATATTGCAACTAAAATTTAAAGGAAACTTTTACCATCCTTTAGTGTTGATATCTTACATGGTAGAGATGATATTCAGCAAATTTGCTGATTATAACTTGACTGTTACTGAAGCAATGAGGAAATATTTAATTCAAAGCTTTCACTTGAATCCAAAGAGATGTGCTGTTCTCTACGACCGCCCGGCTTCCCAATTTCAACCTTTGGCAGGTGACATTTCTCGTCAAAAAGCCCTAACTACCAAAGCCTTTATAAAGAATTATATTCGCGATGATTTTGATACAGAAAAAGGCGATAAAATTATTGTGACTTCAACATCATTCACCCCTGATGAAGATATTGGTATTTTATTAGGTGCCCTAAAGATTTACGAAAACTCTTATGTCAAATTTGATTCAAGTTTGCCTAAGATCTTGTGTTTTATAACGGGTAAAGGACCACTAAAGGAGAAATATATGAAGCAAGTAGAAGAATATGACTGGAAGCGCTGTCAAATCGAATTTGTGTGGTTGTCAGCAGAGGATTACCCAAAGTTATTACAATTATGCGATTACGGAGTTTCCCTGCATACTTCAAGTTCAGGGTTGGACCTGCCAATGAAAATTTTAGATATGTTTGGCTCAGGTCTTCCTGTTATTGCAATGAACTATCCAGTGCTTGACGAATTAGTACAACACAATGTAAATGGGTTAAAATTTGTTGATAGAAGGGAGCTTCATGAATCTCTGATTTTTGCTATGAAAGATGCTGATTTATACCAAAAATTGAAGAAAAATGTAACGCAGGAAGCTGAGAACAGATGGCAATCAAATTGGGAACGAACAATGAGAGATTTGAAGCTAATTCATTGAGTCAATGGTAACTCAGCCTTTCTTTTTTGAAAATTACTATTTTCGACTCTTTTTTTATACAGTTACATAGTACTACCTCTAATACACATTCATGATTAACAATGTTTCAAACAATATAAAGTCCCGATAACGACCTTTTGAAGTGGTGACGTTACCGCTCTTCGTTGACAAGATTCAAGAGGGCTGTCAGAATAACAGCTATCATGGTGGAAAGTAGGTGACCCTTTGAACAAGGCAGCATATATCCATCGACTATCATGTTCCTAAAATGTTATCATAGCCGGCGTTAGAAGATGGCGCATATTATTATTTTATTAGAATGAGTTATAACAGTCATCAAACTTAGCGAAAGCCGAAGTGTAAGAACTAAAAAGTCCACTATAAAAAAATGAATCACAGCGTACAAAAGGAAATAACGATAACTGTGATGCTATGTAAAACTATCGTCTTTCCTTTGTTGATAAATATATCCTCAAGGACTACTTCTTTTATATTTCTTGTAGGTGATGTTGTGCCCTCATCGTTAATTTGAATCCCAGCAATTATCAGACAGTTCTGCCGCCCTTCGGCAATGTCCAAGCTGTAGCCAAATACTTAAATCAAGGAACACTAACCATGTATGACATACAAGGAGCACTACCACTGATTTCAACAGATATTAATGGTAGTTTTTTGCAGAATCGTAAGGTAGATCAGTGGAAATAGTAGAAAAGGGCTAGTTTAGATTCAAAATTTGGTAACACGTAACGTCGCGCTTTGGAAAATATACCTCAATGCTGACTACTTAAGATGGCAAATAGCCTTGTCAAATTTCCTACGGAATGTTATTTTCATTACGTCCTTCTTTTTCAATGTACTTATTCATAAATGGGACACTATCTTGTTGCAAAAGGTACTTTGTATTTTGGTATTAACATCTCGCCTATTTTTCATACAGAAACACTACTTATCGCTATCTATTTGATGTGGTATTGCTTGGCCATGAGGATACCTTGAGCTACGTTTTGAACACGTGCATCCAACTTGTAGCCTTGTTGATCCAACTTAACCATTTCATCAGGAAACTTGTGCAACTCAACGCTAAAGCATTCGATAAATTCATTATCTTCCAATTGAGTAACTGGTTTTTGGTTTTCAGGTAAACTCATATCAACTTCGACAGTAACCAGACAGAGGTTGGTGTTTGTGAAACCAGGATCGTTAAAAACTGTTGGGCTTTTAGAAATTATTTTACCACTGTAACCAGTCTCTTCTTTTAATTCTCTTAAGGCAGCAGTGTCAATATCTTCACCCGCATCTATCAAACCGGCTGGCATCTCAATGCATACGCCCTCAACGGGAGGGCGAAACTGCTTTTGTAGCAAAATTTCATCAGGTTTTCCATCTTTGTATTTTAGAATGGTTAAGATACCAATGCCGTCTACACCACCGGAACTTCTAGTGGTGCGGACTGCGCTATCCCATTCCCTTTCCTTCCCGTTGGGATCTTTGTAGATGATTTTTTGTAAACCGATCCACTTGCAGTCAGATGTTTCTTTAACGTGACGGGCTTCAATTATTTTAGCATCTTCTGGTTTACCCTTGACGGTGCTCATAGTTCTAAATAGTCTCCTTGAATTGAGGGAAATAACTCTTACGTTTCTCAAAAACATCTAAGTATGAGAAGGAAGGAAAATGCCGAAAGAATAATCATAAAAGCATATATACGTGATTCATATGAAGGCTGTCTGACGTTGTATTAAACCGCTAACGGCCGTACTTGCCATCCCTTACGGAAGTGTATTCGCTTGCCGGACCTCTTCCTCCATGAAGACCAAAATGAGGAATTATGAAAAATAAAAAATGAAAATTGCCATAGGCATGGCTTGACCAACACATGCGACAAAATCAGAAGTAACAATTCTGGCCTTCACTCCAATGACTATGGATACTGCGCAATTAAAGAGTCAAATACAACAATATCTTGTAG
The DNA here is from genome assembly GCF_000146045.2 of Saccharomyces cerevisiae S288C. Taxonomy (NCBI): domain Eukaryota; kingdom Fungi; phylum Ascomycota; class Saccharomycetes; order Saccharomycetales; family Saccharomycetaceae; genus Saccharomyces; species Saccharomyces cerevisiae. Next base: position 462,191 of record NC_001134.8, read on the forward strand.
AATCAGGAAACTATGAACTGTATGATAAAATATTATAGGGGTTGTCTTTTTTAAAAAATCTACTTTACTGACTATTCAGATCACCGTCACATTTATTAGAATTTCAAACGAACTAAAAGCCAGACTACTTCAAGAAGGTTGGGTGGATAAAGTCAAAGATTTGACCAAATCAGAGATGAACATAAATGAATCTACGAACTTTACCCAAATTTTATCCACCGTAGAACCCAAAGCATTAGGTATGTGAATATTTTATCACTAAATTTATTGAAAAGAGAACGTTACTAACAGTGGAATTTTTTTTTCTAGAAATGGTATCGGATTCAACAAGGGAAACCGTTTTAAAGCAAATAAGGGAATTTCTTGAAGAGATTGTAGATACACAATGAAGGATACGAAAATGCACCTTAATTCCCAATATTATTACATATGCTCATCGGGAAAACCTTTTAAGCAATAATAGATTTTAAGTATGTAATGATACAAATAATAATATATTTATATACGCATATATTTACATGTGCATATATGAAAAATAACCTAATTCACGTTACCCACCTTTTTTTTTAGCCTTTTCTTTATTTATATATGTATCCACAACATAATGAATGAATTGTGAGCTACACAACATTTCTCGTTGATTATAAATTAGTAGATTAATTTTTTGAATGCAAACTTTTTAGTCGTCGTAGTTTTCATCTTCTTCCACTTGCCTTACTACATTTTCTCTTGGAAGTGTGTTCTCCTGTGGGGATTTTTCTTGAGATGTTTGCTCTTCCTCACGCATTTTGGCCTCCTCTTTCACTGTTTCCATTGTTTCCAAAGTAGGTTTGATTACAGTTATCGTTGTAGCAGCGGTTTCATCTTGTTGTTTTTCAGCATCTCTGGAAGCTGCTGGCTCCGCCTCTTCAGTAGAAGGTGCAGATGCTTCAGTTGTGCCGTTTTCCTCTTTAGAATGCTGTCTTACTTCGTCTTCTACAGGGCTTGCTTCTGCAGGAACAGTAGCAGTAGAAAGTTCTATGGTCTCAGCAGTGCTTTGGTCATTTGCTTTTGTTGTTGAACTTTCTGATGATACAGTTGGTTGGACACTAGATGACTCTGGTTCCGTATTAAGCGGTTTTGTAGAAGGAGAAACAGAAGCTGCTTTGGTAGCTTCTTCAGCAGGACTAGCTTCCTGTGGAGGTTCCTGTGCGCCAATTACTGAAGGTATTGAGTTTGCTTTTACAGGTTTTTCTTCTTGTGAAGTATTATTGGTATTAGACTCCACTACTGCTGGCGATTGGTTGCTCACCTCAGATTTTGCATTTTCTTCAATGGAAGTAGCAGTATTTACTAATTTGTTGATGTTTGAATTTGGAGAGTTCAACTTTTGCTTCTTTACCTGTGGTTCAGCGTTCGTTATTCCTGTTGCGGGAGCTTGCGTTGGAATGGCATGGGTTGGTTGACGAGGAGACTTTGTGTTATTCTCTGTGTGGGTGCTACTGGATACGGCGGCATCTACTAAAGTGTGGATTGCACCTTCCATGTATCTCTTTTGAGGTAAAACGTTCTGTTCCACGTTATGCTGGATTAAAGGTTGGGGAGCTTGGGCTTGAGGCTGGCCTTGAAGTTGTTGTGGATGTTGAACAGATTGTAGTTGTTGCTGTTGAGGTGGCAGTTGAGAGCTTTGCGGATGTTCCATAGCTTGTGTAGAAAATGGTTGCAGTTGGTGAGCTTGTATGACTGTTGGCTGTGTGATATATGGTTGCCCTTGTTGAGGATTTAACATTTGCACAGAAACTCCCTTTTGCTGCAGCTGTTGTCTTGGTAGGGGCTGTAATTGCTGCTGCTGTTGTTGTTGTTGTTGTTGTTGTTGTTGTTGTTGTTGTTGTTGTTGTTGTTGTTGTTGTTGCTGTTGTTGTTGTTGTTGTTGTGCCTGCGCCTGTGCTTGTGCTTGTGCCTGTGCTTGTGCTTGTGCTTGCGCTTGTGCATGTGCTTGTGCTTGTGCTTGTGCCTGTGCTTGCGCCTGTGCTTGTGCTTGTGCTTGCGCTTGTGCTTGTGCTTGTGCTTGAGCTTGTGCTTGTGCTTGAGCTTGTGCTTGAGCTTGAGCTTGAGCTTGAGCTTGTAATTGAGGGGAAGCTCCATTACTGTACATTGTTGCAGAAGAGTTAATAGGCGTTTGTTGAGCAGGATGCTGTTGTTGTACCATTGAAGCAGTAGCATTGGCAGATTGGGCTGAAATTCTAGTGTTCAAAGGATTTCCTTGATCATTAGGTTGTAAGGTAGGTTGTAAAATCACAGGAGGTGGGGCAGGAGAGGCATTCGTTGGCGCACCGTTCGATTTGTTTATATTGCCTGGGTTTTCTAACTGCTTTGTTAAAGCTTCTAATCTTTCTCTTATGTGAACATTATTTACGTCCAGTCTTGCAGCTTGCTTATACGCATCAAGGGCGTCAGATAATTGGTTGTTACAAGTTTCGTAAAGAGTACCTAGATCGTACCAAACTTCACTAATATAAGGATTTAATCTTATGGCTCTTGTGTACGCGTCTAAGGCGTCTCTGTATTGAGAAATTTGGTAATATAAAACACCGATTGAGCACCAAAAGATAGGGTTTCTTGAATCTCTATTAACAGCTTGTTGGAAAGCATCATATGCGGCAGTATAATCTGTTCTAATCATATGCACTCTACCGAGATGGTACCATGTAGTGGCATCGGAGGGATCTGCTTCTAACGACTTTAGAAGATAATCCAATGCCTTTTGAGGGTCATAAAATTGTACGTTACTCATACCGTAAAGACAACCTAATTGTTGTAATACTTTGGCATGATGTTGATTTTGAGCCAAGACATGCTCGTAGGCTTCCTTCGCACCTTGCCACTCTCCCATACTCTCCAAAACACTACCCAACTGAAACCATATGTCCCACTCCTGCAAGGGAGCAGGAGGTTGAGGGAGAATGTATCTGAAGCATTCCAAAGCTTGAGACCATTTACCCTGATGTTTATAAATAATACCTAGTCTGAAGTAAATTTCGTTTGCCTTTTCAAAATGAGGGTCCAATTCCAAAACTTTGGCAAAAGCTTCTTCGGCATAGTCGAGCGAACCATATCTGTCATAAAGAATGCCGATTCCATGCCATAATTTCGGTACGTTGGGATTACTGAGGTGGTAGAGAGCCTGTTGATAGGCATTGTAAGCTCTTTGCAGATCATCCAGCATCAGATAACAATGACCTAAAGTAGCCCACACATCTGATAGTTCGGGATTTACCAAAAGTGCTCTTTCATATAATTCTGCAGCTCTTTGGAACATGTCTCTGGAACGGTACAAGTGAGCCAAAGATGTTAAAGCCTTTGCAGATGAGGGATTGAACTGTAAAGTGGCGTCATATGCCATTGCGGCCCTGTCGCCATCACCAAGGGTTTCTGCCAAAGAAGCAATGGAGAGCCAAGTTTCCGCAGTTGATTGTGTTAATGGGTCGAGTGGCTGCTGAGGAACTGCTGCCTGCTGTTGCTGTTGCTGCTGTTGTTGTTGCTGTTGTTGTTGCTGTTGAGCGGGTTGTTCCATTATTGTTTGTTCACCGCCCGGATTCATTTTTCCTAATTTTTTTTTTCCAGTCGTGTTTTGTTTGTTGTTGTTGCTGTTGTAGTTGTAGTACTAGTCTAAAGGCTTATAGCAGTGAAAAAGAAAAACAGAAATATGGGAAAAGAGGTAACGGGAATACGCCTCTGGTTCAAAGACTAGTGACGTTGTCGTATTTGGCTTTGTTGATTCTAGTTCTCTCAATTGAACTCCTGACGTGGTTTGTAAAAAAACAGAGAACAGGAAACAAAAAACAAAAAGACAAAGAAAAAAATGCGCTTTTGCTTTGATAATCGGAAGGGAAAAGAACGACCGACCGAAGAAAAGAAAAATAAAATAAATTTAAACAAACCTTGTTCGAGTTGGATAGGGGAAAAACGCCAAAAAAAGATGGAGTACAGTACGCGGGAGACCAGTGGCTAGCGACGGGAGTAGCAACGATCGAGAAAGGAGTAGCGCAGAGAAAAGAAAGAAAATAGAGAGATAAAATAATTAGAGCCGATACGGCACCCGTGCGATACGAGACAGGACGGAACAGTCCGGTACGTGTGGTAAGTTTTACGAAACGAGAGGACACGGCATGACATGGCCCACGTTATAAGGCAATTTCCATTTTAGCATTGGCAAACGCACAAGCACAAAAAAGATGTGGAACAACCACTAAGAACGGAGTGTGCACGAAAAAAATAAGCTTTTCTCGTGCCCTGAGTGGTGCACAAAAGAAGAAAAGGGAAAAAAAAAGCGAACGAGGAGTGACGTGGACGCGATGAAGGTGACTCAGCCAATCCGGGTGAGCCGCACCCTTCGTCCTCAGTGACCTCTCACGTGCCCTGTATCAGCCAGCCACTGACAGTTTTGTTTTTGCCGCCCAGCTCAAAACTCAGATCGGATGTGCTTTAGTTTTTATCTTCGTTATGTGGATGTTTCATTAGCTTAAAGCATAGGATACCGAGAAACCGTAACGGTTTCATGTTGACCGGTTTTTGAGTTTATGGTTTTAAAGTTCGTCAGTTGTTCCGACGCTTAGATTTTAAGGAGCTTGTCAAAATGCCTAAACCACAATCCTTACAGCACTCAAAATCAACAAAAAGTGAGAAGGTTTGAAAGTAGTACATCCCCTCTTCCCTTTGATTTTTAGCCGCCAAAACTACCAACCCACACAGCACAAAATGTGTTACTCCTCGAAAAAATCTGTTACCCTTTTCCCGCCATGGTTGCCAGGGAAACAGTGGGGACTTCTGCGTTGCTTCTATTTTTCCCCCCTCCTTCCTCCTGCGCCTCCGTTTCTTTTTCTTCCCTTTTCATTTCCCTTTTCTTTTTTTTTTCAAGTTTCGGATTAACGCTATAAAAAAAATGCACAGATAGGACCTTAAGGACTAATAAAACCGACAGTATAACGACGTAATGCTGCGTGGTGTTTTCAAACCTTAGTAGTTTTGGTAATTTTAGATACTCTTGGCCGTATAACTGGTGTACCAACTGAAAAATCATGCAAGAAGGGGGCTTTATCCGTAGAAGGCGTACGAGAAGTACGAAAAAAAGTGTTAATTATAATGAACTAAGCGATGACGATACAGCTGTGAAAAACTCAAAAACTCTGCAGCTGAAAGGGAACAGCGAAAACGTAAATGACAGCCAAGATGAAGAATACCGTGATGATGCTACGCTCGTGAAATCACCCGACGACGATGACAAAGATTTTATCATAGACCTAACAGGTTCAGATAAAGAGCGGACCGCCACCGATGAGAATACTCATGCGATCAAGAATGATAATGACGAGATAATAGAAATCAAGGAGGAACGTGATGTTTCGGATGACGACGAACCGTTAACAAAGAAAAGGAAGACAACTGCTAGGAAGAAGAAGAAAAAAACGAGCACCAAGAAAAAGTCACCGAAGGTAACCCCATATGAAAGAAACACTTTGCGATTATATGAGCATCATCCTGAACTAAGGAATGTTTTCACGGATTTGAAAAATGCACCTCCCTATGTCCCCCAAAGATCCAAGCAGCCGGATGGTATGACCATCAAACTGCTACCTTTCCAGTTAGAAGGTCTTCATTGGCTAATATCTCAAGAGGAGAGCATTTATGCGGGCGGTGTTTTGGCAGACGAAATGGGTATGGGTAAGACCATCCAAACTATTGCCCTATTAATGAACGATTTGACTAAGTCTCCGTCTTTAGTTGTTGCCCCTACCGTGGCGCTGATGCAGTGGAAAAACGAAATAGAACAACATACAAAGGGACAACTGAAAATATACATTTATCACGGTGCTTCCAGAACCACGGATATCAAAGATTTGCAAGGCTACGATGTTGTACTAACCACTTACGCAGTGCTGGAATCGGTATTCAGAAAGCAAAACTACGGGTTTAGAAGGAAAAATGGACTTTTCAAGCAGCCTTCCGTATTGCATAATATTGACTTTTATAGAGTTATTCTGGATGAGGCACACAATATCAAGGATAGACAAAGCAATACTGCTAGGGCTGTAAACAACTTAAAAACGCAAAAGCGATGGTGCCTGTCGGGTACTCCGCTGCAAAATAGAATTGGTGAGATGTATTCTTTGATCAGATTCTTAAATATCAATCCTTTCACAAAGTACTTTTGTACCAAGTGTGATTGCGCTTCGAAGGACTGGAAATTTACGGATCGCATGCATTGTGACCATTGTAGTCACGTCATTATGCAACACACGAATTTCTTCAACCATTTCATGTTGAAGAACATTCAGAAATTTGGTGTGGAAGGTCCTGGTTTAGAGTCTTTTAATAACATTCAGACATTATTGAAAAACATCATGCTGCGAAGAACTAAAGTGGAAAGAGCGGATGACTTGGGTCTACCGCCCAGAATTGTTACCGTGAGGAGAGACTTCTTCAATGAAGAGGAAAAAGATCTTTACAGAAGTTTATACACAGATTCTAAAAGGAAGTATAATTCCTTTGTTGAGGAGGGTGTTGTTCTAAACAATTATGCAAACATTTTCACCCTAATCACAAGAATGAGGCAACTGGCAGATCATCCTGATTTAGTTTTGAAAAGATTAAACAATTTTCCTGGCGATGATATCGGCGTCGTGATCTGCCAATTATGTAACGATGAAGCTGAGGAGCCCATTGAATCTAAATGTCACCATAAGTTCTGTCGTTTATGCATCAAAGAATATGTGGAATCTTTCATGGAAAACAACAATAAACTTACTTGTCCTGTTTGTCATATCGGGCTAAGTATCGATTTGTCTCAACCTGCTTTGGAAGTGGACCTTGATTCCTTCAAAAAGCAAAGTATTGTTAGCCGTCTAAACATGAGTGGCAAGTGGCAATCATCAACGAAAATCGAAGCACTTGTGGAAGAACTATACAAACTGAGAAGCAACAAGAGAACGATTAAATCCATTGTGTTTTCCCAGTTTACCAGTATGCTGGATCTGGTAGAGTGGAGATTGAAAAGAGCTGGATTTCAAACAGTGAAGCTTCAGGGTAGTATGTCACCGACGCAAAGAGATGAAACCATCAAGTATTTCATGAACAACATTCAATGCGAGGTTTTCTTGGTCAGTTTAAAGGCGGGCGGTGTTGCTTTGAATCTTTGTGAAGCTTCGCAAGTATTCATTTTAGACCCATGGTGGAACCCTAGTGTTGAATGGCAAAGTGGTGATAGAGTTCATAGAATTGGTCAGTATCGACCTGTGAAGATCACAAGGTTTTGCATTGAGGATAGTATAGAAGCAAGAATCATTGAATTACAGGAAAAAAAGGCAAATATGATTCATGCTACAATAAACCAAGATGAAGCTGCCATTAGCAGACTAACGCCAGCTGATTTACAGTTCTTATTCAATAACTAATATTTTATTCTCTTATTATATATTATTCTCGGAGTTTTTAAGTGACATCACCCGAAAAGAAGCTAAGTCTTTCTCCTAATTCATATTTAATTATTGTACATGGACATATCATACGTAATGCTCAACCTTAAGCTGCTGCGGAGCTTCCACGAGCACCAGCACCTGAAGCAACTAGACTTATTTGCGCTTGAGTTAGTTCTATACTTGGCAGTGGAAGTTTGTCATTATGAGTTGGTGGAGGTAAAAATCCAACCTTGTTTAAAAATGCAATATATATACCAACCTCTTCTGGAGTAACACCTATTCCATTAGACCAATCAACACCTGTCCATGCGGTGTCTTTCTTTAAAGATGCCACGGCGTTCCTATCGTCTAGTTCCGGAGCTTTGGTACTTTCAGGTAAGTTGTCTAAGACCATGTGTAGCAAAGGATACAACGCATTTTCTTCATTCCTGTCAATAACAGACGCCTCCAATGATTTCTTCCATTTAGAATAGCTTTCGATTTCGACATCGTAACCATAATCGTGTAAAGTATACAAGTAGTCTTTGAATAATATTCTTGGGTGACCCGTTACTTGAGCAACGGCCAATTCATTTTCTTTGGGAGGATTCAAAGACGTAGCAACAACAACACGAGCAACATGATCTACTGGAACCATATTCACGGAATTTTCGATATCTGGAATCTTACCTAATTGGACTGAACCTTTCAAAAATCTCAATAAGAAATCATCTGTGTTTGAAGAACCATTGGCAGAGGCACCTGTTACGTAACCTGGTCTGACAATACACCCACGTAGGCCCCTTTCACCTGCACGTCTAATGATGTACTCAGCAGCCCATTTGGACTGACCATATCCACCAGTGAGCCCGCTTGCAGAGTTCATTAAATCGTCTGATTCTAAAATGCCTGGCTTCCCTTCGCTAACAAGTTTATCTGACAAATTAAAGTAGTATTCAGTGTCAAGAGTAGAAGTGGAGGAAACAAAGTCAAAGAACTTTGGCTTGCCGACGGCGGCTAAGCTCATAACATTGATAGTTGAAATAACATTTGGATCCCTCAATTTGGCATATGGATAAACCCAGTGAACTAACGCACCATTATGGATAATTATATCAACTGTGTTTGCCAAATCCATCCACTTCTCATCTGAAAGACCAAATTGGCTTTTAGATAAATCGCCTAATACAACTTTAATATTTGAGGCAAATTTTTCGTTCCAAGTACCATAGGTGATACCTGCCTTTTGTAATCTTGCAAATGCAGCTTCTTCATCCTTGGCCCTGACGTGGGCAAACACTTTGAAACTGTAGTTCTTTGGAGAACGTCCTAACAAATCTGCAAGGATGTAGGAGCCCAGAAATCCTGTGACACCGGTAACAAACACATTAATTGTTGTTTTTCCTTCGGCACTATTAGGTTCAACAAAATATTCTCGAGAGGGGTACGAACTTGGTAGCGTCTCAACCAATTTCTTGGCGTCTTCCGCATAATTTGCAGTGACATTTTCGACGACCTCACCTTGAGATGATCCACCCGATGATTTAATTCTGTCAATTTCCGCGGCAAAGGCCTTTATCGTTGGATACTTGAAAATTGTGCCCAATGGTAAATCAACTTGCAGCTTTTTCTTTAAGGTAAAAATCATTTTGGTAGCCAAGATAGAATGACCACCTAAATCGAAAAACGAATCATCTGGTGATACAGATGCTGGCTTGGTAGGTAATATACTTAACCATAAGTCTCTAACCTCGCGCTCAACATTGGTAAACTGAGAGTCGTCAGTTTCAGAAACTGTATTTTCAGCTACCAAATTTAATTGCTTGGGAGTTGGGAATTGAAGTTTAGGCTTATCAACTTTACCATTTGGATTCAATGGTAGTTTATCCATAACCACAATCAAGGAAGGCATAGCATAGCTAGCCAATCTTTTCTTTAAGAAAGTCCTGATGTCCTTGGATAAAAGATGGTAACCGATTAAGCCCTTAACTATAGGGTCAGTTTCAACCTCCTTTGGAACATCACTTTGGAACTTAGACAAGTCATCTGGCTTGTCAAATCTTGGGACCATAAATGTGATCAATGTTGGCTCATTGTCGGCATTTTTGCGAACTAAAGTAATGTTTTCTCTTACCAATGGATGTTGGGAAATGTGCGTATCTATTTCTCCTAATTCGATTCTGAACCCACGAATTTTAACTTGATCATCAGCCCTACCGCAACATTCACAGTCACCGTTTGGTAGATAACGACCTAAATCACCCGTTCTGTACAATCTATCTCTTGGACCTAACCAGAATTGTCTCCAAGGTTCACCATTATCCTTATCCAAATAATTCCAGTGATCTTTTTCAACAAACCAGTTGTTCACAAATTTTTCTTTATTCAATTCTGGTAATCCTCTATAACCTTCGGCCAAACCACCTGCACGAACATAAATCTCACCTATTTCGCCAATACCACATATTTGAGTACGATCGTTCCTGTTAACAACTAGTAGCTGAACGTTCAACATACCTTTACCAGCAGGCATGACATCTTTCAATTTTTTCAAAAAGTTTGGATCGTCATTTTTTGATTTAACTTCGAAATAAGAAACTGCACGCTGTGTTTCAGTGGTACCGTACATATTAACAATACGGCAATTTTCTGCCAAGGTTTGTAACCTCAGACAATCACGTTTTGTTAAAATGTCACCCACAAAGAACGCATGATGTAACTTAGGGAATGGTGTAGTAGCTTGGGCAGTAAGTAATTGACCCATGGCAGGTGTTAAATGGGTAACTGTGCAACCATACTTACTCATCCATTCCGCTAAACGGCCCGGTGTACCAATATCATCTTGAGTAGGGACATACAATTGGGCACCTAAAAATAATGGTGTAAACATATCTCTTTGAATTGGATCATGTGCAATACCGCTCAGCATTGTGAATTTATCATTTTCTGTTAAGTTGAACCTTTTGGACATCCAATTGAAATAATAAGCCAAGGAAAAATGTCTACCAAGAACACCCTTAGGAATACCTTCGGAACCAGATGTGAAAGATAGGGTTGGGTTGGAATCTGGTCCAACTACAACACCTGTTCTGGTGTCTTTGTAGTGATCATATGGAGCCAAAACATCCTCGCCATTGTCCAATTTGCCACCTTCAATGGTACCATTTTCTTGAATAGCGATGGAATTGATTCTTGAAACAATCTCCAATTCATCATTGATGTAATCTTCTACTAGTTGATCCAATTGTCCAGCAGCTCTAATAACAATCAACCCACGTGGTTTAGCAACACCTAAGTAAATGGTTTGTCTGGCTGGGGGATATGCAGGGTCGATAACTGAAAAGGTTGCGCCGGCTTTCAAGACACCCATCACACATACCATCAAATCCACACCCCTAGAAGAATAGATCATCACTACATCACCTCTTTTGATACCTGTTTTAATCAAATAATGGGCAACTATGTTAGAAGTGCGGTTGATGTCGCGATAAGTGAAAGAACGGGACTTGTCGGAATTTAGTGTTGGAGTCTCCACAACACAGGTTCTCTCTGGGAAGGCTTCAGCATTGTCCTGGAAAATGTCGTGAATACACCCCACGAAATCGCACCAGCCCAAGTTCTTAGTTGGATCAGGTAAACTATCCTTGGATGATGCGGTGATCAGAGAGATTTTAGTTATGCAATTGGATGGATCGCTTAGCGCAGCAGTCAAATATTGAGTAAATTGGTCCGCAACAATGGTTACTCTTTCATTCGAATACAGTAAGCTGTTATAAATTAAGTTCAAAACATGCGCATTATTACTGGTATCCAAATTCAAAGCAAAGTCCACTAAATGATGCTTGAACTCGTCTAATTTGAAATCTTGGTTTTCCAAAAAGGCCAAACGGAACAACTGAGGGGTCCTTTCCAGATCTTGGCAACTTTGAATTTTTTCAGCTAGCTCGTCAAAGGAAAAATTGGCCTCAATAGAATTGAGCTTGTTCAACTCATTGTTAATTGTAGAATACAGCTCATTAAATGACCACGTTGGTTGAATATTGAATCTTAAGATTTTGTTATTCGCAATATAAAGAACAATATCATCGTCACCGGTTACTCTATATATCAATGCAGCCCATACACTCAAAGCGACAGCGTATTTGTTAGAAAAACTATCATGAGGCACATCGAGCTGAGGTAGCTGTAACGAATATGTAGCTTGTTTCGTATAAGGTTCTTGTTGTGGGCGTAAAAAGTCATGTGGTAACACTGAAAGAGTTGGATTATCCAACTTCTCTATCCAGACCTTTTCGTTAGTCATTAGTGAGTAACTCTGTGATATCTCTCTATAATTAGCAGTTTTTCACTGAAATTCCAGGAAAGGTAATAAACTCAGATTTTTTTTTATACTATTGGCTGCTTGTTACTTATATATCTTGAACTTCTCCCAGCGGGTCTTCAAATACATTTGGGCGATGTTCATGTTCATTAGGCAGGTATTTCGACATTGAGTCACACGCGAAAAACCGCCGGAATTTTTTATGTAATTGCAAGTGGAATTCCGCTGGCAAAACTATTGAAGAGTTTTCCTCGCTAAAACTGTGCGATGCCTCTAGAAGCGGTCAGCAAGAAGAAAATCGAATAATCAGTTTCAATGAATATAGACGTAACAAAGGCACAAAAAAGAAAACAAGTACATATGTCATACATATATATATATTTCAGGCAGCAAGTGACCATCAACCAGGAAGTGTGAAATAGCAAAGAACTGTTTACTTCTTCAGACTTAGAAAGCTCTTCCCATAGGAGAAAGCAACTGCTTTCCTTTGTAGTAATTGATTGTCTTTTCAGCCCTTGACGCAACACCGTCCGCTGTGAAATCGAACAATTTGTAAATTTCAGGCCCCTTGCCTGAACGACCAAATTCGTCGAGTCCGAACGATTGATGAGCATACTTACCCCAGCTTGAAGTAGCCAATACTTCAAAGGACATGATCGGAACACCGTCTGGTAGAACAGAGAATCTGTATTCTTCACTTTGCCTGTCAAAAGTATAAAAGTCTGGCAGGGAAACAACTCTTGCTTTGATTTTTTTAGTATCGTACAATTTTTTGGCTGCATCTATAGAAATGGAGACTTCTGATCCTGTTGACACCAGGATAATATCAGGATTCTCCACGTCATGGATCACATAGCCACCCTTCAAGGCTTTTTCAAAAGAGGAATGCTCCAATTGAGGAAGATTCTGTCGTGATAAAGCCACAACAGATGGTGTTCGACCAGATTTGATAGCAGAATAATACGCAGCAGAAGTTTCGTTACCATCAGCAGGTCTCCATACATGCATGTTTGGAATAGCCCTCAAGTGAGCCAGAGTTTCAATAGGTTGGTGCGTTGGACCATCCTCACCAAGCCCGATAGAGTCATGTGTTGCAACCCAAATGACTGGATTACCAGACAAGGCGGCTAACCTAACGGCTCCTGCAGCATAAGAGACGAAGTTCAAAAAGGTACCACCGTAAGGCTTGTAGTTTGCACCAAAGGCAGAGATACCGTTCATAATGGCACCCATTCCGTGTTCCCTCACACCGTATCTAATGTACCTTCCTGCATAGTTACCTAGTTGGGTAATGGGAGGTTGGAAATCTACCGCGCCTTCCCACCTTGTCAGATTCGAAGGTGTCAAATCGGCAGAACCACCGATCAATTCAGGCAAAACTTGGACCATGTTCGTCAGCACCTGCTGGGATGTCTTTCTTGTTGCCAGAGCATCGTCGTCCGGAGTAAACTTCGGTAAATGCTTTTCCCAACCTTCCGGTAACTCACCATTCAATCTTCTTTGCAATTCTTTACCCTTCTCGGGAAATTTGGTTTTGTATTCTTCAAACATCCTATCCCATTCCTCATTAAGTTTTTGACCGGGTTCCACAACAGTCTTCTTATAATAATCGTACACCTCTTGAGGTACTACAAATGATTTATTTGGGTCAAACCCCCACCTCTTCTTCAACTGTTTAACATCATCTGCCTTCAAAGCGGACCCATGAACACCAGCAGTACCCTGTTGTAGGGACCCAAATCCAATTGTAGTAGTTACCTTGATTATGGTTGGCTTGTCCTTCGATAGTTTTGCCTTTTCCAAAGCGCTAGAAATGGATTCCATATCGTCGTCTCCTTTATCGACTTCCATGACTTCCCAACCATATGCCTCGTATCGCTTCAAAACATCTTCGTCGAACGAGTACGAGGTTTTACCGTCAATGGAAATGCTATTACTGTCATAAAACGTAATCAAGTTACCCAATTGCAGATGTCCCGCTAAGGAAGAGGTCTCCGAAGAAACACCCTCTTGTAAGCAACCATCCCCTACAATAGCAAACGTATATGAGTCGGAAATGGGAAAGCCATCCTCGTTATAAGTGGCGGCAAAGTTGGCCTGCGCTATTGCCATACCAACAGCATTTGAGATACCCTGGCCTAGCGGACCGGAAGTGATTTCCACTCCCGCTGAGTGGAATTCTGGATGACCCGGTGTCCTTGAGTTTACTTGTCTAAATTGTCTCAAGTCCTCGATAGAGTAATCGTATCCTAATAGATGGAGCATTGAGTACAGAAGAGCGCATGAGTGACCGTTCGACAGAACAAACCTGTCTCTATTGATCCAATGTTCATTGTTAGGGTTACAGCGCAGTTGCTTGAAAATTACATGGGCAACTGGTGCCAATCCTAGTGGTGCACCTGGGTGGCCAGATTGTGCGCTTTCCACCTGGTCAACGGAAAGTAATCTTAAAGTGGAAACCGCAAGTTTATCAATGTCGGAGAACTGTGCCATTTTTTTGTTCTTTTTTTGATTAGTAAGGTATAATCGTCTACGTAGAGGTTACAAATCGAAGACTACAGTAAGAGGGGACAAGCCAATTGAATATACGACTGAAATAAATGGAATAATTCTGCATTATTACACTCGTTTATATATCCAAACAGGTGATCTGGTATTCTCTTGACAACGAATGAAGCTCCCTATATTCGACACTCCTTATTCAGGACTCCTCCCAACAAGGAGAAGTAGGTGTTCCTTGAGCTACCCTTTAAAGCTGGGGAGATGAGCTTGCCCTTCCTGTCATCGCCATTATGACGAGAAAAGTAAAACATGTAGAATAAGGTCCACCCAAACATGTCCGAGCAATGACGTTATATATCGTGTTCCCTGTTCAAAGCATGGCATATGTGCCATTAAAGGCGAATTTTTGTCCCTAGCAAAGGAGAGACAGCGAGCCACCATTAAGAAGTGACTTGAAAGCAAGCGAAAATAGCTACACATATATATCAATATATTGACCTATAAACCCAAAATGTGAAAGAAATTTGATAGGTCAAGATCAATGTAAACAATTACTTTGTTATGTAGAGTTTTTTTAGCTACCTATATTCCACCATAACATCAATCATGCGGTTGCTGGTGTATTTACCAATAATGTTTAATGTATATATATATATATATATATGGGGCCGTATACTTACATATAGTAGATGTCAAGCGTAGGCGCTTCCCCTGCCGGCTGTGAGGGCGCCATAACCAAGGTATCTATAGACCGCCAATCAGCAAACTACCTCCGTACATTCATGTTGCACCCACACATTTATACACCCAGACCGCGACAAATTACCCATAAGGTTGTTTGTGACGGCGTCGTACAAGAGAACGTGGGAACTTTTTAGGCTCACCAAAAAAGAAAGAAAAAATACGAGTTGCTGACAGAAGCCTCAAGAAAAAAAAAATTCTTCTTCGACTATGCTGGAGGCAGAGATGATCGAGCCGGTAGTTAACTATATATAGCTAAATTGGTTCCATCACCTTCTTTTCTGGTGTCGCTCCTTCTAGTGCTATTTCTGGCTTTTCCTATTTTTTTTTTTCCATTTTTCTTTCTCTCTTTCTAATATATAAATTCTCTTGCATTTTCTATTTTTCTCTCTATCTATTCTACTTGTTTATTCCCTTCAAGGTTTTTTTTTAAGGAGTACTTGTTTTTAGAATATACGGTCAACGAACTATAATTAACTAAACATGGGTAAAGAGAAGTCTCACATTAACGTTGTCGTTATCGGTCATGTCGATTCTGGTAAGTCTACCACTACCGGTCATTTGATTTACAAGTGTGGTGGTATTGACAAGAGAACCATCGAAAAGTTCGAAAAGGAAGCCGCTGAATTAGGTAAGGGTTCTTTCAAGTACGCTTGGGTTTTGGACAAGTTAAAGGCTGAAAGAGAAAGAGGTATCACTATCGATATTGCTTTGTGGAAGTTCGAAACTCCAAAGTACCAAGTTACCGTTATTGATGCTCCAGGTCACAGAGATTTCATCAAGAACATGATTACTGGTACTTCTCAAGCTGACTGTGCTATCTTGATTATTGCTGGTGGTGTCGGTGAATTCGAAGCCGGTATCTCTAAGGATGGTCAAACCAGAGAACACGCTTTGTTGGCTTTCACCTTGGGTGTTAGACAATTGATTGTTGCTGTCAACAAGATGGACTCCGTCAAATGGGACGAATCCAGATTCCAAGAAATTGTCAAGGAAACCTCCAACTTTATCAAGAAGGTTGGTTACAACCCAAAGACTGTTCCATTCGTCCCAATCTCTGGTTGGAACGGTGACAACATGATTGAAGCTACCACCAACGCTCCATGGTACAAGGGTTGGGAAAAGGAAACCAAGGCCGGTGTCGTCAAGGGTAAGACTTTGTTGGAAGCCATTGACGCCATTGAACAACCATCTAGACCAACTGACAAGCCATTGAGATTGCCATTGCAAGATGTTTACAAGATCGGTGGTATTGGTACTGTGCCAGTCGGTAGAGTTGAAACCGGTGTCATCAAGCCAGGTATGGTTGTTACTTTCGCCCCAGCTGGTGTTACCACTGAAGTCAAGTCCGTTGAAATGCATCACGAACAATTGGAACAAGGTGTTCCAGGTGACAACGTTGGTTTCAACGTCAAGAACGTTTCCGTTAAGGAAATCAGAAGAGGTAACGTCTGTGGTGACGCTAAGAACGATCCACCAAAGGGTTGCGCTTCTTTCAACGCTACCGTCATTGTTTTGAACCATCCAGGTCAAATCTCTGCTGGTTACTCTCCAGTTTTGGATTGTCACACTGCTCACATTGCTTGTAGATTCGACGAATTGTTGGAAAAGAACGACAGAAGATCTGGTAAGAAGTTGGAAGACCATCCAAAGTTCTTGAAGTCCGGTGACGCTGCTTTGGTCAAGTTCGTTCCATCTAAGCCAATGTGTGTTGAAGCTTTCAGTGAATACCCACCATTAGGTAGATTCGCTGTCAGAGACATGAGACAAACTGTCGCTGTCGGTGTTATCAAGTCTGTTGACAAGACTGAAAAGGCCGCTAAGGTTACCAAGGCTGCTCAAAAGGCTGCTAAGAAATAAGAGTAATAATTATTGCTTCCATATAATATTTTTATATACCTCTTATTTTTATGTATTAGTTAATTAAGTATTTTTATCTATCTGCTTATCATTTTCTTTTCATATAGGGGGGGTTGGTGTTTTCTTGCCCATCAGATTGATGTCCTCCAACTCGGCACTATTTTACAAAGGGTTTTTTTGTAAGAGAAGGAGAAGACAGATACTAAACCATACGTTACTCGAAACAAAAAAAAAAAAAATGGAAAAAGCTGCTATCAACAAAAGACGGCCTCATCAAACCTAAAGAAACCATGTCAGCGTATGTATATACCTTGTAATTTACGTTTCCTTAAATCTTCTTTCTACTAACGTTTTCATTATTCTATACTCTATGACCAATAAAAACAGACTGTACTTTCAAAATTTACCCAGTAGGCCAGCAAATAAAGAAAATTATACCAGATTACTTCTGAAACACATTAATCCCAACAACAAGTATGCCATTAATCCGTCGCTACCCCTTCCCCACAATAAATTACAAATATCATCACAACCGCTGATGTTACTAGATGATCAAATGGGCCTTCTTGAAGTTTCTATTTCAAGATCATCAAAGATGACTAACCAAGCATTTTTAACGTTTGTCACTCAAGAAGAAGCAGACCGGTTTCTAGAAAAATACACGACAACAGCATTAAAAGTTCAAGGTCGTAAAGTGAGAATGGGAAAGGCTCGAACAAATTCGTTATTGGGTCTTTCAATAGAAATGCAAAAAAAAAAAGGTAATGACGAAACGTACAACCTTGATATAAAGAAGGTGCTTAAAGCAAGGAAACTTAAACGCAAGTTACGTAGTGATGATATATGCGCCAAAAAGTTCAGGCTTAAAAGGCAAATAAGACGCCTGAAGCATAAGCTGAGATCAAGAAAGGTAGAGGAGGCTGAGATTGATAGGATTGTAAAAGAATTTGAAACCCGTAGATTGGAAAACATGAAGTCTCAGCAAGAAAATCTAAAACAATCGCAGAAACCTCTTAAGCGGGCTAAAGTGTCCAATACAATGGAAAATCCACCGAACAAAGTCCTTCTTATACAAAATTTGCCAAGCGGCACTACCGAGCAATTATTGTCGCAAATACTTGGCAATGAGGCTTTAGTTGAAATCAGATTAGTTAGCGTTCGTAACCTAGCTTTCGTGGAATACGAGACCGTTGCTGATGCTACGAAAATCAAGAATCAGTTAGGCTCCACTTACAAGCTACAAAACAATGACGTTACCATAGGATTTGCTAAGTAGAATTTCCTTTGCGGAAGTATACCTCGAGTAAAGAAATTCACAGATAAATTTGAATAACGTTCTCCATTATGAATAAATATGTATTTACAAGCTTAGAAAATAATGTGCTCTTTATTTACCAAATAATACAGTTCTCATTGCAGTAAATAAGCTTTCCTTTTTCTTACCGTCAACGGCATTTATTAACCGTTGATAATATTGGGGATTTCCTGCAGGTTTATAGAGCTTATCGCCAATATCGTAATAGTTTCTGAATTTATTATTCATTATAGTGCTCAAGGCACGAATTTGCTCGTTGATGCTTTCTTCCGTGAATTTCTCATCTACCATTTTATTTTGAATTTTGGTTAACATCTCCTTATTCAGTCCTAATGGACCGGAAGTTCTGTTAATTATACTTTTTATTTCATCTAATGAGGGTTTTTTCTCTTTTATAGATTTTCCTTTGTCATCTACATTTGGCAGACCCGCTACACGTCTAAATCTTGCTATTTGTACATCCCTGAATGAGACCAAGTGGTGTATACGATCCTTTGGATATTTTTCCAGTAAATTAACTAATTTTTTGGCAGAATCCCTGACGACCTGGGAAGAAGACATTTTGGCACTTGCTTGTGGAATACGGAGTTTAACTTGGTAAGCTGATAGAGAGAATGTTTCAATGAAGGCTACCTTTTTTTCTTATAATGTTGCTACCACAGGAAATCTTGATATACGTTAATGTTTTGGCCCCTACAAGGCCGGAAATATTTCGCTTTTTCTTGATATCAGAATTTTTCGCATGTCCGACCATGCGCAGAGCTGCTATGAAAGTACTTTAACTATTAGTGTGAGGAATGGCTAAATAAACAGCAGATGTGATTTCCGCACTTCTTTTATAAACTTCCAAAATAATCGTATTAGTGGACAGTACATAATCATATCTTGCAATACGTATCAATAGTAAACGAATTATTTATTCATACACACATGTATATACTTCTCGCTTCTTTTTTTAATTTACATGTTTGGCGATATATAGTTAAAATTAAGTCATTTATTTAGTCAGTTTCAGCTTCAGCTTCAGCTTGGGCAATAAAAGGAGTCAAATCCTTGGTACCTTCTTCCCAAGAAGCACCATTGTAAGTGATATCGCGGATAGCCTTGATGACATTTTCGACGGAACCTCTAACTTGCTTGGTGGAATCTCTTTCTCTCAAAGTGACAGAATGGTCTTTGGCAGATTCAAAGTCAATGGTGACACCGAATGGAGTACCTAATTCGTCATTACGGGCATATCTTTTACCAATGGAAACTCCAGAATCATCAATCTTAAATGGGATTTGAGACTTTCTTAAGATTTTGGCGACTTCAGTAGTAACAGGAACTAAATCTTTGTGGTTAGATAAAGGAACTAAAAGAACCTTTGTTGGAGCAACCAAAGGTGGGAAGGAAAGAACACTTCTGGCATTGTCTTCTGGTCTGTTCCAGAAAGAGTGCTCAAAAACGGAGTAGATGATACGGCCAATACCGAAAGATGGTTCAATGACACTAGGAACATATTCTCTAACGTGTTCAACCTTTGTTCTTTGTTCGATTTTAACCAATTTATCGTCCAACTCGACTTCGCCATCAACACCATCAACCTTTATAGTAAACTTGCCATTTGCCTTCAATAACTCAGCCTTGGAAGCCAAGTCATCTTGAGACATATTCAATAGATGAGATTCAACTTTTGGTGCATCTTTTCTGAATTTTGGACCGAACAATTTTTTCGTCAAATCAATTTCCCACTTGGTGACTTCAATTGGATTATCTAATTTTTGTCTAACAACCAATTTTTCTTTGGTCTTTTTGGAATGAACGGTCAAATCATAGGCAGATCTATCAGCACATCCGACACATTCAATCCACCCGTAAGATGTCTTCAATTCACCATCCCAACAGTCAGCAGCATAATGTGCCATTTCATTAGCCATATGTTGACGGAATCTCAATTTGGACTCATCAACACCAATTTTCATCAAAAATTGGTAAATTCTGGCAATAAAGTAACCCAAAGTTTCATTATCGACCATTCTTGAAGCAACTGCTTCACCAACTGTCTTGACAATTGGTTCAGTAGAACCAGCTTCTTGAACATCACGAGGCAAAAAGGAAAGCTTGATGTCTTTGATTTCATTAAATTTTGGATGAGATTTGTCCAATGGGTCAACGAAATGTTCAATCTCTGCCATCAAAAATTCACGGACTCTTAATAAACCGGCCCTTGGGGAAATCTCATTTCTAAATGATTTACCGATAGAGGCTGAGGCAAAAGGGGTCTTACTGTTGTTAAATTCTAACAACTTGTTAAAATTCAAGAATTGACCTTGGGCAGTTTCTGGCCTCAAGTAACCCTTTAATTGACCAGATGGGCCAATAGCCGTTTCAAACATCAGGTTAAAAGCCCTTGGAGATTCTAAAGTTTCTCCGGTGACTGGGTTACCGATATCGTATTTTTCCATCAATTCACCTAATTCTGGGCCGGAATAACCATCTATTTTAGCCAAAATTTCTTCATATTCTTTGACAACGTCGTCATCCAATTTGACTGCTTTAATTTGTTTAACTTTTTTCTTTCTCTTCTTCTTTTCGGCATCGTCCTTAGCAGCGGCATTAGCATCCTCGACTAAACCTCTGGCTTCTTGGTCACCCTTTAAGCGAGCTTCCAAAACTTCTTCGACTAAATGGTCAGCTCTGAAAATCTCACCAGTCTTCAAATCTCTACACATCCAATCAGAAAATTTGTCAACATGACCTGAGGTCTTCAAAACCTCATATGGAGTTAACATAGTACAATCAACTTCCAACATATCTTCTTCCAAAATAAAATGCTTTCTCCAGGCGTCAATGATGTTGTTTTGGAATGCACAACCTGGTGGACCATAGTCATATAAACCAGAAACCCCACCGTACAAGTCAAAAGCTGGGGCATAAAAAAATCTTCCTCTCAAAACACTTTCTAGCTGTTCTCTGTTAAATGGAACAGCGGCTCTAGCCTTCTTGATATCTTCTACACTCATTCTTTTAATCTTAACCGATTTTTTAACAATCTGAGAGTAAAATCGTCTACTGATATTGAAGAACGACAATTTTTCTTGAAAATCAACACGAATGCAAAAAGGGAAACTAAAATAAAAGAAATCCTCAAAAGTAATTGAACAGATTTCGAGTCCTAATTGCAAGTAAAATTATGTATACAAAGTACGTGATAAGTATCGCAGCAGTGATTCAACACTCGAGAAGAGTAAAAATTTTCAATTTTTTTCCACTGCGCTGAAATATTACGAGGCGTAGAAAATGATCACTACAATGCCGTTGCTGCTTATTGCAGCGTAAGTGAGCTTCATTCACAGACCATTTGCCTCGATAATCCATGAATCATATCTGGTTCATATTATGTTTGTAAATGTGTGTCTTGTTGCACTTAATCTATCGCGATAGCGCCAAACCAAGCGTTCGCAGAATCTTCGTTGTCAATATATACATATGTAGACGTATGTGTATATGTTGCGGTATATACAAGGCTGTTTATGTAGTCTTCAAACAGATGCGATTGAGATCTATGTCCCAAAAGGAATATAAATTGGTTCGAGAATAGAAAAGTAAGGGGAGCAAACACTATTCACTTCTTGTCTCTCTTCTTACTGGCCAACTTACCTGATTTGATCTGTTGTTCACTATCGTCTAACAGAGATAGATAGTCATCCATACCGAACGCTTTTTCAGAAACGTCTTCCTTCTCCTCCTTTTTAATCTGTGTTTTCTTTTTATTTTCTTCAGATAGTTCAACTGTTTCAGAGCTTGAATTTGGGGTCGTTGAATCGACAGAAAACAAAGAGCTATACCTCTTGTTAAATCTGTCCAAGCTACCACCAGAATTAGCATCCACAACGACTAGGTCATCCCTGCTAGGATTCCACAGCGGATTATTTCTCTGGTCTTGAATTAATCTAATTTCACCCTTTGGATATTGGGATCTCCGGATAACTACACTTCCATCACTCAACTCCATTTTGACATTGAATTGGTGATAAATAGCCGGTCGTGACTTCCCCAGTTGAATTTTTTTTGCAGGCCTTCTTGGCAAAGTAATTCTTGTAGAACCAGGATATGACCCTGTGGAAGCAAATCGCTTCGCAAATATAGACTTCAACATTAGGAGTGAACAAAACGTGTGTTCGTTTGCGTTGGTACCCGTTCTTTCTGGAGGCATTCTTAACTTTTAGGAATAATAATGATACCCTTTCATTTTAGTTATTTGATTTTGATGCATTTTGCACGAGATAATCGCTCTTTACGGTTTGGGGACAAAACTCAGAAATATCACATACGTAGTTATGGTTTTATTGCACATTTGGCATATTTTGATATTGAAATAAAAGAAAACCTACTTATTACAGATCGACTTCATCAACAAATCCCTTGAGCTCGCTTTTCATTGTTTCCGCGGTTTTAGGATCTAGTTTAGCTATTTTATTTATGATATCTTGGAAGCTCGCTGTTTTAACATCAAAACTTTCTTGTTCTTCTTCATCTGCATCAACGTCATCCACGTCATCGTCTATACTTGCAGGCACCTTCAAGTTCTGATCAGTGTCCATCTCTTCATTTTCCAAAGCAGCGTCGTCTGGCTCTTCAGTTATGGCGCCATTATCATCAAAATCATCACCAGCAGCGATACCCTTATCCTCCTCTATGGCATTTGAGGACATTTGACTACCTGCATCCATATTTATGTCCCCATCAGCATCTTTATTGGTGTTAACACCCATTCCCTCTTCTGAGTTCTTGTTTTCGGGTACCATGGATTCTTTAACAAATAACATTGTCTTGAAATACTTCAACTTGTATTTATTATACTCATAATTTCCTTGAACCATGCAACCAAGTTCGTATTTTACTATCCTTCTTATCTTGACCAAGTCTAATTCTTTGAACCATCCAGTTAGTTCATTCGCCTTATCTAAATATTCGACGTTGTGAAAAACTTCTGCAATGTTTGGCTCACCAATTAATAAATCAATCTGCAACATCAGGTACCACGGTATTCTTTTTCCATCAAATTTGAACCTGCTGTCAATACCGCCTGGAGTGTCTGATTCGAATACCAGGGGTGGTGGCTTTGGTACATTCTTTTTCACTATGGGAGAAGATAGTAATTTCCTTTCAATCTTAAAATATTCTGTTTGATATTGGGCGTATTCCACTGAACTTCTGGGGTCTATACCAAATTTGATATATGTATTTCTCCAAGGCCCCATTGTGAAACGATAAGATATGAGTGCCAGCGCTATCTTCATAGTATGGTGTATCTTCTTCGGGACAATCCCATCAAGATGTCTTTTAACCCAAATTGGACGTCTAGCGAAGAGCTCTCTCAAAATTTTCAAGCATTCCTCCAGCGATTCATAAAATTTAGAGTCACTTTTAGTGCCTGGATAGACTTTTGTTTTCTTCGCGACCTCAAAATCGTACAGGACTTGTTCATGAGCTTGGGACGGTATAACTGTCTTATCACTAAGATCATGAACAAACAACTGATAGTTTTTGATATATGTTCCCTTCACTTCTGTGACACCGTTTTTTTTTTTTTTCGCAAATGGATTAGCTTTATATTTATAAAGCAGGGGGAAACCAACCATTGATAACTTAGGAGGTGGCGGCAGTTGGAAATCTGTACTCGGAATTTTAACGCTACGGTCTAAGATCAAATTCCCGATGTTTTCCTGAGGTTGAGAGTCATTATCTGGTACAGAATTGACAAAACTTTTGAAATTATTCCATTCCAGAGAGCCAAAGCTACTTTTGAACTCTCTTGCAGAGGGGACATTATCCAGTTTGATTTGAAAATCTGACATTTCTCTAAATTTTATAGTGTTATCTACTATGGAAACAGGAGTGACTCTCAATTTATTCGAATCTTTTAAGGATTTGATAGAATCTTTGACGCTATTATTATTTTTACTTAAAGTTCCCTTAGGCATTGTAACCTTTAATATGACCGACTCATCTCTGAAGGGAACTCTTTTACCAATTACAGGATGCTCATTAAAATAGCTCTTGGATCCGTCGCTATCAGTATCATCGTTTAAGTACAGTTGTAATCCGTGCTGAGATTCGATAGGTCCATGTTCTTTAAAGGCTTCTTTCACTTTTTCGATGCCCCCACACATTTTTATAGCCTTCTGTATACTAGAGTGTTTTGTGGAGACATTAAGTGGCAATTCTAAACTTGGAATTCTGGGCAGGTCTAACGTAAATTCATCTGCTATTAACGGTGGGGCCTGGTCCGCGCTAGAATCTGGAATTGATGAAAGTGTAGCAAGAGGCTCCTCCACTGGCATTTTCACGATTTGGAAGATATTTTCGCTCTTGAAAGCTATAGAGATTAATTATGTTTTTCCCTTGGTATACCTTTTCTGTGTTGTCTTTCAGTTCCTGTCTTTAGGATGTTATTTATCGATCTTTTTCAGAAAGACCAAAAGCGAAGAAGCGAAGAAGAGGACTTCTCTGTACTAAGACCAAATTATGTAAAAGGAAAACTAAACATGAATATGTGAATTTATTTCCAAAACACAGCAGAGCTTAAAGATGGGGTAAACTCATATTCATATTCATATACACGTATGTATATAAAAATTCATTTAAAAGGATTGCTTTGGTTTTCTACAACACTAAAAAGCACAATAAAATAATAAAGTAAAAAAAAAAATGTGATAATGAGGTCGTTTTAAGGTACTTTTGTTATTTCATCTCCCAAGCAGTTGATCCTATACACTAATACACAGACACATTAACCACACGTTCAGATATGTATGAGAAAAAGGAAGAAGAAAAATAATTTTTTTTCCTTACACTAGGCCCCTTTCTCTTTCCAAACGGGTCTTCATTTTATTAAACCAGTCTTGCAATGTTTCGCCTTTCCGGTTTAGCACTACAATGATGGCAGTCATATTGTCAAAGCCGACACCAGTATTGCTATTTGCCTGCGCTATCCCGTGGTCCAACAATTTTGTTATTATTGTATCCAACTTCGTCCCTGATACCAGGTGATACTTTATAAAGTGAATTAACTGTTTGTTGTTATAAATATCCCATATACCGTCGCAAGCCAGTACTAAAAACTCATCTTTAGAATAGTCAATCTTGTGCATCAATACGTCTGGTTCAACGGTAACTTGTGCTTCTTGTGGTGGGGTTCCATAAGTTAAATTCTGGGTAATATTTGTTAGTTTTGTCCTTCTATGTGGATAAGTGACACCTCTCTTGAATTGGAAATCACTAAATGCCCTACTGAGAGCCAGTACTCCACCCACTCTTCCAAGAGAGACAGTACCACCATTATCGTTTATACGTATCAATTCTCCTATGTGTTGTGGCTTATGATCGAAAGACATCGTCTTTATGCCATTCGATTTGGAGGAAAGAATACATCGCGAATCACCACAGTTAGCCACATACAGTGATTCCTCGTTTATGATGCATGCTACTACTGCTGTAGATCCACACGAACTGTTGGCAAAATGTCGATATAACTCTTCATCTTGCAATATGAAAGCGTCTTTAAAAATTTGAGAAACAAGTCCTTCCAACGTATTGAAGGATCTTTTAAATTTTGATGAGTCGTTATTAGTTGTAGATGTGTAATGGTGGTTTTCGAAACTATACGCAATCCATTTGATCAGGCCAGCGTTGGGTTCACCATTACCGTTGCTACTGCCGTTACCATCGCGATGGTGGCGGCCGCCGCTTAGAAATTTCGAACAATCATCTCCACCATGACCATCGAATACTGCGAAGACGTTCAATGACAGGGTTTCGTATTTGTCTATGAATGGGTTGAAAAATCGTACGTACACAACAGAGTTTTCATTTCTAATTAGATGTGCATCTTCCTGAGTCAAACGATAGCCTTGCATGGACCCCACACAATTGTAAAATCGTGGAACAATACCAGTTGACGCCTGGTTGTTTTTATATTCATTATATTCTATGGTCTTCTCCGTCAACGGATGGGAAAGCAATTGACCCATTTTTGTCTTCTTCAAATTGAAGTTACTTTCTAAAATGGCTATATAGGGGAGAATAGAGGCAAAAAGGGCGATGGGATAGAAAAGAAGACGTAAGGGCTCCGTGCTAAGAAAGAAGAAAAAGATGCAGTTGAAAACAACGTAAAACTAGAGATCCAATGTCAATTGTTTATGTAGCCAATATCTTCGTTATGCGGTGTGAACAGCGACAATAAAAAAAAATGTGGGATAAATTATGGCTTTTTTTTCTTGATTTCCTTTTTCTTTTTATTCATGATGTTTCGAAGAAGAGATCAGCGCGGGAGAGAAAGAAAGAGAGAGAAAAAGAGGGCCTATACGGTGAAAAAACTACTTGCGCAGCTTCAGTAACAGCGCTACAGACAGGCGTTAACGAATAGGAGAGGACGTGTGGCGTTTCAGTTATGTCATTTATATAATTTTATATAAAGTATAAAAAAAGTGAATAGAAGAGAGGGCAGAGAAAACCGGACCAGGAATAGACGATCGTCTCATTTGCATCGGGTTCATCAGTTTTTGGTGGCAGAGGAGCTTGTTGAGCTTGATGATGTACTGTATAATTCATGGACGAAATTTTCACCCCAGAAGGCAGAAGTGTATTTAGAGATGTATTTGTAAAGTTTTTCCCAGTTAACTTCTTTCTTTACATCGGGCAAAGTCAAGGCCTCGTTGATGGCATCAGAAAGATCATCGGTGTTCCAAGGATTTACAATAATAGCACCATTCAAGGATTGTGCGGCACCTGTGAACTCACTCAGGATTAAGGAACCTTTCTTTTCTTCTTGGCAAGCAATATATTCGTAGGAAACCAAGTTCATACCATCACGGGTGGACGAGACCAAACAAACATCGCTCACAGCATATAACGAAATCAGCTCTTCAAATGGTATAGACTTGTGCATGAAATGGATGGGGACGAATTCCACAGTACCGAACTGACCGTTGATTCTACCGACCAACTCATTGACCACAGATCTTAAATATTGGTACTCTTCCACATCTCCACGACTTGGCACTGCAACCTGTACCAGAACAACCTTGCCCCTCCATTCTGGATGCTCGTTCAGAAACACTTCCATGGCGTGCAACTTCTGAGGCACACCTTTGATGTAATCCAGCCTGTCGACACCAACTATGATCTTGCAGCCCTTGAAAGTTTCCTTCAATTGTTGGATTCTCTTTTGTACGGATTCCTTTTTCAACCCATCGGTGAACTTGTCCACGTCGATACCGATAGGGAAGGCCCCTACGTTAACGAATCTGCCCTGGTATTCCACCCCATTAGGCAATGTGTTCACGTTAAGCACTCTTTGCACGGAAGACAAGAAATGTCTTGCATAATCGTATGTGTGGAACCCGACTAAATCACAACTCAAAACACCCTTCAAAATCTCTTGTCTGACAGGTAAGATTCTGTAAATTTCACTCGAAGGGAATGGTGTGTGCAGGAACCACCCGACCTTAACGTTTTGCAGTTGCTTCTCGTGAATCTTGACTCTCAACATTTCCGGAACCAACATCAAATGGTAATCATGCACCCAGATTAAATCGTTATGGTTCATAGTCTTAGCAATCTCGTTGGTGAACGTCTGGTTTGCCTCGTTGTATGCCAACCACGCATTCTCGTCGAAATTGATCTCACCAGGATGGTAATGGAATAACGGCCATAGAATAGAATTACTGAACCCGTTGTAGTGTAAGTCTGCGATTTCATCGCTCAGGAAGATGGGTACGGCATTAAACTTTTCCAGCAAGTCCTTCCTCACCTGATCCTTCTCATCGTCAGGAATCTCTAGCCCAGGCCATCCGAACCACTTGAAAGTGTACGTCTTCTTCAACCCTTCCAACGCCGTGACCAGCCCTCCGGACGACATTGCGTACTCGTACTGTCCCGTACTGCTGTTTTTAGTGATTGTCACGGGAAGCCTGTTGGACACCACAATAATGTTACCCCCTGAAGACGAGGTCAGTTGCGCCTTAGCGTTATCCGTAGTCATAGTTCTATGTCTTAATAAGTCTGTATGTGAGTACCTAGTTTGTTAGCCTGCTTTGTTGCTTACTTAGCTGCGTGCTTGTTCAAGAAGAAACTGACAGAAACTCAATTGACAAGATAAGACTACCAAGTTAATCAATCTCTACCACCCGGCTGTACGCCTTAATCTCTCTCTATATATACATACTCACAATAATACATGTGTCTTAGAACCTCAGTGCAGTTTGTCCATGGCGCCCCCCTGAGAGCCCCTGCCCTGACCTGCCCAGCGGGGTGACCCCTATCAGCCTGCGGATGAGGGCCCAGGGGGCTCCCTCTCCCTGGCGCGCTGGCACTCTAGGCCCGATCCCTCGTCAATCCCCTTATAAACAGCGCTGACGTGCTTGGACTTTGTTCCTTGTTCTTTTGTTCTTTGTTCTGGTGCAGATGGAACAGAACAATCGCAACAAGAGCACGAAGATATGGCTATCACCCCTGACAAACAGAAGAAAGAACAACAGCATCAACCACAGAACGGACCGCTCGACTATGCTCACATATGCAAGTGTATTGCAATGTTCTTTGTCGTTGCGGGCGTGGTGCTGATGTTCTTCGAGACCGGGTTGGACCCAGAACAAAAAGAGCAAATCAAGCGTCTCCACCAGTTGGACGGCATTCCTCACGCTTGATGTGCCCAGGGTGATGTGTTCCTTGATCTTTTTCTTTTTTTTTTTTCAATTACGGATTATGCATATATAGGTGGGTATACGTACGTAAAAAAACAAAAACACACATGTAGACATCTATATACGTTTAAAAAAGCTTTAGATTCAGATCTTTGGGTTTTACAAAAAAAAAACGGACAAAATAAAAAAAGCCTTTTTCTTCAGCAACCGTCCTCTTAGATTAGAGATTCTTCTTGGCTGGCGTCCTTCTTCTTACCGGAGCTTCTTGTGTCGGGATCTTCTTCATCTTCGTCGGCATCGTCTCTGGCTCTATCGTAAAATTCATCAAGAATCTTTGGGGAGATTCTATTCAACATCTCCTTAGGGTAGATTCTTAGCAAACTCCATGCCTGGTCCAAACTTTCGAAAACGGTTCTGTCCTCGTAGGCGCCTTGTGTGATAAAGGTCTTTTCGAATTTTTCCAAAAATTCCAAAGATAACTTATCTTCGATGGATAACGCCTCTTCACCGACAACGGCCTTCATAGCAGCAGCGTCCTTACCGATGGCGTACTTGGCATACAATTGGTTAGAAACGTCACCGTGGTCCTTTCTGGTCATACCTTCACCGATGGCAGATTTCATCAATCTACTCAACGAAGGCAAGACGTTGATTGGTGGGTAGATACCCTTGTTATGTAATTGACGGTCAACGAAGATTTGACCCTCGGTAATATAACCGGTCAAATCCGGAATTGGATGCGTAATATCATCGTTAGGCATTGTCAAGATAGGTATTTGAGTGATGGACCCGTTACGACCCTCTACTCTACCTGCTCTTTCATAAATTGTGGACAAATCTGTATACATGTAACCAGGATAACCTCTTCTACCTGGAACTTCTTCTCTAGCAGCGGAAACTTCTCTAAGAGCATCAGCATACGATGACATATCGGTCAAGATGGTCAACACATGACGTTCCGTTTGGTAAGCAAGGTATTCAGCGGTGGTCAAGGCCAATCTTGGAGTGATAATTCTTTCAATGGTAGGGTCATTAGCCAAGTTCAAAAATAATGAAGTTCTTTCCAAAGACCCATTTTCTTCGAAATCCTGTTTGAAAAATCTAGCGGTTTCCAAGTTGACACCCATGGCAGCAAAAACGATGGAGAAATTTTCTTCATGACCATCATGAACATCCTTGGTAGGTCTCACCAAACCAGCCTGTCTACAAATTTGTGCTGCAATTTCGTTGTGTGGTAAACCTGATGCGGAGAAAATTGGGATCTTTTGACCTCTGGCAATGGAGTTCATTGTGTCAATAGCAGAAACACCAGTAGAAATCATTTCTTCTGGATAAATACGAGCATATGGGTTGATAGGAGAACCGTTAATGTCCAAGTAATCCTCTGCGAAAACTTTAGGACCGTTGTCAATGGGTCTACCAGAACCGTCAAAAATTCTACCCAACATGTCTTCAGACACAGGAATTCTCAAACTCTCACCAGTGAATTCCACGGTAGTCTTCTTGACATCAATACCAGATGTACCTTCAAACACTTGCACAATGGCTCTATCTCCTCTAATTTCCAAAACTTGACCTTGTCTCACGGTTCCATCTGGCAATGTCAAATTAACAATTTCGTTGTAACGTGGGAACTTGACCTTTTCCAAAATGACTAATGGACCGTTCACACCACTGACCGTATTATAGTTCAATCTAGGCTTCACATTGAAACCTTGTTCGACGGCTTTCTTATTTATGGCAAACAACTCCTTATCAGACAAAACCATTCCTGCAATATTTATTTTCGCTTGATGTACTGTCTACTCTTACAATCGCAATCCTGTCAACAATGGTTGTCTATCTGTATTAAAATCATTTAGTCCTTTATCTCTTATCCTTTTCTTTCAACGGGGTGAAAAAAAAAAAAAAAAAAACAACTAAAAAACTGAGTTGGTTCTTACCCGAATGCTTATTACACTGGCTGCTATTGTTTATGACTGACTACATGCAACTTTATACACACGGCAGGAAAAAAAGTGCGCACTCTAGCCTACCACGTACCATCGGTCATGAGGTCCTGTGACTGTTGGAGGTGGTGCGGTCCGCCTTGCAGGATGTCCTCTTTGTGGATTATTCATGTTATCCAAAACCATCGAGTACAACATCCCAAAAGTCCAATATAGCGAGACGGACCTACACTTCATCTTGTTCCGTTTCACCATATTATAGAACAGCCCATCCACATCGTACTGGTCCAGTAGCCATGGGATATCCATGGGTGTTGAAGGTACGAGTTTCAAATGTCTACATATCTGTAAAATATTTATGATAAGCTTGATCAACCTTTGTACTACTGTCTGTATGCTATCGGAAAACTCAAACATGGGTTGTTCACAGATTTTATTTGTGTAGGGAAGTTTAATCATAAGAATGTCTGAGAAGAAGCTAATATACTTCCACATGATGTTGATGGAATCGTTTGTTATAGCAAGAGGTAAAATACGGAAGTTTTTCAAAGATATTAGTGGCTGAAAAGCTATAGCGAAAGGTATTTGGAAATTATCTTGCAGCTTCTGGATCACAAACCAATTATTTAGTAGATTGAGCTTGTAATCTCTAGCCGATTCACAAATCTTCGATACTTGTGCCAGCTTATTTTTTGCATCACTAATTTCCACTTGCTCTCTTAATTTGTCCGTACCAGTACCCACCTTATAACATTTATAATTGTCAATTTCTACTTTCAATTCGCTGATGTGATTCCTTTTACTATAAATCCGCTCATTTAGCTGTTCTATCCTGTGCCTAATCAGGTTATTATTCTTTTTCATTCGTAAAACATCTAACTTCATGAGACTATTCATCAGGGGATCTTTCTTTTTCTCCATCCTCTTGATATCTAACTGGTCATAGTTCATGGCCTCGTTTAATATTTGTTCGACTTTCCCGTTAAGTTCTTTATTCTCATCCTTTAATAAAATTAAATCTAGTTTTAGCTTCAGTAGCAGACTTGGGCTCGTATTGATACAATGTGCACAGTACACTACATGCGCTCTATGGTGGCAAATTGGGCAATGCATGTCATACTAGGATTCTAGTTTTTAACTTTTACTTCCCTTTTTCTCTACTCGTTATCCTTCTAATCACTTTTGTATTTGGTCCTTTCCCTTAATTTTCAGCGAGGAAAAAAGTGCTTATTATCATTAAAATACAAATAAATAAATAGTTTTTTAACTAGACGTAAGGAAAACAATTACACGTATTATTTAATAGTACAAAGAAAAAAAAAGTCAATACATATTCATCATTGGCATTGCTTATATATTTTCGGCCTTTAATTTTTTTCTTATCAAAATTCCACTCTTGAAATTTATTATCCAATCCACCATATCTTGATCGTTAGCGGCTTTAAAAGATAACCTTTCATCAAATGTAATTAGCGCAAAATTAGTGTCGTCATTTTTCATCTTCGAATTATTATCAAGTTCAATACAATCGATAATTTTATCCAATTTAATGCTTTTCTTTAACTTCCCAGTCTTGAAAGAGTATAAATTGAACGAAGTATTAGTCAATTCCACATTGAACTTTTGCCATTTAGCCCTATTGAACAGTTTCTTCTTTTTCACTTTTGTGTAAAGAATCCCAGAACAAACCTGGTGCTCTGCATTTCTTGGATCGAACATCCTATAAAATTCTTTATCTTCACGAGACAGTTGCTCATCCATCGTCAAACTGCAAGAATGCTTGCTGCTAGAAGGACCCGCCTTTTCGTCAACTACAATTAAATCATCATCATCCTCTTCTTCATCATAATCACTACCTGTAGTGACACTTTCGTTGCCACTAGGACTAGAGAGGAATTTTTCAAGGGCAATTTTCCAATTATGCATCAGTTCCATACCAACCTTCTCATTTTGCCCTCGTGGAAATTTGAATATTAAATCCTTGGATGGAGTATAAACAGTTAATATACCATCGAGCTCGCTTATCTTAAAATTAAGTATGTCAAATCTCGGTATGACACTTATAGCCTCTCTTTCATCCCGAGTTTTGTAATAGGCAAATTGGTTTTTCCTCAAGACACACCAATATTGATGGTCTGTTGTCCGAGGCCACCATAAATGACGATGGTGATGATGGTGATGATGGTAACCCTGCGGTGCACCATCAGCAGCTCCATTGTTACCTGAACTGGATTGAGCTGTCGGCGTTTTATTTTGAGACGTTGATGGCTTCTTGATGAGATTCGATGCGATCAAAATTTCATGCTGACTTGACGGAGCAGTCGCACCTGCTATCATTGGTCTTATGAAATTTACCAAGGCAAAATTAGCGTAATTATTTATGGTTAATTCACCTACTGGCTACTATTGCGTACCACATTTTGGCCTGTTCGTTTAATTTCAGCCACATTATAGTAGAGAAAAAACCGTTGTGAGTGACCGAAAGTGAAAAATATGGATTCGTGTCTATAAAACCTTAGAGGCATCTATTTACTTTTGTTCTATTATCTAAATGAATCCTATATATATACTCCCTTGTGTCGGCATATTCTAGGATTGGGCCCCGTGAACAACCATACTATTTCCCTTTTTCTTATGAGTGGAGGAAACAGTTCTTGTAACACCGGGAGGCACTGAGATTGTGGGAGATGTACTTGGATCGTTATTATGCGTTACATTTGTTTTACTACTGCTCGAGCTTGGTTTTCTTACTGAGGCAGTTCTTTTAACACCAGGCAAAACCGGGGATGCAGATTTTGGAATAGAACCCGATGACAGCAAAGGCGACGCAGTATAGAAACTTCTTCTTTTATTGTTACTGCTATTACCATTGGAGGATGAATCGTTTGTGTTCGGCGTCTTTCTTAATTTGACCATCTTAATAGGAAGCATATCCTGTGCATTATTGCTACTCAAAGCGTCAGCGTTGTTGCTTTCCACCTGGGTTTGTACATTCTTCTTCAAGGTTTGTACTACCGCGCCTTTATTACTAATCTTCTCATCGTTTCTTTTCAAGACGTCTTTCAAATCCATCTTTTCAGCAAAAGTTGATATCAGATTTTCGTTCGTCTGGTACAGATTTAGCCAGCTTTGTAGATTTAACTCATCTAAAGAGTGAGTGATTATCTTGCTTAATTTTGAATCCTTTTCTGTTTCCAGAGATTTCAAATCTTTCACAGAGTCATTGAATTTATTTAAATTCAATTCTATATCTGAATTTGAACTAGTATCTGAACCATAATTTAAATTTTGATTACTTAACTCTAACTCCAACAAACCGATTTTTTCATTTAATTTGGAAATTTCATCAGAATAGTGGTCTCTGTAAAGATTTTGTGACTCCAATAATGAATTATAGTTAACTTCCATATTTTGCAATTTTTCAGAGCAAGATTGTTCAATGGCACTAGAATTTTTCGCCAATTTACTCAATTGATCCATTTTCTCCTTTTGTTCATTGTAACGGTTACTCAATTCGCTATAATCTTTCTCTAGCTCTTTTAGCTTCTTGTTCTTTCTTTCAAATATCGAGTTGAGATTTTCGTTCTCGTTCTTCAGCAGATTTAAATTTTCCAGTAGTTTTGATTCTTTGGATTGTGCTAATTCCAATTTACTCAATAAATTTTGAGATTGCGTAGTCAATTGTAGATTTGTTTTTGTCAGCATATCAATCTGGTCATGCAGTGATTCAATGACTCTCGAAGATGAGGCATTTTGGCTGGAGGTATTTCTATCTTTTGTGGGGGAACTTTCCAAGTTTGCCATAAAAATATTATGGTGAGGTGCCAACTTGCTTGAAGAAGTCTGGGTATTATCCTGGTCCGACATCTTACACAAAAGTAGTGTCGTTGAACCTTGGCGTGCTTGATAGACGAGCTAACGTTTGGTAACCCCTTCAGACTGCTGCTACTCATGGCAACAAATCAATAAACAAAATGCAATAGTAGTTAGTAATGAAGCTCTCGCCCGAACAAAAGACGAAACGAGCGGGTAACTATTTAGCCTATTTTATTGCGATGACAATAATATGTAGTAGCAATAGGGAAATAGTTTCATTTGACGTGGAACCAAAAATACATTCTAAATCGTACAACTATTAAATTGATATATGAAAGACGGATATGAGACTACACTATATTACGGTTTTTGATCCATCAAGATCTACCAACGAAAATGACACTTTCAAGCAGTTGCTGCTGTTCCATTATTTTGGCACTACTGATTCAATACCCTCTTTAAACGAAAAACTGTCCATCATAGGAGTAATACAGGGCATTTGGTCACTTACGAGTTCATGCGTAAACAAGGACGGCGAAGATTTAGAGAAAATTATTGAGCTGAACAATGATATTATTTTTTGTATTAAGGTGGAATCAAGATTTTTCATCAGTCTAGCAATTTCGAATATCAGCGACGATCAGAGTGCCATACCTTTACAGTATCTCAGTGCTTACTTATGGCTTAGTTACAGGTTCTTCAAGCTACTCAATGGGTCATTCAGCGGATTTAACAAGGACTTCCGCAAACTCACGGATTTGTTGAACGAATTCGTTATTCCGTTCTGGAATGATATTTATTTGAATCTAGAAACTGTAACGAATAGATCATTTACTGTAATGTGGCCTGGTTTTTATAAAAGGGCAAATTTTCAACATTCCTCTTATAATCCTGGAGAAAAAAATAATGTCGAAGAGTCATGGGACGCTATAATCTTGCAGAATATTCTTTTAGATAAAAAGAGTTATCTAGGACTAAAGGACATTTTGGTTTACCACCTACCAAAGCGCACCAAAGCGGCTAATAGGGAGTCTATGGGAACAAAAACTTATGGACTAGTAAGGAACTTTACCAGTGACCTGAACACATTACCAGATATCTCAAATTGGCTATATCATTTGCACTGCACCTATGGTGAAATATCAAGTCATATATTAACAGGAAATGTCCATTTTAAAGAGGAGCTACAAGTAGAAGAAGAACAAGAGCGAAGTCGTGATACAAACGGAAGAGACGAAGAGGAATCACAGGAGCAACAGCGACGGGAGCACCAAGAGACTACGCAAAACAATACAAGCGAACTCTCTCTATCGGAAAGAGTGATACACAACGTAACACTCCCCATTTCTTTTGCATACGACGCTATACATGAAGTGAGTACCACGACTGGTGTTTCGGGTAGCTTATCCATGATAATGGACTATGTACCGAAGCCCCATTGGCCGTTCATTTCATCCTCTAACAAAAGTGCCGACAAAAATAATTACTCAAATAGCAATGATAACGCAAATTCGAATGCCCCACTGATGGCGCAATCAGAGGCTGTTGGAGGGACGATAGGCAACTCGAGATTTGGTTTCCTAATTTCCCCATTGAATTCAGACCTGTTGCCATCATCATACCAAGCCCTGAAACTGAATTTGAACTTTGAAAACTCCAAAGACAAGGAGGATTTTTATAATTGCCTATTTTGGTACTTTGATGATTTTTTAATTGTAATTGTCTGTGATCCGGACTTCAACAAGATTTGTGAAAGAGACTATCTAAAGGACTTGAGCTTCCAATTGTGTCAGAGTATGGAATGCCTAAACAATGAGATTTTAAACTCTCAAAATTGCGATAACGTGGAATCCTTTGCTTATGTGATCAGAGATAACGTCACCAAAGAAATCGACTCGTCCGTTCCATTTGGGTCTCCAAAATTTACTTCGGATGAAAGCATTTCAACTTTACAACTAGCAATTAACGGTATAGATCAGTTCATTAACGATAATTCAAATTCCCTATCGCTTGCTAATTGGAATCCAATAACTATTATGGGTGGCTCAAATGCTATCAGCAAAAAAAATACTACAGAAGGATTTGGAAACGGGGTAAACGATAAGACTCAAAAATTCAAAAGAAAATATCTGAATTTCTTGAATTTAATGAGCGCAGAAAAGTTATGGGACTTACAGGTTGACGTCTTACAGTTCTTGACTAGTTTACAGAACTCAAAGAGAGACCCAGATTATTTTCAGGAGGAGAGGTTATTAAAATTGAACAATGGTGTTTTATGCTATATCAAAGAAAACAATTCAAACTTAATTATTATTATTAAAAACTGGTTTCAAAATAACGGCACGTCAAAGGCTGCAAAACAAAGGAACCGTTTTAGTTCAGATTCCTCTAAGGGAAGTTCATTGTTTCAAAGTTTAGGTCGTGACGTGACTGACTGGTGGGAATCCAGGGAAATTTAAAAATGTAACGTTTAGCATTTGATAGACATAGAATAAAAATAAGTAACTATAAAAAAAGGAAAAAAAAAATTGGGCAAAATAGGGATCATATTATAACTATTTATATACAGATTCGAAATATGAAGAAGAGACTATGAAAGGTGGGTGAATATCAATATTAAATAAAAATCAAACAATGATTGAAAAAACGGTAAAAGATCATAAAAAGCCCTCCAGGTAATATGTCAATAAGTAAATATACTTTATCGAAGGAAAGATCAAAAAAAAAAAAAAAAAAAAATGCAAACGAACATAGCCAAAGGACCACAATATTAATCTGACAATAAATTTGGAGGCAGTCAATGTAAATTTGTGAATATAACGACATAATTGCATTATGCTTTGCTATAATATTGAAATTTTTCGAAGGAGCTTTCAATCTCATGGTTTTCAATTTCTGTTAGCTCTTTAGAAAAGTCAATTTCATGTGGGTTTTTGAAGTGATCTTTACCACGTTTCCAAATAAATTTGTAGCCCACATATATACCGATGTTGATAAACACCATTAAATACGAAAACAAAAAATCTTGTGTGTTCCATAATTTGGGAAAGAAAACGGTGTAGCCCTGTATTAAAATCATTGCGGAACATGAAACAAGGCCGATAATAGCAGTGTATGGTTGACCCCACGAACGGAATGGCAACTTGGGTAACGAATCTTGTTGGACGTGGTAAGCCCTTCTGAAAAATAAATAGACGATACAAAGGACGACAAAATTAATCAATTGAGAGGCAGTAATCAAGTTAATTAACCAATTCAATACGACCGCACTATTAGAATTCAGTTGCAAAAGGCTCACTAAAGCCCATACCAAAGATATGGCCACAGAGTAAATGGGCACACCATGCCTATTGCATCTAGTGAAGATTTTTGGCGCGTAGCCATCTAATGCCATACCATAAAATGTTCTGGATGAGCAATAAGTGTAAGCGTTACCAGCAGAAAAGGCGGCTGTAATCAAAGCTATATTAACAATGTCAGGTAATATTCTAATTTTCAGATTATTCATTGCAATGACATAAGGTGAAGACCCGGCGCCAGGCCTTGCTTCATTAATTGCTGCTGTCAAGTCAGGATCATTTGGCGAACAAACAATCCCAACACACAGACAACTCCCTAAAAACAAAAATGTTAATCTCACAAACACCTGCTTAAACGCCTTGGGTAATACTTTTCTTGGTCGTTTGACCTCTCCCGCTAACATAGAAATATACTCGCCACCAGCTATGGTAAACGATGCCTGAATCAAGCAAGCGAGAAACCCCTGGAAGTAGCCCGAAGACTTCCCCACATCATTGCCATCGGGAAAGTATTTCTTGAATGGACTTTCACCATAATTACGAAACCCGTAACGATCATGTTCAGGATTTCCACCCAACATGGTAATGAACGTGAATGTAAATAGGCCGAGTGCAAGGATAATTTTGAAAGAAGCCAACCAAAATTCCATTTCACCGTAATATTTGACTGCACAAATGGAAATAAGCAGATACAAAACTACTTGAACGGCGAGCGGAATACCAGCTGAATAATCATCTCTCCAATAATGTATAATTGTATTAACAGAAACAATCTCGAAAGGGATCTGTACGCATTCAAGAAACCAGAAATTCCAGCTAGCCATGACAGCCAATGAATCGTCAACGCACTTCGTTGCTAATCTCAAAAAGGGGGAACTTACAGGGAAAAAGCAGACCATTTCCGCTGTAGACACAGTAATGCAAAGTATTGGAACACACCAAAGAGCAAATGCCAATAATAAAGAGGCGGGCCCTCCACGGTATAAAGCTTTTCCGATCGCCACGAATAGCGCCGTACCAATGACACCGGAAATAGCAATCAACTGGACGTGCCTGTTTTCTAGTTTACGTCGAGTTTCTGTGAAATATAGCAGGTAAGTCCTTGAGTCATCATCAATAGAAGACCCTCTATCCTCATGTTCATCCACGTGAACATCGCCCGCTTCGGGTATCGTGTTTATGTGACCCACTGACCCAGAAGGTTCCAACCATCCCTCACTAGGTTCGATACTCTTTATTCGAGTGGTTATTGTCTTGTATTTATTCTTATCGTACTCAAAATCACCGTCATTTTCGTAGTCGATGGTCATACGTTCCTTTGTCATGCTTGGCAAAAGTTATGGAAGCAAAATGTAAGTGCAGCTTAGGGGGGACAAGGCTGAAGGAAAACTATTGTTTTTAATTACCACCTATTAGTATCTTAAAGCAAAGGAGCTAACCGAGATAATATCAATACGAAGTATGGTGAACTAACACTACCCTTACTCCTGAATTACATAAATTAAAGCAGGCAACATGTCGAGATCCATTTACCATTGAAGAGTTCCAAAAAAAGGGTTCTTTTTTTATACATGTAGTTTTACGGTGCGGCGCCGACACCCCGCTCGATCGATGACGCTGACTTGTGGTACTCAGGACGTATGGATAGTTATTTGTTGCCGCAGTATATAGTATACAATGCAGAATTCACAGAGGCAGGGAAAAGGCTCTGCCACAGACATTATGTAGCGTGGAAACACTAGTCTTGACTCTGACATGAACTTCTGGAACATCTTCCTCGAGGTCTTCGTGCCTTGGCAATTCGTTAGAGGGTTCAAGCGCTTTAGTAGATTTGAGATCAAACATAGGCTTATTGATAGAATCTAAATGGTCCGGTTTGGCGGTTTCGCTGAGTCCGTGAATATCTTGTACGCTTTGCCAACCAGTTTCTAGATTGGATAGGAATCCCTGTTCTTCTTCGTTTTCAATGTCTTGGTCAAGATCAATTTGATTATCTAGCTTTTGATTGGTAGTCGCTGAATAATGTCGATTATGGGCTAAAGTTTTAGTGTCATCTGTAACTATAGACCTCGGAATAGTCATGCTTGCAGCAGTTACCGCCGAAGTGTAATTTGACAACATAAGGTATATGAAACTCTCCAAAGACCATTCATACCAAACTTTTTGTTCTGTATCGGAGTGTATCCGAGACATCAGCACAGAAAGTTCGGAGTCATCTATAAAGGATATTGGTTGCTTCAAAGGAAAGATAATTGGAGACCACGAGGTCATATTTGGTGTATGGTCACATTTCTTGATTAGATTTTCTTCTCGTCTGGTATTCATCAACGTTTCTTCGCTAAATTTTAAACGGACTGTGCTGTCATTGGGCAAAGTTGACAAGAATATATTGTTATATAAGTTTGCCGAGAAGAATCCGATAAAGCCATGGATTTCGCCGCGGTGCTTTATCTTGAACTCATTTAATGAACTTTGAGAAAATTCAACTGTAAAATCATCTTCGTCTTGGACAGTATCTTTTTGGGCCATGGGATGCTCGAACCGCCACACTTCATTTACCCTTGAGGATAATATACAGTATGGCACTCTATGGACTATCCAGGGCGCCTCCAAAGAGCGATTTGTTTGTGAGAGTTTTTGGTAGAATAATGGTGACGAAATGGGTGCTATGTATGAAGAGTATGACCTCGGTATGAAAATTGTGTCATTGTGGGAATGATATTTTTCAATAGACCAGAGACATTCTGGTGATAATTCATTGCAACCGAACGAACCCAGCAGTTCACTTATGCACAGATCTATCTGAATACGCTTTTCCGACGGCTCGTTGATTTGCCATTTGGTCATATCCTCCTTGATTAATTTCACTCTATTATCCCAACAGTCGAAATTTCTTTTTTGCAAGTACAGATATGCCTGTGGATTTTTTTCAATGGCAATTATAGAAACCTTACTATCCATAAACAACATTGATATTATCTTAAAAGTTCGATCCACTAAAGGTCCTCTTCCCGCACCGGCTACTAGGATCACCAACGGTCTCTTGGCACTCGCTCGAGGAGCAAGATCTTGAAGCGCCTCTAATATGGCAGATTCGTAAAGATCGTACTTCACCAAATCTTTTTCAAAAGTCAAATATGTGGAATTTAATAAATTATCTGAATGAGGTTTCAGAGGCGGCATTATCCGAGAGTCCTCTTGGAGCAAAAATTGGTGATTACTATTGGAATTTAATACTTTGTCGCCCTTTTTCAATAAGTAGTTTATATATTCCAAATAGGCAGATTCTCCGCCCTTAACATTATTGGCATATTTCTCCATCCCATGCAATATCACGCATAATTCATTACCCAAAATTTGTGAATCTCCATTAACCTTTTGGAACTTTAAAATCAAATTCTGGTTAAACTTGTGTAAAACGGGATAATCGTACTGATTACTGGCAAAGATGGATGAAGATACCAAAAGACACGAGACGGGTTCGGCTAACCATCTATTCAGCACATACGAAGGAGTCCTGGTTCTTGGCAAAGCCAAAGAGATAGTCAAAGAGGGATGATATTCGCATTGTTTCCGCACGGTATTCCACAGTTCCCAAGTGGCCAATGGATCGCTGTCTTCGTAAAGTGGCAGAGAAATGGATATGGTTAACGCAGGCGCAGCAAAGACGATGCGATTTTGCAGGAGCCTGTAAATCATCTGTCCATACAATTGCAGGTTGGACAGGTCCCGTGGAGGCGCCAATATTAGCTTATTGATTCCAACAAACCTCGCGTACTTACATTCGTTTAGAAGGACCTTTAAGCCAAGATCTCTTACATTTGGATCGCGACTCTCCAGCTCCAGCCAAGAGGATAACAGCCCTATGTAAGACGGCGTATCGTCATTGTCTAGCTTCTTGACGTTGAACGGGGGTATACAGATATCCTGCAACTGCGGTTCAGGAATTTGAAGCGGTTTCCAGTTCTGTATGGATTGTCTTTGGAAATCTTTGAAAACTTGCCCAACTATTTCCTTATATCTTGGCGTTGTTATAGGAAGCAAAACGTAATCATAGTTACTAGGCAGTTCTGGTGAATGACTAGAGACATTTTCTAGGAAACGTGACTTTTTGCTGTGCTGTTTATGATTAAAGCCTGGTTTGACACCAACAAATACGTTGCTATGCATATGCAAACTGAACC
The DNA here is from genome assembly GCF_000146045.2 of Saccharomyces cerevisiae S288C. NCBI lineage: Eukaryota > Fungi > Ascomycota > Saccharomycetes > Saccharomycetales > Saccharomycetaceae > Saccharomyces > Saccharomyces cerevisiae. The sequence goes on from NC_001134.8 coordinate 504,302, forward strand.
CTTTGTATATATAAAAATTATATGTATAAAAGAAGAGGAACGTCCGCACAATTCCACACACACACACACACACACGCTTTCACACACGCAATTTGAAATAGCTCCTATAGGGCTTGGGAATAGGATCACAAGTCACTCGAAATATACCATTTTTTCTATCACACATACACATTGTATAAAGCCATTTGTTTCAAAAAAATATAAAAACACTGCGCAGCGTGCTGTTTCGGGTTCCATTTGTGATTGTTTATTTTTCTTTTGGTTTAGCTCAGTGCAAAACGAGGGCTCGAAGAATTTTCAGATAAAACAGTACTCGAGCCCTGAGATCTGTTTTAGGGTCTAAAAGGCGGGTTATAAAAATATGTCAGGTGATTTTTTTTTCTCGTGGTATGAGATAAATAAAGAATGGAGCTTTTATGCATGAAAGGACAGCGGATGGCAGTAGAGCAGACATCAGTAGCATTCATTACAACTCTGTCGTAAGTTCTTGGAACTGCTGGCCGCGTTGGATACAACTAGATTGACACGCACTTACTCTCGTCTTACAGTACTATGTACCATCACTATCACGCCTTCCAAGGCAGAAAGCTTACTGACCAAGAAAGAGCACGCGTGTTGGAGTTTCAAGATTCCATTCACTATTCTCCGCGGTACTCAGACGATAACTATGAGTACAGGCATGTGATGTTACCTAAGGCCATGCTAAAAGTTATCCCATCTGATTACTTCAATTCGGAAGTGGGGACCCTGCGTATATTAACAGAAGACGAATGGAGAGGCCTCGGCATCACACAGTCTTTGGGGTGGGAACATTATGAATGCCATGCGCCAGAACCACACATTTTGCTATTCAAAAGGCCGCTGAACTACGAGGCCGAGCTGAGGGCAGCGACCGCTGCTGCTCAACAGCAACAGCAACAGCAGCAACAGCAGCAACAACAACAACAGCAACATCAAACACAATCGATTTCGAACGATATGCAAGTTCCACCCCAAATCTCCTAGCTTTGATATACTCTAATTACTGAAATTGAATTCCTTTTCAAGGCTCCATAACTATATGGAGCATACTATGTACTTATCATAATAAAGAATAAACAAACAAGCAAACAAAAAAAAAAAAAACTATGGATCATAGTTTTCACCAACAAGCATTAGAATACAAATAAAATTTATATAGTGAATATCCTTCAAATAAATTTCTTCTTTCCCTTATAAATCAAATAGATGGAACGCACGCTCCAAAACTAGTCAACTAGAAAAAAATACCCGCCGACGGACAATTTTGAAGAGAGATGATTAATGAAGACAAAGTGAGGCTGGACAACAAGAACGACATACACCGCGTAAAGGCCCACAAGACTGCATGGAATCACACGTCAAATATCTTGACGAATTGATATTGGCAATAAAAGACCTGAACTCGGGGGTGGATTCAAAGGTGCAGATTAAAAAAGTGCCCACGGATCCATCTTCTTCTCAGGAGTACGCCAAGAGTTTAAAGATCCTGAACACCCTCATAAGAAACCTAAAAGATCAAAGAAGGAACAATATCATGAAAAATGATACTATATTTTCGAAAACAGTTTCCGCCCTTGCCTTATTGTTGGAGTACAACCCCTTCTTGCTTGTTATGAAGGATTCCAACGGGAACTTTGAGATACAAAGGCTGATAGATGATTTCCTCAACATATCCGTTCTGAACTATGATAATTACCACAGAATATGGTTTATGAGGCGAAAATTAGGCAGCTGGTGCAAAGCATGTGTCGAATTTTACGGAAAACCTGCTAAGTTTCAGCTTACTGCACATTTTGAGAACACCATGAATCTTTACGAACAGGCCTTGACTGAAGTCTTGTTGGGCAAGACTGAGCTTCTCAAATTTTATGACACCTTGAAGGGTCTATACATTCTTTTATACTGGTTCACTTCGGAGTATAGTACTTTTGGGAACTCTATAGCATTCTTAGATTCTTCTTTGGGGTTCACGAAATTTGACTTTAACTTCCAACGATTAATCAGGATTGTTCTTTACGTCTTTGATTCCTGCGAACTAGCAGCACTAGAATATGCCGAAATCCAACTCAAATATATTTCTCTAGTTGTGGACTATGTTTGCAATAGAACAATTTCCACAGCCCTGGATGCCCCAGCGTTAGTTTGTTGTGAACAATTAAAGTTTGTATTGACTACTATGCATCATTTTTTGGATAACAAGTATGGGCTCTTGGATAATGACCCCACTATGGCCAAAGGAATTCTTCGACTATATTCTCTTTGCATTTCTAACGATTTCTCAAAATGCTTTGTAGACCACTTCCCAATTGACCAGTGGGCAGATTTTTCACAAAGTGAACATTTTCCGTTCACGCAGTTGACTAATAAAGCTCTCTCGATTGTATATTTTGATTTGAAAAGAAGGTCCCTACCTGTTGAAGCTTTAAAGTACGATAATAAGTTCAACATCTGGGTATACCAATCGGAGCCGGACTCGAGCTTGAAAAATGTCACTTCTCCCTTTGATGATCGATATAAGCAGCTGGAAAAGCTAAGGTTGCTAGTACTAAAGAAGTTTAACAAGACAGAAAGAGGAACTTTGCTCAAATACCGCGTGAACCAGCTAAGTCCTGGATTTTTTCAAAGAGCTGGAAACGATTTCAAGCTAATTTTAAATGAAGCATCTGTATCCATTCAAACTTGTTTCAAGACAAACAATATAACAAGGCTAACATCATGGACTGTAATTCTCGGACGTCTAGCCTGTCTAGAATCAGAGAAGTTTTCCGGCACTCTGCCAAATTCCACAAAGGATATGGATAATTGGTATGTTTGTCATTTATGCGATATTGAGAAAACTGGCAACCCTTTCGTGCGAATAAATCCAAATAGACCAGAGGCTGCGGGTAAATCAGAAATCTTCAGGATACTTCATTCAAACTTTCTATCTCACCCAAATATAGATGAATTTAGCGAATCTTTGTTAAGTGGCATCTTATTTTCTCTACATAGGATATTTTCACACTTTCAACCTCCAAAACTTACAGATGGAAACGGTCAAATCAATAAGAGCTTTAAACTGGTACAAAAGTGCTTTATGAATTCTAACAGATACCTACGTTTATTAAGTACTAGAATTATACCTTTATTCAATATATCAGACTCTCATAATTCCGAAGATGAACACACTGCCACGCTGATAAAGTTTCTACAATCTCAAAAATTGCCAGTGGTGAAAGAAAATTTAGTCATTGCTTGGACACAATTAACATTGACGACTTCTAATGATGTATTTGATACACTACTTTTGAAACTGATTGATATTTTCAATTCTGATGATTATAGTTTACGAATAATGATGACTTTGCAAATTAAAAATATGGCCAAAATTTTAAAGAAAACACCATATCAATTACTATCGCCTATTTTACCTGTATTACTAAGACAGTTGGGAAAAAACCTCGTGGAAAGAAAAGTTGGCTTTCAAAATTTAATAGAATTATTGGGATATTCTTCAAAAACAATTCTCGATATTTTCCAGAGATATATCATCCCTTATGCAATTATTCAATATAAGAGCGATGTGCTAAGTGAAATTGCTAAGATTATGTGTGATGGCGATACAAGTTTAATTAACCAAATGAAGGTTAATTTACTGAAAAAAAACAGTAGGCAAATATTTGCCGTAGCTTTGGTAAAACACGGATTATTTTCTTTGGATATCTTGGAAACCCTTTTTTTAAATAGGGCTCCAACTTTTGACAAAGGATATATAACTGCATACCTTCCCGATTATAAAACTTTAGCTGAAATAACGAAGCTCTACAAAAACAGCGTTACTAAAGATGCAAGTGACAGCGAGAATGCTAATATGATTTTATGCTCTTTGCGATTTTTAATCACCAATTTTGAAAAAGACAAAAGGCATGGTTCGAAGTACAAAAATATCAATAACTGGACGGATGATCAGGAACAAGCGTTCCAAAAGAAACTACAGGATAATATCTTAGGTATTTTCCAAGTTTTTTCGAGTGACATACATGATGTTGAAGGCCGCACCACTTACTACGAAAAGTTAAGGGTTATCAATGGCATTTCTTTTCTTATCATATATGCCCCCAAAAAATCAATAATTTCCGCATTAGCCCAGATTAGTATTTGTTTGCAAACAGGACTTGGGCTTAAGGAAGTTCGATACGAGGCCTTTAGATGTTGGCATCTGTTAGTTCGCCATCTAAATGATGAAGAACTCTCTACTGTTATAGATAGCTTAATTGCATTCATACTTCAAAAGTGGTCTGAGTTCAACGGAAAACTTCGAAATATAGTGTACAGTATACTGGATACCTTAATCAAAGAGAAATCGGACCTGATTTTGAAATTAAAACCTTACACTACTTTGGCTTTAGTAGGCAAGCCTGAATTAGGTATTTTAGCTCGTGATGGCCAATTTGCAAGAATGGTGAATAAAATAAGAAGTACCACGGACCTTATACCCATATTTGCTAATAACTTGAAAAGTAGTAACAAGTATGTCATAAACCAAAATTTAGACGATATAGAGGTATATCTTCGGAGAAAGCAGACAGAAAGATCGATTGATTTTACACCAAAGAAGGTTGGGCAAACTTCTGATATAACATTAGTTTTGGGTGCTTTATTAGACACTTCTCATAAGTTTAGAAATTTAGACAAGGACCTATGCGAGAAGTGCGCCAAATGTATCAGTATGATTGGTGTTTTAGACGTTACAAAGCATGAGTTTAAAAGAACAACATATTCAGAAAACGAAGTTTATGATTTGAATGATAGTGTTCAAACTATTAAGTTCTTGATATGGGTCATAAATGATATCCTCGTTCCTGCGTTTTGGCAAAGTGAGAATCCCAGCAAGCAATTGTTTGTTGCCCTTGTCATACAGGAATCATTAAAATATTGCGGGCTAAGTTCAGAGTCATGGGATATGAACCATAAAGAATTATATCCAAATGAAGCCAAACTATGGGAAAAGTTTAACTCTGTCTCCAAGACAACCATCTATCCGCTTTTATCTTCCTTGTATCTTGCGCAATCATGGAAAGAATATGTCCCGCTAAAATATCCTTCTAATAACTTCAAGGAAGGATACAAAATTTGGGTGAAAAGGTTTACATTGGATTTATTGAAAACAGGTACAACAGAAAATCATCCATTACACGTGTTTTCCTCTTTGATTAGGGAAGATGATGGCTCACTATCAAATTTTTTGCTACCTTATATTTCTCTGGACATTATTATCAAGGCAGAAAAAGGAACTCCATACGCTGATATTTTAAACGGGATTATTATTGAATTTGACAGCATTTTCACGTGCAATCTGGAAGGAATGAATAACTTGCAAGTGGATTCGTTAAGAATGTGCTATGAATCCATCTTCAGAGTTTTCGAATATTGCAAAAAATGGGCAACTGAGTTTAAACAAAATTACAGTAAACTACACGGCACTTTTATCATTAAAGATACGAAAACAACTAACATGCTTTTGAGAATAGATGAGTTTTTGCGAACAACCCCTTCAGATTTGCTAGCTCAACGCTCCTTAGAGACGGATTCTTTTGAAAGGTCTGCTCTATACCTTGAACAGTGCTATCGACAGAATCCTCACGATAAGAACCAAAATGGACAACTACTGAAAAATTTACAAATCACATACGAAGAAATAGGAGACATTGACTCACTCGATGGTGTACTGAGAACCTTTGCTACAGGAAACTTGGTTTCTAAAATTGAAGAATTGCAATATTCTGAAAACTGGAAACTCGCACAAGACTGCTTTAATGTCCTCGGCAAATTTTCAGATGACCCCAAAACTACAACCAGGATGCTAAAGTCTATGTATGACCACCAATTGTATTCTCAAATAATATCGAACTCTTCGTTCCATTCTTCAGACGGAAAAATTTCTTTGTCTCCAGATGTGAAGGAATGGTACAGCATAGGTCTTGAAGCTGCAAATCTAGAAGGCAATGTTCAAACTTTGAAAAATTGGGTAGAACAAATAGAGAGTTTAAGAAATATTGACGATAGAGAAGTACTTTTGCAGTACAATATTGCGAAAGCTTTAATTGCCATCTCAAACGAGGATCCATTAAGGACTCAAAAATACATCCACAATTCCTTTAGGCTTATCGGAACAAATTTTATAACGTCATCTAAAGAGACGACGCTGCTAAAGAAACAGAATTTATTGATGAAATTACACAGTTTATATGACCTCAGTTTTTTATCTTCTGCGAAAGATAAGTTTGAATACAAAAGTAACACTACCATACTCGATTATCGAATGGAACGTATTGGGGCTGACTTCGTGCCAAATCATTACATATTGTCAATGAGAAAGTCATTTGACCAATTGAAAATGAATGAACAAGCAGACGCTGACTTAGGAAAAACATTCTTCACTTTAGCCCAATTGGCGAGAAACAACGCTAGGCTAGATATAGCCTCCGAATCATTAATGCATTGTTTGGAAAGGCGGTTGCCTCAGGCAGAGTTGGAGTTTGCTGAAATACTATGGAAGCAAGGTGAGAATGATAGAGCCTTAAAGATAGTGCAAGAAATACATGAAAAGTATCAAGAAAATTCCTCGGTTAATGCTCGCGATCGTGCCGCCGTGCTATTAAAGTTTACTGAATGGTTAGACCTTTCGAACAATTCAGCGTCCGAACAAATTATTAAACAATATCAGGATATTTTTCAGATTGATTCTAAATGGGATAAACCATATTACTCTATTGGCTTATACTATAGTAGACTACTTGAGCGCAAAAAAGCAGAGGGTTATATTACTAATGGTCGTTTTGAGTACAGGGCAATATCTTACTTTTTATTGGCATTTGAAAAGAACACTGCTAAAGTAAGAGAAAATTTGCCCAAAGTTATCACGTTTTGGCTAGATATTGCGGCCGCATCAATTTCTGAAGCTCCTGGAAACAGAAAGGAAATGCTGAGTAAGGCTACGGAAGATATATGTAGTCATGTTGAAGAAGCGCTGCAGCATTGTCCCACTTATATTTGGTACTTTGTTTTGACTCAGTTGTTATCTAGGTTATTACATTCTCATCAATCATCGGCCCAGATAATAATGCACATACTGCTAAGTTTGGCTGTTGAATACCCCTCTCATATTTTATGGTATATCACAGCCCTTGTAAATTCCAATTCTTCAAAAAGAGTTCTTCGTGGTAAGCATATTTTAGAAAAGTATAGACAACATTCGCAAAATCCTCATGATCTAGTTTCTAGTGCATTGGATTTAACGAAAGCATTAACTCGTGTCTGTTTGCAAGATGTCAAAAGCATTACAAGTAGATCAGGCAAATCTTTAGAAAAAGACTTCAAATTTGACATGAACGTGGCCCCATCTGCAATGGTTGTTCCAGTAAGAAAAAATTTAGACATCATTTCACCACTAGAGTCTAACTCAATGAGGGGCTATCAACCATTTAGGCCGGTTGTTTCTATAATTAGATTCGGATCATCTTATAAAGTGTTTTCTTCATTAAAGAAGCCAAAACAATTGAACATAATAGGTTCAGATGGCAACATTTATGGGATCATGTGTAAGAAGGAAGATGTCCGACAAGATAACCAATATATGCAGTTCGCCACAACAATGGATTTTCTTCTGAGTAAGGACATAGCTTCAAGAAAAAGAAGCCTGGGCATAAATATTTACTCCGTACTATCTCTTCGAGAAGACTGTGGGATATTGGAAATGGTACCGAATGTTGTAACTTTAAGATCTATTCTTTCTACAAAGTACGAAAGTCTGAAAATTAAGTATAGCCTGAAAAGTCTACATGATAGGTGGCAGCACACCGCAGTAGATGGAAAACTCGAGTTTTACATGGAACAGGTAGATAAATTTCCTCCAATCTTGTACCAATGGTTTTTAGAAAACTTTCCTGATCCAATCAATTGGTTCAACGCCAGGAATACGTATGCCAGATCTTACGCCGTCATGGCAATGGTTGGCCATATATTAGGTCTAGGTGATAGGCACTGTGAAAACATATTACTAGATATACAGACGGGTAAAGTTCTTCATGTAGACTTCGACTGTTTATTTGAGAAAGGCAAAAGGTTACCTGTCCCAGAAATTGTTCCCTTCAGACTAACACCAAATTTATTGGATGCGTTGGGCATAATTGGGACAGAAGGAACATTTAAGAAGTCTAGTGAAGTCACGTTGGCTTTAATGAGAAAAAATGAAGTAGCGTTGATGAATGTGATCGAAACAATTATGTACGATAGAAACATGGACCACTCAATTCAAAAAGCGCTAAAGGTCTTAAGAAACAAAATCCGCGGTATAGATCCGCAGGATGGCCTGGTATTGAGTGTTGCTGGCCAAACAGAAACATTGATCCAAGAAGCAACATCAGAAGACAATCTAAGCAAGATGTATATTGGTTGGCTTCCATTTTGGTAACGACTTTCCACCATTTTCGGCAACAGACGAACTTCCTCTTGATCTAACCATCACTGCAGGTGCTTTTCTCCGGCGGAGTTAATAGATACTTATCCCCGCTTCATGTCATACTATCTCTCTTAACAGGGATGTTGACACCATATAAGTTAACATAACATATACGTACGTAATAATATTAAGGACTATCTCGCATTTCAAAAGAGAAACAACCTAATCAAGCCTTATTATAAGAGCAAATTATTCAAAAAAAGTCTACGGAGAAAATTATTATGGTGGTTTTAGACAAGAAGTTATTGGAAAGATTGACTTCTCGTAAGGTTCCCTTAGAAGAGCTCGAAGATATGGAAAAACGATGCTTTTTGTCTACTTTTACATATCAAGATGCCTTTGATTTGGGGACTTACATAAGAAATGCAGTTAAAGAAAATTTCCCCGAAAAACCAGTTGCAATTGATATCTCCTTACCAAATGGGCATTGCTTGTTTCGCACAGTGACCTACGGTGGCAGTGCATTGGACAATGATTTTTGGATCCAGAGAAAGAAGAAGACAGCGCTTCGATTTGGTCATTCAAGTTTCTATATGGGCTGCAAGAAAGGTGACAAAACACCGGAGGAAAAGTTTTTTGTGGACTCAAAAGAATACGCTTTCCATGGAGGTGCTGTCCTAATACAATCGGAGAGAAGTGACTACCCCTATGCCTGCTTAACTATAAGTGGATTGAAGCAGGAAGAAGACCATTTAATGGCAGTCAGCTCTTTAATTGCATTTGCTAATGAAAGTCTAGAAGAAGATTTGAATTTGGATTGAGAATGTAGGTAGAAGTAAAATAGAGGCTTGAACACCATAGAATATTTTTTACCCGTTACTAGTATAACTGTTATTTAGTCGTAAGCTTTTCATATATATATTGATTGTTTTGCCCTTGAAAAAATACACAGCACCAATGCAGTCCTGTTTGTTTTAGTGATCTCTTAGCAATGTATTTTCAAGGTTGAAAATTTAAACGATCACTATTTTGATTGCGTAAGAAATGCGGAAGTAAACCATTTATTCTCCACTTCCACTTCAATTTTCTTCTTGCTTCCAAAAACCAATTCATTGATTTAGAGCCCATTGCATCTTTATTAAAATGATGTTTGATTGACTTATCATTTTCTAGCAATTGCAACTGCAATCGTTCTATTAGTTCCTTAGAGAAGCTGTCCTTTTTTTTTGATATTTCCTTTTTAAGGTCGATCTTGTTATCTTCTATGTGCCTATTTATTTTTTTTGGAACATCTGTCGATAAATGAAACGGTTCTGCTGAATTCTCTAGATCACTAAAAGTACCGCTGCTTAGATTTGATTCATCCATAGATGATTCGAACTCGCAGTTCTCAAAGATTTTAGCGGCTTCTTCATATCTAACTGTGCATTGCTCACATACAATTTCTTTATAGTATCCTGAATTTAAAAGTCTCGAGCTAATTTCATATAGGGCCTTTTCGCAGATGACACATTTCCTCAGTTGGGAATGAACATTTAATTCCGATAGATAAAGATCATCGTAACTTTTATTGGAAGATGGAATATTAACCAAGTTAACCACCATATTTTCAATGGAATTTGGTATGGAAATATCACTTATTTCAATTTCCTCTTTGATAAAATCTAAGGGGTTGTTACTTTCGTCCCTATTTTCTTCAGTATTCCTTAATATATGGGGTATCAGTGTTAGTGAATTCGGTTCAAAGCTATTTCTATTGGTTTCCTTATTAATTTCAGAATATGAATTTTTTACTCTCAGCGGGATATGATTATCTCTTCTTTTACTTAGTTTTGATTTCAAATCTGAAATAGATACCATTTTTTTTGTTGATTTACTTTGGGTATACGGTATGTAGTCTTCAACCAGGACTAGCGGTGGTATATCCTGAGAAGTATTTTCTGTTAGCTCGTAGTTTTTTGTATCTAAACTCGGCCCATAACTGACGTACCTATTACGTTTGTTGTTATGCACTCGCAGTTCATTTACAGGATTCAACCTGGGCCGTTTTTTATTGTTGTTGTATTCGTTGTTTCCACTGTCATCTTCATTAGTTTCGATATTGCATGGAGGCGCAATTGGCAAAGACGTAAAGCTCTTGTCATCAATTAGATCTAATTTGGAAACAGATTGGTACAATTTGGATGGAATTTTAGGCTTGGCACCTATCAATTGTGAGCGACGCTTTCTTACATTCAATAACTGTTGGTTCTGATTTTCACTTTGACTATTGCCTTGGTATGGAGAATTTCTCTGCAATGGTTTTGCCTGCTTCGAAGGAGTGCTGTTACTATCGAAGATAAATTCCTTCTTTTCAAATTGCCATTGTAACATGGAGTTATTCTCTATATCCTGGACGACTGGAGGAGTCAAGGGCCTGGAAAGTACGGATCCTGTAGAAATATCACTGGCAATTATACTGAGTTTATTGTTGGTGTTGCTATTCATATTTGAGCTGGTATTGGACGAAAGCAAGGATAATGAGTTTGTGTCTACTGACTCCAACACCCTAGGCTGGATTTGATCTTTCTCCATCCTTTAATTTTAACCTTTTAATTAGTGGTTGGATCAAGTTTTCGAGACTATTCCAATCTGTGACTTGTTGGATAAATAGTTTTTGACTCGTTTAGTATAATCCTTTTTTCTAAAAGTGCTTAGAGTTCTCTAAGATGTTCTTGTTTACAATGTGAGCGATTTAGGAAATTTCCTAAAAATGGCCGAGGCGGCGCTAGCATTCTACGAAAGGTGAGATAACGCTTCGTTATCGAAAAATGTCAGGGGACAGGGGTTATATAAGAACGAAAATTGTCATCCTGCATTTTTTCTTTAAAACAGCTATACAAAAAGTGATACCGACATACAATGAAGTATCTAAACTTAGTTTTCGTGCTTCAGCTTCTTATTAGCATCAAATACGCCTCATTCGGCCGAGCCTTTTCTCTTTTTGAAGATGATACCACCTTTGCCAATTTGGATAAACAGCTAAAGCTTCCACAGAATACACAGCAAACCCTTAAATTGGACCGTTTGAATCACGATGATCCGCTGTTTACAACTTTTATTTCTTCTGTGGACACAGATTACAGTTTGAGACTTAGAACAGTAGATCCTTCTAAACTAGGAATTGACACCGTAAAACAATGGTCGGGTTACATGGACTATAAGGATTCCAAACACTTTTTTTACTGGTTTTTTGAAAGTAGGAACGATCCTGCTAACGACCCAATTATTCTTTGGTTAAATGGTGGACCTGGTTGTTCCTCGTTTACTGGGTTGCTATTTGAACTAGGCCCCTCATCAATTGGCGCCGATATGAAACCAATCCACAATCCCTATTCTTGGAATAATAACGCTTCAATGATCTTCTTAGAACAGCCACTCGGAGTCGGCTTTTCCTATGGTGATGAAAAAGTCTCCTCTACAAAATTAGCAGGCAAAGATGCGTACATTTTCCTGGAATTGTTTTTTGAAGCTTTTCCTCATTTACGCTCCAACGATTTCCACATTGCAGGCGAATCCTATGCAGGACATTATATCCCTCAAATTGCACATGAGATCGTTGTCAAGAACCCTGAAAGAACGTTCAATTTAACTTCAGTTATGATTGGTAATGGTATCACAGACCCTTTGATTCAAGCAGATTATTATGAACCAATGGCATGCGGGAAAGGGGGCTATCACCCTGTTCTCTCATCAGAAGAATGTGAGAAAATGAGTAAAGCTGCAGGTCGTTGTCGTAGGTTGAACAAGTTATGTTATGCTTCTAAATCAAGTTTACCATGCATAGTCGCCACTGCTTACTGTGACTCTGCACTTTTGGAACCGTACATTAACACAGGACTCAACGTCTATGACATTAGAGGGCCCTGTGAAGATAATAGTACTGATGGTATGTGTTATACAGGTCTCCGCTATGTCGACCAGTATATGAATTTTCCTGAAGTTCAAGAAACGCTAGGGTCCGACGTGCATAATTATTCTGGCTGTGATAATGACGTGTTCACCGGATTTTTGTTTACGGGCGATGGAAGTAAACCATTTCAACAATATATTGCTGAATTATTAAATCACAACATTCCGGTATTAATATATGCGGGTGATAAGGATTATATTTGTAATTGGCTGGGAAACCATGCTTGGTCCAATGAGTTGGAATGGATCAATAAACGTAGGTATCAGAGAAGGATGTTAAGACCATGGGTCAGTAAAGAAACAGGTGAAGAGTTGGGACAAGTCAAGAACTATGGCCCTTTCACCTTTTTGAGAATATACGATGCCGGTCATATGGTGCCCTATGATCAACCGGAGGCAAGTTTGGAAATGGTCAACAGTTGGATTTCCGGTAATCGTGCTTTTTCGGATCTTTCCACCTTGGAAAATGCTAGTTAGTAGTGCTCTAAAAATGTTTCACTCTTAACCTTGCAATCATTATACTTTACACAAATCTCTACGTTTCATTTAATTTAAAATCTACAATCCAACAAATATAAAACAAAATATAATTATAAGGAAAAACGTATATAATCACTGCAATACTCTAATTTAAAATTAGGAGCACGACATTCTTGCCAGTATCATTGTTGCTAATCTTTTTCTCTCATAAATTGCCACTTGATGTTCACCCTCTCCTTTTAACTTTTCTATATGTTCCTGATCAAAAATATCCAGAGGCTTCACAACTGACAAGCCTCTCTTTTTTAAAAGTTCGACCATTTCATCATTAAATTCCTCTAGGTAATTAAACTCACTGTGTGTAACAAGCATCCCAATCAATTCAAAAGAGACAGCAACCGCTTCAGATGATTGTTCTAGGGTTGATAACCTCCTGAATTCCTTTCTAGTCAGCGTATAGAACCTGAATACACAAATAGGGTTGACTTTGAGCAAATACCTCATCAATAGAGCAAAACGGAATTTACATGGTTCGTCTGACATAACACAGCTAAACAAAAGTGCTCCTTGGTATAAGACTATATTAGATTTATCTGAGTCTGAACTTAGCCAGTTGATCAAAGTAAGTGGCACTTTTAGTGTATTATTTAAAGGTACCAGTTCATCTTCGAAGCCGACTTCAAGTAACAAGGTAGAAAGTTGTTCAGGACTTAAGACCAAATGGAGTAAGAAAAGGTAACAAAGATAATCGGAGGATTTTGGGTTGGACTTTCTTTCGTAATATGTATTCTTGAAAAGGGCCTGTAGACAATCTAATGCGGCTCCTTTTACGACAGGAATGGATAAACCGTTTGCAATGAAACCTAAAATAATATGAGGAAAATTATCTTCGTTCCATATGCATCCATTGTATGACTCTAACTTAGCCAAAAGCGTAGCAGCAAAATTTCTAGATTCCATTAATTTTTTGGCTAGCGATTTGCCATCGAATCCAAGTTGAAGATGGACCGTGTACAGTCGCTTCAAACAATTTACCATGAACAGGAGACCACCTTCAAAGAGTAAAGGATGAGGGGATTCAACACATATTGTAGCAAGCCAAAATAGCTCTTTCATTAATTCTGAAGAAGGATCTAACCCTTCGACAATTTTGCTGTAAGTAAAGACATGAGCTATAATGATGAACATTTGTTCATCATCCACAACTGGCTCTGCGAAGACCTTCATGGTTTCAACTAAAAGTTCTTTACAAAGGAAAAGGGACGTGTGCGACTTACTCATTATACCTAGAATCATCATAGCTCTCGCAGAGAAGAACGACCGATGGCCAAAAATCGCATCCATCAAATATTTCTTATATTTTGCCTCCCATTGTGCACCCTCTGAAATAGAACCATATTCCATCAATAGCATAATGTTTTTAGTGAAGAGATCTAATGTTCCGAATTTACTGGAGAAGGAGGAAGCGGCAAAATTTGGTAAAACTCTACCTTTTTCTTGGCTAAAACCGGAGATAAAGTTCAACTTTTGACGTGCGAATGTTGCACAGACGATATCCAAATTTTTCCTATTCCTTTCAGGTAAGGACTCATTGTTGGTTAAAGAATGACAAACATTCATCAACAACTCGTACAATGAGACTCTTATTTCCGAAGGACCGACATCAATTAACAGAGACACAGCGAAAAGAATCTCCGGTAAATACATCTGGGAAAGTAAGGGTGATTCAAAGAAAATTGACACACTAATTTTTGATAAAATAGTAAGCTCAGACCAACTGTGTGCGGAAGCCTCAACTGCTAGAGAAGGTAGAAAAGATTTGATCATATTTATTAGCTTCTCTATTACCTGACAAGCAATCTCTGTCGTTGGAAAACTGGTTAGTATTGACACAGCTTTCATCCAGTCTCTGTTTTCTGAATCTCTATCCAGCGCATGACTTACTATTTCTTCAACTATCACGTTCGTGAGACGACCATCCAATGCCAGTAAAAACCAAATCTGTTGAAGGTAAGCTGTCGTGAAATTTGGCTCTTTGACCGTCAACCTGATTAAGCTATAGATTATACGTGAAATCGCCTCTGGTCCCTCTTCGTCATTTGCCAAATATACATGTTCATATAAGTTTGGTACCCAGTATGACAATGAACAGACAACCGTAGGAATATGTTCTTGAGGAATCACGTCGTTTTCAAGGCCATCCAGCATATATTTCCATATATATGGAGTTAGTTCCGTTGAAGATTCTGAAAAAGCCTTGAAAATTAGGGCCAAGAACGTGGTGGTATCATCGGGTACATATGTCTCTGGGGATTTGTGAAGCCTTGTCCCAAAATCTAAATTAAATGCTTCTTGCGTTGCCACGAGAAGGTTGTATGATATGTTTTTGACGAGATCATCCTCATTGAATAAACCTACAAGGATCACCAATGACAAATGTGATATAATTTCACCAACTTCTTTAACATTGCAGTAAGAAGCATTAACTGCTGAAGAGGATGTTGAAAATGAAATATCGTTCGAAAAATCCGTACCAAAGTCTTCTTCCATCTTTAACTGGGCATAATAAAACATTTTCACAATTTCTAGGTACTTCGGACTGCAAAATACCAACTTTTCTTCATTATCAAGACTTAACGTAAATTCCGAGGAAACGCCTGTGGTGTTAGAGACATCGACTGAAATTAAATTTGATATCTTGTAAACATTGTTGAATTTGATGCTGAATGTCCTGTTTGATACGGTAACCTTGTACAACTGCGGAATCTCATGTAAAACTTGGAAGTATTTGTTTCCTATCTTCAAGGACACGGGACAAAACTTCTTTTTTTCCTTGTCATAAAGGGTAATATCATGCAAAGTAACTCTTACATCTTTCAAAACTTCCAAACTCCTACCACTCAATCCTAAGGACTTTATCAAACTTTGGTCAGTATTGCTGTTGATGAAACAACGGGGAATTGTAGTGACCAAGTACGGATTTTCTACAGTATATGATGAGGCCCATTGGTCCATAAATGATTTGTTGACGTTGAAGTAATAACATCCCATACAATTACTTGATGCTTGCTCTGGTATCAAACTGAAAAATAGAGTAGTCAATTTTTGGAAATTAGCCTTACCCCCATAAAAGGTGGTACAATCGATAACTACATAATGTTTAGAGCACCACATTCTTGCATATATCTGCAGAACTTTATAGACCAGTGAGTCCATTACAAAATTATTGTACTCGCAATTGGTAAAAGTTACGACAATGATTTGTATGCCATCCAATGTCATTGCTTCATGTACAAATGGCGCATTATCCTCTTCTTCTTCTTTCATGTCCACTTTTTTGAAGGCATAGCGACTCATGAATTCATACAATGAAGGATATTTTTCCCGATTCTCGACTACAAAAGGAGGAATTTCATTTTTTATTTCCATGCTAGGTTGTCCCAATACACCAAGAATTTTGTCGTTGAGCATAACAGTATTTTTCAAAAAGCTGAACTCCCCTGGTAATTTGGATTCATTAATAATTTCTTTTCTTATGGTAAACTCATTGAGGTAAAAGAATTTATGCAAAAATGAGTAGTCAAAGCTTATTGGTGTCGGATCTTCTCTTACATTGACGGTGAAATTGTTAGTCGGTATCTTGCACAATTCAGACAAAAAA
Organism: Saccharomyces cerevisiae S288C; assembly: GCF_000146045.2. NCBI lineage: Eukaryota > Fungi > Ascomycota > Saccharomycetes > Saccharomycetales > Saccharomycetaceae > Saccharomyces > Saccharomyces cerevisiae. The sequence goes on from NC_001134.8 coordinate 520,855, forward strand.
TTGAATATTTTATCACTACAGGTTTTCAAAAACTCTTCTTTTGAAACTAAGATATCTTTCTTGAATATATTTTCCCTGCCATTAGCTAAACTTTGAATAACTTTAGCTAGTGTAATAAAGGGCTTTCTGTCATGGGCGTGCGTAACAATAATGATATTTTCCGAATCAGGACTAACTAAAGCAGGCCCGATAAACCTCAAGAAAACGAATGACCCAACGGCAATATATGCGTATTCTGGAAAATTTACACTAGCAGCATTGTAAATTGTTTTACAGATATCAACTAATTCTATTGGGAAATCATCAATAGAACTTGTAATTGCGTCAATTAATCTTGTCATGTACTTCTCAAATAAGTCTAACATCTTTTCGGAGTTTTCGGATCCTGGTTTCATCTTATCAATTTCAAAAGACTCCTTGTTATCCACTATCCCTTGCAAAACGGGTCTCAAAGTTTTTATCAAATATTTGTTACCTCTAGATCTAGTGTAAAGTGACAAAGCCCTTGTTGCACAACTATTTCTTCTGAGAATATCGTCTGATCTTGCGGCCCGTTTGATTTCTTGTTTAAGGAGCTCAGTAACAAGGATATGAGACGCATTTCTAGTGTCAAAGGCGTTTAAGAATCCACCAGCATATAAATCAACATCAGCAGGAGAACACGCTAAACTTCCGAAAAATGCTAATATTGGGTTCTTGATTATATATTTCAGGAAGTCGTCTATAGCTAGCATTTTATCCATTTCATGTTTCTCAGGGTTAACTGGATAGTTGGTTACTATGTCGATGAAAACTCTTAAAAAGGCGATTCTGATATCTTTATTTGGAGAATAACCCATTGGTAAAGTGAATTTTAAAGAAACGTTGACATTGGCATTAGATAAGTTCGTTAGCGCTATTATTACATTTTCATTAAGTATACTGATCTTATGCCTTAATGAAACTGGAAACTGATTCAGGTCCGCGCTTTTCTCCAGACCTTTTAACAAAATAGTAAAGTGATTGCCAAATGATACTGTAGAAGATCTGTTCCAATCTTCTTTTGAGCTTGAAGGCGGTATTTCTAAAGGAACATTATGTGTTAGGTAAGCCAATGCTTTTGCAGATTCAATAGAAGTGTCGATATACAAAAAATCTTCGTCCCTTTTCTGCAAATCCATTTCCCTTAATGGTCTTGACAGGTTTTCAAAATCATAATCCTTATTAATAGATAGTTTGAACCAACCAATAACTAACTTCAACCATTTATTCTTTAAATGGAAATGATTTGAAATGCCCAGGTTCTTTTCAGAGTGCTCAAATGCTCTAAACATTTTCGACATTTGGATAATTCCCTTATAATATTTGGAGGACTTGATGGAAATTTTCTCCACTATTTCGATCAACTTATCGACCGCATCAAGCAAGTCCGTCGAAAAGAGTAGCATTATCTTTTCATCATCATCCCTCTTTAGTATAGTTCTTATTATAATTATTATCTGCTCTAGTAAAACAAACGATGAATCCTCATGTGACTTTGAAAGATCAATTGACATCAGTTCATCTATTTTCAGTCCTAGGTTGTTAAACAATAAGTTAAAAGATAGAGGATGCAACTCAATACTTAATATATCTCTCGAATTTTCTCTTGTTAATAGATTTGGATTATTCAACCATTGACATTGTTTTGAAATAAAGAAATTCATTTTTTTCGTTAACTCGAGTTTAAGACTTTTGTGCACCTCATAAGCGGGATTTCGTGACTCAAATGATAAGCTGTCTCCTTCATTATCTGGAGCGCTCTTGCTTTTTTCCAACTCTTGCATATCAGACAGAATACCTGACATAGAAGCTAGAATGCCTGCCAAGCTTCTAAAATCTACTAGTTCCTCTTGCGTAACTGATTTCGAACAGCTGAAGTAAAACCACTTCTTGTAAATCACGTCCATTGAATCCAAAAGGATTGAGTCGGATCCTTTGATATAAGTTAAAATATTATTTCTTAGACGCCGTTGCAAAGCCACTGATCCTGAGGCAGTGAAATTGTCCTGGGCCATAGCATCTATGAAATCAATATTGTAAATGGAATATTGATCCAAAGCGCCTACGTATTTTTGATAAAATCTCAAGGATCGTAGAAATTCACAACATGAAATTTTTATTAAGCGTGGCGTATTTCCACGACTGCAGTATAATGAAATGAAAATTCCACTTCCTACAGCACCAACTAATAATGGCAGCGTCAACCTCTCCGTCGTAATTATTGCCTGGACTAGGTTGTGTTTTTCTGCTAAATTTGATAAATAAGAACGGACTCGTTGAAATTTAACAATAATGTCTAGTAGCATCTCTCTCTTCGCATTTTCTAACTTCAAATCAAACAATGATGAAGCAAACAAAGTAACGGCATATGTACATAACAAATAATGGTCATTCAGTACTCTTGGGTCAAGATCATTATCAATGTCTTCAAAAGTAGCTATATAACTTAATGGGATTTCAATAAAAGCCCGCGCTGTAACTTGTAGTCTTTGATTAGAATCCAATATAGAGACAAAAAGTGGTTTTATAATATCCGTAAAAGTCTTCGGGAATTCTGTATTAGCATCTGGGCGTATAAACCAGTTGGTCATTCTTTTGAAAATGCTGAAAATGTTCATCATAATCTTTCTTGCTTCATCATTGTCACTCAGTATTACTCTTGAATAAGAAGGCTGTTTCAATTGTTTATCATCAGCAATTTTTTTTGTTTTGTTTGGTTTTGGAGATTTGATGTTTTTCAAAATAGTTGGGGTTGCCGTAATCGAATGATTAGAAGAAAATCCTGCACTTGACGAGAGGACTGAGAGCGGAGAAGGCAAGTCACTTTGTTGCAATTGCGGCGGAGAAGAATATGGACTTTGTCGTGATCTTTCAGAGTCGTTCGGTGAAGCGTATCTCTTAGTAGTAGGAACCCCAGATAATCTATGGGCTAACAAGTTTGCATTATTATTTTGTTGTGCCTCCAACGGATTAGTCAAAATGTTAGACAAGCTCAAATCAGAAGCACTTGATCTGTTCGATAAGGTTGGTAAGATTGATTGAATATCCCAGGTGCGCGTATTGGTGATATTGCTTCCTGAGTTAATTGATAAGGGTGATTGGGAAAGTGAAGAGACTAACGAGGCATCCGATGAGTTATGAATAATTTCGGTTGGCTCAGTGTAAACGCTTGTGGCAGCATCAAAACTGACATGATCATCATTAGAAAGTGTTCGCGCAGCGTCAAATTGATCTAAAATATGCCCATCCAATATAGAAGCAATAATCTTGGTTACATTATCGTCAAAATAAGGCGTTGCTTTCAACAAAATATCAGCAATTATGCAGAAAAGTCTCTTTAACACAGAGGAGGTTTTTTCTGCAATATCCTCATGAAGTTTTTTGGTGCTTACTAGGTGAAAAAATACCCTAAATCCTTCAGTGTATAACGATATTTTGGGAAGGTCTATGTGATTGAGTTCTTTTTCCAGTTGTAAATGTCTTAAAAATAAATCAGAATCCAGCTGTAAACCGCTTGCAAAAAACTCTAATTGTAAACGCCTATGTGTAAGGGGATTCCTTTCAACACAATGAGAAATAAAAGTATTTGCAGTGGCAGAATTCCAATTGGTGCCGACCTCTAAATTTTGACCCAACAAGTTGTAGAATCTCTTCGAAAAAATAACAGAAGCAATATTTGAATCGATTTGGGATATAGAAGACGTCATTGTCATTAAGAATAGAATGGACCTGATAGAGTCAATCAAGGAAACATCTGAAACGAACTGTCCCCCATTCAAATTTCTAATCAAATATGTCAAAAATTTAACGTTACGTTTCCTGCCTTGCTGTAAAGTAAGTTTTTTTAAGCCATGGGTGAGGTGCCTGATACTTGGGTTTTTGGATGCTGAGCCCCAACTTGAAGTATTAGAGTCCTTCGGATTAATATTCATTATCGGTTCCGAAATTTTTCTATACGAATTTGAGTTCATCTCATCATATACTTCACTGTCTAATAAGGTCAGAACCACCAAAAACCTTAATATGGCAGTATGGGAGGATAGTTCTGATCCGGTATAGTTGGAATACAGCTCCATAATATTTTCCATATAGTTTAAAGAAGACTGATCGTTCTGAGACTGAGAATTATTAACTCCTGCATGCATATTTGTATTTGTCATCGATGCATTAGAATGCTGAGAAGTATCCCAAAGAAACAAGGAGTTACTATCATCTAGATTGAGTGATTTTCTACTCGAGTTAAAGGATGAAATGTCATCTAAGGAAAATATGCGTTGTGGAATATTATTAAGATTAGCGCTGTTGTTATTGTTATTATTGTTGTTAGTATTCATAGTAGAGGGCGTATCTGCATCTGTTTTGGTAGTTGCAGCCGTAGTCGATGTGGAAGTATTCGCCTGTCCTAGTGTTGAAGTGATTGGAGATAACGGATACCCTAGGATGTTCGTGTTTAAGGGTGAACTCAATGATGCCATAGGGGAAGTAGGCGATGCATCATTCCCAGTAGAAAACTGAGACGGAGAAACATTGCCAGAAGCATTCACACTCGACTGCTTTATCGACGTTTTTGATATAGAGTTTGGACTATTAGTGTTGGTCGTCTTTGATGAAGAAGATGAATGATGAAGATGGTAGTGGTGGTCATTATTGACATTTGTTAATAATGATGATACACTAAAAGTGGAATAAACGTCATCGAATAACAGTGAGACTAGTTGGGATATAGACGTTTTATCAGAATTATTCGAACCACCATTATCAGATGAAGAAGACGGACTATTATAATCTGATGATATTAGATTGTTATAAATTTTGACGTATTCTTTTGGCCTTGCCATTATCCAAAATAAAAAAGCTTTGGAAGCATAATATAACAAAAGCGAATGAAAAATGGTCCTCTTCATGTAACTTGACAGGTGTTGTAGTATGTCCAGATATGCTAGCAGATTCTTATCAGTCAAATACTCACAACCAAATAAATCCAAGTGGTTTACTACGCCCAATTCGGTTGAGGTGTGTGATATCAATAAAGGTGCAACAACTTTTGTTTTGACACACTTTGTGAATTCAACATGATTGGAAGCAGATATGAATCTCTGGATATAATCTATTGTTAAATCTATTTTCTCGGTATATGCTGGATAGTTTCTCTTTTGTAAAAATTCCTGTGAATCGGGTAAAATACTCGATTTTGAGATAGTAGCGCTGCCAGAAAGATGGTGAGACATGTTCTGTAAAACCTTTAAAGTTCTTGTATTGAACTTCAGCTTAGAAATTTTACATAGTAACATCGTCGCCAAAGCTGGATTGATTCTCGTGTGCTTTGGCCTAGATGTATGGAAGTTTGGCCTGTGACTTGAAAATCCCGGTTTGTAATTATCGTTTCTAATTTTCTTGAAGTCATTGTTTTGATCCCAGTAATACTCAAAAACATCACTCAGTAATCTCAAAAGAACCAATATAGAATGGGCAATATCATCTGTAATATTGTCAGACGTAATTTCTTCATCTTGCACAATCAAGTCAATTAAACCTAATGTGTTTTCGATAATCGGGTTCAAGTCCTTAGTGATGGCTATATTCAAAATGATGGACCGACACGAATTGAAAACTGAATCTGCCTCCACATCAGCATATGTTTTCAAATTAGATTCTATGGGAAGAACAAGTAGAAGCCTATCAAAAAAAAGATGCTTGGTCAAAGAGTATTCCATTGGGAAATTTTTTTTGTCTTGCGGATCGCTTTGATTCATTTTAGAAAGAGCCTTAATCTTGTTGTATGTTATATGCTGAAGAAGAATGTTAAGTTTGAAGCTCTATTTGCAGGGCAAAAGATGATCACTTGACTTTATACGCTTTCGTTAAATAGCTTAACCACGCGCTGAAAACTACTATGAGCCCAATGCCAATAAAATGATCAAAGGCGTAAATGAAACCGGTACTGTGTAATAAGCGGAAAAAAAAAAAACAGTTAATTGTTTCAATCGTAATACAAAGCGAAAACCTTTAGTATATTAGTTTTATATGAGCAGTAACTCTTGTTATTCTCCTTCGAACACTGTTCATTTGCTCATCTTTTACTTAACGTTTTTACACATCTTTCTATATTGTATCCCTTTATGAAAAACTTCCAGGCGGTGTCGGCTCGCTTAGAGGGTAATACCAAAATTGTTCAACCCAGGGCCGTCGTTAACCTTGATTCTTTTGGAAAAGCTACTCGGCTGCGGTGGAACTACCTGCAATTGATACAAACAATAGTACAACTTATTACTTTGATGGCTATTAAGCATTATGAGCCCGATAGAGCCGAGGAGGTTTTGTAACAGTGTTTTGTCGCAGTATCTTGAGTGCGTCACACAGGCTTGTGGCAGAACAATAAAGATGTAGCCTTGCGGCTTGAGAAATTTGACCATGCGATGGCACATTGCACCGCGATCCCTGTGATTTTTGACAAAATTTAGCACTAGAGAGCATGATATCAGGTCGAATTTGTCGTTTTCATTTCTCGGTAGCGGTCTTTCCATAAAATCCTGCTTAATAACGCCTTCATGTTCCTCTAAATCTATACGAACCACATTTCTAAAAAGTGCACAACGGGATATGCGATTTCCGGAGCTCAATGAACCAATTTCTAATGCCACTGCTCCAGGACAATTTTCAAATGAGGACCTGATCCATTTCTCGAGCAACTTGGACGTGTCTCCTCCTCGTTCCTTCAATTGCCCGTTTTGACTGGCAATTTGGTAAGTTTCTAGTCCTCCCAATTTATTAATCTGATTCATTATGTAACCAAGTAATGTGTACATCACAGCCAAGTCAGAAGTATCCTTTGATTTGGATTCATTTTTAATTAATGAGTGCAGCCTCAGTAGTTGTGATTCCATAGCATCATTGAAGGACTGCGATTTGCCGTCTTCATAGTACTTGCCCAGTCTTACATTACCTTTAATACTTAACCTGATAATTTTGTCATTCTTCTCCTCGTTGGAATCATCTAGGTTTTCCTTAAGGCATAAAAACTTGCATATCGATTGACGCTTATTAATTAAATGGTGGAATCTTCTTATTATCCTTCTTGTCTTCTGTGGCTTGATTACTCTCGTCACGTTACTTCCTACTTGCTTCCTCTTGCCCGTAATACTCTTCGACTTTCTTGAATGCATTCCGCTGTATTAGTGGTATCGCTAAGCTGATACAAGATTGCCATCAAGGTCATGGCTAGCTCATCGATATTATAATTGTTATATTTTTTTTCACCTCACAAACCCGCCTCAAGGTTAGTTAGTCCGTACTTTTCTTTTTCTCTGAAAAACTTTTCCAGCGATGAGCTTATAAGAATTTCCATCTAAAAAAGTTATATTCGCCAACCTGCCCATCATTATCATCATAACCTCAGGTAGAAATTCTTTAGTCAAATACCGGCATAATCAGTTTTTCCATCATGGGTAAGAAAAGGGCTCCTCAAAAAGGAAAAACGGTCACAAAGCCACAGGAGATAATTGTAGATGAATCCAAATTGAACTGGAAACCAGTAGATATTCCGGACACTTTAGATGACTTTGGTGGATTTTATGGCTTGGAAGAAATTGACGGAGTGGACGTTAAAGTCGTGGATGGTAAAGTAACTTTCGTCACCAAAAAAGATTCAAAAGTGTTAAAAGATAGCAATAAGGAAAAAGTCGGAGATGATCAGGAATCTGTGGAAAATGAATCAGGGTCAGATTCGGAGTCCGAGCTCCTTGAATTCAAGAACTTGGACGATATTAAAGAAGGAGAGTTGAGTGCAGCATCTTATTCATCATCCGACGAGGATGAGCAAGGTAATATTGAGAGTTCAAAGTTAACCGATCCCAGTGAGGATGTGGATGAGGATGTGGATGAGGATGTTTTGAAAGAAAACGTCTTTAACAAAGACATTAATATCGATGATATTTCTCCTGTAAATTTACCTGAATGGACGAATCTTGCACCTCTCTCAATGACTATTTTGCAGAGCTTGCAGAATTTAAATTTTCTCAGACCTACAGAAATTCAAAAAAAGTCTATTCCAGTTATTATGCAAGGCGTAGACGTCATGGGGAAAGCCTCTACAGGTTCAGGTAAAACTTTAGCCTATGGTATTCCAATTGTAGAGAAACTGATCAGTAACTTCTCTCAGAAAAACAAGAAACCAATATCGTTAATCTTTACTCCTACAAGAGAACTGGCGCATCAAGTCACAGACCACTTAAAAAAGATCTGTGAGCCTGTTCTAGCGAAATCTCAGTACTCGATATTATCTTTGACAGGTGGACTCTCTATCCAAAAACAACAACGTCTATTAAAGTACGATAATAGTGGCCAAATTGTCATCGCAACACCAGGTAGATTTTTGGAACTGTTGGAAAAAGACAACACTTTAATCAAAAGATTCTCGAAAGTAAATACGCTAATCCTTGATGAGGCTGATAGGCTGTTACAAGACGGTCATTTCGACGAGTTCGAAAAAATCATTAAACATTTATTAGTAGAAAGAAGGAAAAACAGAGAAAACTCCGAGGGCAGTAGCAAAATTTGGCAAACTTTGATCTTTTCTGCAACATTCTCCATCGACTTGTTTGATAAGCTATCTTCTTCCCGTCAAGTTAAGGATAGAAGGTTTAAAAACAACGAAGATGAGCTAAATGCCGTAATACAACACTTAATGAGCAAAATTCACTTCAACTCAAAGCCGGTTATAATAGATACAAATCCTGAGTCAAAAGTGAGCTCTCAAATCAAAGAATCCTTAATTGAATGTCCTCCATTAGAACGTGACCTATACTGCTATTACTTTTTAACCATGTTCCCAGGTACAACTTTGATCTTTTGTAATGCCATTGACTCCGTGAAGAAATTGACCGTATACTTAAATAACCTAGGCATCCCAGCTTTTCAAATTCATTCTTCCATGACACAAAAGAACCGTTTGAAAAGCTTAGAAAGGTTCAAGCAACAAAGCGCTAAACAGAAAACAATAAATCATTCGAATCCGGATTCCGTTCAACTCTCAACAGTATTGATTGCAAGTGATGTTGCTGCTAGAGGTTTAGATATTCCGGGTGTTCAACACGTTATTCATTACCACTTACCAAGATCTACTGATATTTATATTCATAGATCAGGCAGAACTGCAAGAGCAGGTTCTGAAGGTGTCTCTGCCATGATATGCTCACCTCAAGAATCTATGGGCCCATTAAGAAAGTTAAGAAAAACTCTCGCTACAAAAAATAGTGTTTCGACGGATTTGAACTCTAGATCAACTAACAGAAAACCCATCAAGTGGCAAAACACTGTGCCTTTGTTACCAATTGAAACCGATATACTTTCACAACTCAGAGAAAGAAGTAGATTAGCAGGCGAACTGGCTGATCATGAAATTGCTTCTAATTCCCTAAGAAAAGATGACAATTGGTTAAAAAAGGCTGCTGATGAATTAGGTATTGACGTTGATTCCGACGAAGACGATATATCAAAGAGTAATTCGGACACTTTCTTACTAAAAAATAAAAATAAAAAAATGCAGAAGACTATAAATAAGGACAAGGTAAAAGCCATGAGAGCTACGTTGAACGAATTGTTATCAGTGCCTATACGTAAAGATAGAAGACAGAAATATTTGACAGGTGGGCTAGTGAATTTAGCTGATAACTTGGTCAAAAAAAGAGGTCATAATTCTATCATTGGTCATGAAAAGACAAACGCCTTAGAAACTTTGAAGAAAAAGAAAAAGAGAAATAATTAATCTCGAGGCTTTTGAAGAGAAACTCTCCTTTCACTGTATTTTCTACGTAATATACACGGTCCTCTAAACCCACTATGTACTTTCAACAAAGGAATTAGCTCAATATAGAGCAAAAGGTTTACCAAGTATATATTATATTGTACAAAAAATTAAAAGCGAATTTAATTTAAATCTGGCATCTAGTGATTAAATTCTTTTTGATTCGATTTTTTTCTCCCCCTTTTATTTATTTAAATGAAATCATAGTCGGATCCTTCATCTTCGTCATAATATTCATCCTCAGATTCATCAACTAGTTGTTCAAAATTAACTTTGTAACGCAGCATGGCACCAATACCACCAAAACCTGTGACAAATTGGGCACCTTCTGAAGATTTGTCTGTGATGAATTCCAAGGTAGCACCGAAGTTTTTGTAGTTAGCTGCTAGCCATTCAATTAAAGGTTCTTCGGAGACAACGTCCATTTCTTGGCCGGTAGCTTTGTCAATAGCAAACGACTTGTCCTTGGCTTCTGGTTCAGCGAATTTTATAACCTCATTATCCTCGGCATCTTTAAATGTATATCTGATAGTTTCCAAATTTTCGAAAACAATTAATTTTTCGACTGCACCTAAATCCAATGCCTTTAAAGTATCATCTATACCATAACAGAATTTACCAGTGTCCTGGGAAATTTCGTCAAAATATGCCTCCAATAATTTCTTTTCTTGAACATACTTGACATTGGCCAACGCTTCGGCAGAAAGTTCGATAGCCTGGTTGAAACCGTTTTCACCACCATAAGAAACATCCACGATGGAAATAACCTTACATGCTAGTCTTGGATCGAATAATTCAGATTTAGCCAAATCGGTCTTAAAGTCAGCAGAACCAGCTAAAATTAAACCCTTAACATTGACTTTGTCATTAGTAATAAAATTTTGAACAGCAACTTCGGCGACCTTTCTCACATAATTATGTCTTTTTTCTTCTCTTAAACGAGCAAAACGAAGCGCAGATTGACCACCTCTACCATGCTTTTTTGGCAGATCGACAGTAAATTTATGTAAAACAGTTCTCGTATTACCGGACACAGAACCAAACAAAGTACCTTGACCGTCCATGACTATAAAACCGAACTTGTCGTCAGCTTGAAGCAATTCCGAAAGAACTTCTGTATGAAATTTGTTATCACACAAATATAAGGATGTGTTGATAGGTTTGTAAGGTTCGATGTCAAAAGTGACCTTTTTTTCTTTACCATCTTCAGTGATGATATCACCACAATATAAAACTAAACCGTTCTTGGGCAAAGTATTATATAGCTTCAACTTTTGTTGGGTGGAAGTGATAGCAGATAAAACGGAAAGACGATTAACCCTAGATTTAATATTCGAGGCAGTACCATATTCATCTGTTAACATTTTTTGGTACAGTGGAATTTGACCCTTAGGAGGAATAACTAAGGAAATCATAGAAGTACCATTACCTCTAGCTTTTTCTAAAGATTGGACCAACTTCTTGACCTTCCAGATCTCAATATTTTTTTCAACCTCGTTATCCATTATTGAAGTATTTCCTTTGTCTATTTCTGTAGTCTTAATAAGGAGACAAGCCGAAATGAATTAAGAAATAAAGGTGTCGTTAAGGCCACACCAACAGTATATCAGTTAAAAATACAGTGATGTATTTCATTGATTTGACGCTTAGCACTGGATTTCTGAAAAAATTTTTCATTCAGGGTCAACGGAATAATCCGGGTAATAAAGACGGCGCTATCAAACGGTATTACTGAAAAATGTACAAATGATGAGAGAGCAAGTGACTTAAGTATTCTTCGTACATGCGGTAGCGACAGATTGTAGTTTATGATCTGGTTATAATACCATGTATAAATTGGAAGGATCTAAGCTAAAGTAAATTATGAATTGAATACTGCCCTTCAAAAATTAGATTTTGACAGGATGCTTTTTAACAAGTCTGTTATCCTCTTCATGGAATCACAAATTTAACCAGATATTTGCAGCAGCTATTGGGGGAAATGATGTAGCTAAGGTCTACCTCATACTGCTCATATCCAGCTTTTTACTTACTTTTCGTTTCAAGGCTCCCATACTATCTATAATGAGTAGAAATATCAGATGACTATGTCATTTTGAAGTTGGTTAGAATTTGCTTTTTGGTTTCGACAGCATGTGCACATTCATCATTGACCTTCGCTAAAGGTAGCGCCACCAAAAAGGAGCAATGAATTGAAATAAAGTTCTCAGTCCTCTACTTGTCCAGTTCTTGGCACATTGTAGAGTCTTACGTCAAATGTTCTGTTGGCTCACATACGTGCTCTTCGTATTTTCCATGAATAACTTCAGCTATTTATGTAAATGACGCTCATACTCTTTATAAATCTGAAAATAAATAGCACGCATATACAAAGTGGATCAAGAGGCGTTATATCCAAACATTTCAGACAGAAGATTATATAATGTAACAGAAAAAGTTTTAAAAATTTTGGAATAAAGGAAAAGGTGGTTGGGGAAGAGAATAGAGCTACAGCAAGTAAAAAGGTGCTTTCCTCGAAGTTGCGTCGAAGATGAATGAAAGTAGTTGCTAATTCTTACTAGCACATGAAAAAAAAGGATATATATAATTTTACAAGTAGTGTCTTCATGACGGATTCATAGTCTATCCAAGCGTTTGCCCAAAATTTTGCAGTAAATTTAATGTTTTCTGTATAGGATAATGGTGCGCCATTCAAGTCCCGCGAAAAATGACTGATGTCTACAGGACAGGGGCGCAATATATGTTCTCTGACATTGCACCTTTTGAATATATCATGTGTTTGTTCTGCTATCTGCTTGTAGAAGGGTACGCTAACAGAGCCGGCGGCATTGTAAAAAGTTCTCCTTTCGCGGAAGGATGAGTCAAAAAGCATGTGACAATGAAATAATCAAATTGTGACATCTGCTGACGCGGGATCGTTCCTTCGTATTGTCTAGATTGTAATCTATATAACATACTACGAATATAAAAGAGGGACTACAAGATATTTCTAGCGCAAACTACTGCTTTACTGTCTCACAATGTCTCTGATTGGAAGATACCTAAGAAAATTATTTAACTACATATCTACAAAATCAAAGCATCATGCCTTCGCAAGTCATTCCTGAAAAACAAAAGGCTATTGTCTTTTATGAGACAGATGGAAAATTGGAATATAAAGACGTCACAGTTCCGGAACCTAAGCCTAACGAAATTTTAGTCCACGTTAAATATTCTGGTGTTTGTCATAGTGACTTGCACGCGTGGCACGGTGATTGGCCATTTCAATTGAAATTTCCATTAATCGGTGGTCACGAAGGTGCTGGTGTTGTTGTTAAGTTGGGATCTAACGTTAAGGGCTGGAAAGTCGGTGATTTTGCAGGTATAAAATGGTTGAATGGGACTTGCATGTCCTGTGAATATTGTGAAGTAGGTAATGAATCTCAATGTCCTTATTTGGATGGTACTGGCTTCACACATGATGGTACTTTTCAAGAATACGCAACTGCCGATGCCGTTCAAGCTGCCCATATTCCACCAAACGTCAATCTTGCTGAAGTTGCCCCAATCTTGTGTGCAGGTATCACTGTTTATAAGGCGTTGAAAAGAGCCAATGTGATACCAGGCCAATGGGTCACTATATCCGGTGCATGCGGTGGCTTGGGTTCTCTGGCAATCCAATACGCCCTTGCTATGGGTTACAGGGTCATTGGTATCGATGGTGGTAATGCCAAGCGAAAGTTATTTGAACAATTAGGCGGAGAAATATTCATCGATTTCACGGAAGAAAAAGACATTGTTGGTGCTATAATAAAGGCCACTAATGGCGGTTCTCATGGAGTTATTAATGTGTCTGTTTCTGAAGCAGCTATCGAGGCTTCTACGAGGTATTGTAGGCCCAATGGTACTGTCGTCCTGGTTGGTATGCCAGCTCATGCTTACTGCAATTCCGATGTTTTCAATCAAGTTGTAAAATCAATCTCCATCGTTGGATCTTGTGTTGGAAATAGAGCTGATACAAGGGAGGCTTTAGATTTCTTCGCCAGAGGTTTGATCAAATCTCCGATCCACTTAGCTGGCCTATCGGATGTTCCTGAAATTTTTGCAAAGATGGAGAAGGGTGAAATTGTTGGTAGATATGTTGTTGAGACTTCTAAATGATCTTTTGTAACGAATTTGATGAATATATTTTTACTTTTTATATAAGCTATTTTGTAGATATTGACTTTTTACGATTTATTTGTAACAATGAGAATTACTCCATTTCTGAACTTCAGTAAATAGCGAGTGATTCTGTACTTTGCGAGAACCGGTGGACATTTGGTATTTTGCCTTACAAGAACAACCTATACAAACGTTTCAATATCTAATTCTTTGTAATCCATTGTTTTACGAGACATATAATGTGATATATAGATGAACTTTACGTATAAAATGATATATTTAAAACTAGCAACTGCGTGCGTAAGACAAACTGAAATAGGCCATTTACGGAAAAGAAATTTAATAATGTCGACTGGAAACTGAAACCAGGAGGAGTAGAAATTGGTTAAATTGATTAGCTAAAATTTACTCGTTGTGGACAGAGTTTGAGCCAAGCGGAATGTTTTCAAGGCTTTCTTTGTTTCGAAGGGCAGCTCTGGCTCCTGCCCCTATGAGAATGTCTTTTAGGACTATTTATCAAAAAACCGAGGATGAATTGCCCAGAAGGATCGTCCCAAAGCTAGCCACATTTTATTCGGCGAATCCTAACCATGAAGATCGTATTAATCGACTCGAAAGACTTCTAAGGAAATACATAAAACTGCCATCTCAGAACAACAATGAAGCACAACAAACAAAAGCTCCTTGGATTTCTTTCGATGAGTACGCTTTAATCGGCGGTGGTACGAAATTAAAGCCTACGCAATATACTCAGCTACTGTATATGTTGAATAAACTTCACAACATTGATCCTCAACTTACTAATGATGAAATCACATCCGAACTATCCCAATATTATAAAAAAAGTTCAATGCTTTCCAATAATATCAAAATCAAAACTTTAGATGAGTTTGGAAGAAGTATAGCCGTTGGAAAAAGGAAAAGTTCCACTGCGAAAGTATTCGTTGTTAGAGGTACAGGTGAGATATTAGTTAATGGTCGACAATTGAATGATTACTTCCTTAAGATGAAAGACAGAGAATCAATCATGTATCCACTTCAAGTGATCGAATCAGTTGGAAAGTACAATATTTTTGCGACAACGTCTGGAGGCGGACCTACGGGTCAGGCTGAATCAATCATGCACGCCATTGCGAAAGCTTTGGTTGTGTTCAATCCATTATTAAAATCCAGACTACATAAAGCTGGCGTCTTAACAAGAGATTACAGGCACGTCGAAAGAAAGAAGCCAGGAAAAAAGAAGGCAAGAAAGATGCCAACATGGGTCAAGAGATAGTCTTAGTGCATCTTGTTACCTCAATTTCGAACGGAAGCGTGCGTGCTCTGAGTTTTTTGACACATGCCAGAAGAAACGTTATATATTTTGCATACAACGCCGCCCAGCATTAGAAGCACAACTCTCGTTCGTTATTCCTGTAAATAAAGTTATATGTATTCGAATATTGCTCAGTTAGTATTTTCTTCTACTTACTGCACATAATACTTCATCTTTTTTTTCCTCTCACCCGCAAAGCAAAGGGGCCTTGCAGCAATGACTCAAATTCCATTGGAAAAAAGAAGGAGATGATAAGATGCAAATCAGAATAGATTTTACTATGACCGTTACATGTAAAAAGAGTCATAATATAAACCATAAATACTACAAATAACACCGGGTTCAGGCATATAAATAAACTATTCTCCTGTAATATCCCACAATATTTTGTTATAACCCAGACGTAATAGCCTCAAGCGAGCATCCCTAAATTTCTGCCATGAAGCTGATCCCAATTATTTTGAATGCTAAGAATCTCAGTGGGATGGCTGGATCCATATCAATATGCTGTTGGATTGTTGTGTTTGTACCACAGATTTATGAAAACTTCCGAAGACAGTCTGCGGAGGGATTATCACTGCTTTTCATTGTGTTGTGGCTATTAGGTGATATATTTAACGTCATGGGAGCTATGATGCAAAATTTACTCCCAACCATGATAATTTTAGCTGCTTACTATACATTGGCAGATTTAATTTTGTTAATACAGTGCATGTGGTATGACAAGGAGAAGAAGAGCATTTTACAAGAAGTCAAGAAAAATGTTGATCCTGTGCATTTGCCTCCAGCAAACCCCATAAATGAGACTGTCTTACAAGACGTTTTTAATGAATATGAGCCACTTTTGCCAAGGATAGAAGAAGAAGATAGCCAATCGTATAGCTCGCTTGAGCTTGGCAGAACAATAGTCGTAAAGGAAAGAGAGAATTTTTTCAATGACTTCTTAATTGTTTCAGGTGTACTTATTGCCGGAATTTTGTCATGGTATATATCTTACTGTTCCGGCCTAGATAACGGTATTCCTAAAAAAAAACCTGCGTTCGAACAGATTAATTTACCTGCACAAATTTTAGGGTATTTAAGTGCGATACTGTACTTGGGCTCTAGGATCCCTCAGATTGTTCTTAACTTCAAAAGAAAATCATGCGAAGGAGTCTCATTCCTATTCTTTTTATTTGCATGCTTAGGGAACACTTCTTTCATAATCTCAGTGCTCTCAGCATCTTGGCTTATCGGTAGCGCTGGTACGCTGTTGATGGACTTCACAGTTTTTATTCAATTTTTCCTTTACGCCAAACCTAAATACGAGAAAATACTAATAGATAATTAACTAGTTGGCTTCTATTAATCTTTCCACTTAAAACTCAAACTTACTCATATGCGCATCGGCTATAGCCCAGAACTAGTATTTTCATTTTATGGAGGAAACAAAATTACTAGCGCCATCACGGCTCAGTCGTTATTTTGGCGATGCCCTTTGCTGACACGCGTCTGAAAAAATACACAAAAAATAACACAAAAACGAGTAATGCCATTTCCTGGGTGGGGTCTCTATCCATAGAGGAAAAAAAGTGACAGGAAGGGGACAAATTCAACTATTCACTGTAGTCATCTAATAATTTTTTTAACTTAATCACACCAACAAAAACAAAAAAAAGCTAAAACTAGGTTGAAGGATTTTAAGAGAAGTTATTGCACCGGTGTATTAACATATATAAGGATACGTACGAACATAACATCATGTCCAGCTTAGCCGATACAGTAGAGGGTAGCGAGGCCAAACGCGGCAGATTTTCCAACAATGCATTAACCTCCGATACTGGTATTTTACAGAAAAATAGTACATTAAGAAACTGGTTTTTAAAACCGACAGCAGACCTAAAAAATAGTTGCGAAGATAGAGTTGAAGATGACGTCAATGATGTCTACTTAAATGACAAAAACTCACAAAAATCTGTTGAAGAAAGAAAACTAGGAAGAAAAGTTAGATCTTTTTTCAAACAAACAAACTCAAATAAGGACGAGTCTGTGTTGGAAGATGAAGATGATGCGTTAGTTTGGAAGAAAACTAGCAATAAGTGTGCAAAAAAGGAAAATTCCCATGACATCCAAAAAGGAAGTTTCACAAAAAAAATCAGAAACAGTATTTTCAAGAGTGCAAATGACGTGAAAGAATTCAGGAATGAAAATAACTTACTATTGCCCGTTGAACTTTCTTCTGATGATGAGAATGAGTCTCATTTCACTGATGCTAACTCACATGTTATGCAATCAAAAAGTCCCGAGAAAATACCTTCCAAGGATCAATGCTTGACTAAAGGCGCTAAGAATAAAGGTCTGAAAAAGGAATATGAAAAAAGTTTTGAAGAGTATAGCGACGACAGTGACGATGAATTTTCTCCTGCTACTCCACCGGAGAATGTTCTTGAAGGTCCTTACAAATTTGTGTTTCAGACACCAAACACATTTACATCTCAGCCTAATATAACAGTAGAAAATGATTTTCACAAAGGTGGGAGACATGTGATTGACTATCTGAACAAAAAATTGGCTACTATGAACATTGATATTGATTTGACTTCAGGGGGGAAACAAAACGTATCTTGGGAGGAAGAGCTCGACCAATTGAGCGACCACGTTATAGAAAGTATTACTAACCACATTTCAAAGGGTAGAATGCACGCACAAGAGAAGCAAGATGAGTTGGAAAAGTTAAAATTGGAGAATTTGAACTTGTCAACATTAAAGCAAGAAAATCTCCAACATAAGCAGGAAATTAACTCATTGAAAGACAACCTTGAATCCATTAGTAAAAAAAACAATGATCTTATATTGGAAATGAACAAATTGAAAAAAAAAAGTACGAATAATAAAACAAATGAGTACATATCTACGGATGAAAACGAAAATGAGGAGATTACCAAATCCAATATGGGTCCTGGCATTTTAGAACTGAACGTCAACGAAACTTCAAAAAAATTACAGCAATCCACATTCAAACCCTCGAAATATCTTCCAAGAGAAACGAGAAACAATGAAAATAGATTAAAACACTTGGAAAAGAGAATATTTGGCTTAGAAAAATCTCTTGAAAAAAAAAAAAAACAGGTAAGGGCTGACAGCGTTAGATTAGACTTGAATAGATATACTATCGACCAGTTTTTGACATTACTGAAAAGCCTCAGCGAGGTTTTGCAATTCCACAATGTTTATGGCAATGATTTGAAGGAAAACGACGATAATATTATAAAGATTGAAACCTGCTGTAGTGCGCTAAACATGAAAAATTGTTTCGAAGACTCCTCATTTCGTTTACAAGAAAACAGCTTCAAGAGGCAATTGGGCCCTCTGTTCGCAAACATCAACTTCTCCTTAATCGACCAACTGACAATGAACTTCAGGTTCTACGAGAGATCTGCCAATTTCCAGAAGGAAACAATAGGTGGGTTAAGAATGATGCTACAAGATAAGGATAACTATATCAAAACACTGATGCAACATTTGAAGAAAAAAGAGAGTACAAAGTTGATAAAAGACAGCAAGAATGGCGCCTCCACCTTAACATCTTAACAATTTCGTTTACTGAAAATGCTACTAGTATATAATCATTAAGTATCTAACTATCACTCAATAAAAATATTATAGATCGCTTAAAAACTCGTTTATTGCCGATTATAAATCCACCAAAAGCCGCTCTACCCTTACCTCCGCCTGGAAAAATTATAATATATAAAGTGAGCCTCGTAATACAGGGGTAAAAAGGAAAGAGGGGGATATCAAGCATCTGGACTTATTTGCACTATCTCCGCCTTCAATTGATAAAAGCGTCTTGATTTTAATCAACTGCTATCATGTCTTCTTCAGTAGCCTCAACCGAAAACATAGTCGAAAATATGTTGCATCCAAAGACTACAGAAATATACTTTTCACTCAACAATGGTGTTCGTATCCCAGCACTGGGTTTGGGGACAGCAAATCCTCACGAAAAGTTAGCTGAAACAAAACAAGCCGTAAAAGCTGCAATCAAAGCTGGATACAGGCACATTGATACTGCTTGGGCCTACGAGACAGAGCCATTCGTAGGTGAAGCCATCAAGGAGTTATTAGAAGATGGATCTATCAAAAGGGAGGATCTTTTCATAACCACAAAAGTGTGGCCGGTTCTATGGGACGAAGTGGACAGATCATTGAATGAATCTTTGAAAGCTTTAGGCTTGGAATACGTCGACTTGCTCTTGCAACATTGGCCGCTATGTTTTGAAAAGATTAAGGACCCTAAGGGGATCAGCGGACTGGTGAAGACTCCGGTTGATGATTCTGGAAAAACAATGTATGCTGCCGACGGTGACTATTTAGAAACTTACAAGCAATTGGAAAAAATTTACCTTGATCCTAACGATCATCGTGTGAGAGCCATTGGTGTCTCAAATTTTTCCATTGAGTATTTGGAACGTCTCATTAAGGAATGCAGAGTTAAGCCAACGGTGAACCAAGTGGAAACTCACCCTCACTTACCACAAATGGAACTAAGAAAGTTCTGCTTTATGCACGACATTCTGTTAACAGCATACTCACCATTAGGTTCCCATGGCGCACCAAACTTGAAAATCCCACTAGTGAAAAAGCTTGCCGAAAAGTACAATGTCACAGGAAATGACTTGCTAATTTCTTACCATATTAGACAAGGCACTATCGTAATTCCGAGATCCTTGAATCCAGTTAGGATTTCCTCGAGTATTGAATTCGCATCTTTGACAAAGGATGAATTACAAGAGTTGAACGACTTCGGTGAAAAATACCCAGTGAGATTCATCGATGAGCCATTTGCAGCCATCCTTCCAGAGTTTACTGGTAACGGACCAAACTTGGACAATTTAAAGTATTAAGACAACGACTTTATTTTCACTTTATTTAGTTCGCTTCTTAATCTTGTCAAAAACAAGATATTGTGTAATCGCCTCAAGTAAACAATATGTTTTTCATACGTGATTTGAAGTTTTTAAGTATCTGAAATACATACGCGCGCGTATGCATATGTATTAGTTAAATTACTCGAATGTCCTTTATATAATATTACATTTTTACACACACATTCTTGAAGAAGAAATCCCGATCGTAAAAAAAAACACCGTGCTCCAAATGGCCTTCAATCTTTTCGAATAATTTATTCGATTGTTCATTCTCATCTCTATAATCATTCGCCGTACGTTCAGGATATGACGCATCAAGCAGCGAAGCTAAACCTGTTGGAAATAAAGATCTGTCATAGTCATCGTCTTCTTCATCATCATCAGCACCATTATTACTATAATCATCATCATTGTCATCATCATCATCATCATCATCATCATCATCATCATCATCATCATCATCATCATCATCATCATTAATATTGTTGTCATTGTCATTATTGTTACTGTTACTGTAGTTATTGTTATTATTATTAATAGTACTACTACTATTATTGCCATTTTTATTATTATTATTATTATTATTATTATTATCGTCAGTATCATCAGCGCCAGTAGTCTCGTTATTATCAGTATTGGTACCATTACTATGATGATATTCCTCGCCTGGCTCAAGAGTTTTATTTTCCCACAATTTCGGAATGCTTGAAAATTGCAAGAAGTTCAAATCCTGGATTGTTATTTCATTGAAAATATTGAAGGACACTTCCATTTTTTCTTGGTCCTCTGTAACGAAACTACCAAATGCAGCCATCTTCTCTTTATTTATGAACGAAGTTTTCAAGAGCTCGACCATATCATCTTTTGATTCTCTCGTATGCTTAACTAACCTATTGAGAACACCCTCATAATAATTTGAATCAAAGGCATAGAATTTTGCGTATTTACTTGTCAGATTGAACTTTTCCATCGTACTCCGTAGAAAAAAAGTGTAAAAAAAAAGAGATGTTTGCCACTTCAGATTGTGTACTGAAAGACAGCGTTCTTCAGATCCAAGCATACGGGTATGTGTATCCCTCAATAATCCAATTATATAACCAGTCTCCATGGCATGTTCGTCATTAACCATAATCTCTGACAAATACAGAAACATGGAAAAAACCGTTGTGAGAGAAAAATACAGAAACTCATTCTGAACAGTAGGGTAGTATTCAAAATCTTTCAAAATATTAAGTACTTCGATGCAATTTCGCTTGAAATCCAATCTTGACCTTCTAATAATTTCAGCTATATCATGCCGGGAACTTTCCCGTTGATCTAAGTTATCTCCAATGATGGATATGACAAATAAACTCAGGGTTATCTTTTGATGGTACCATCTGAGGTGTAATAGAATAGTAGTACAACAACTCACTTCAAAATCTAACTTCGAAGAATCCAAAGATAAAATCCTCATGTTTTCCTTGTAATTTTCTAATGATAATATGGTGGGCAAATCGTCTCGCATTCTATCTAACGCCTTTTGATTTTCCAGTACATTTTCAATGATTTCATCTAGTGTATCGTCTAAAGTTGTTCTGATGGAAAAACATGAGTAATATATTTGAGACTCTATGAGGGATAATCTCGACAAAAAATATGATTGAATGTATGGTACATATTCAAGGTGATTCGCGAGTAAGTTTACAACGGATACAATATCTTTCACCCCTTCTAGTTTTGAATCATCGTATTTTATAGAAAGATTGGGCAGAATTTTATCTCTGAATAGTTCAACATAGCTTTCATCTGTTAATACATCAGTGTTTTCCTCCTTGAGAAAGGGCGGTCTTGACAACACCACAGAAAAGAATTTGTCTGTTGAAAAACAATAACACCACAAGCGTCTTCTTTTAATGATTTCATCAAGTTCTAGATCCTCATAGGTGGAATGTAAATTGAGCCGTAAATCCAAAGCCACTTTGATAGCAACGGATAGTACTTTGACCGCTGATGAAGCACTTATTTTTTGTTGGGCAAACTTTGCCAGTAACAGTAATGCCTTTAATGCCGTCATATCTGCGCGTGCTACAGACAGTTTATGGTAGTAATAGACAGAATTGAGAAAAGTGAAAGATCTGAGTCTCCATAATTCGAACTTCTCAAAATAATAGGTTTCATGATTATCTTCATCAACTAGCTCCTGCTTCTCCTCAAAATTTGTAACGGTGGCCCCAAGGCAGAGGCAGATATTTAGCAAAAATGCCTGTGATGATGTCAATCTTCCTTTAGCAGGATCAAAGTGCACGTCGGCAAATTGCAAACATTGATCTACATCCACTATGTGGAGAAGAGAGGCTAATGATGGACATTTTATATTTTTGAGCAAACGCTTTGCAATTGCTAAACGGGGCAGAGGATACAAAATATTATCACTAGATGGTGATGATGCGGATCGGAAAGAGAAGTCCAGGACCAGCTTGGTCTGTAAAATAGAATATTTGAAAGTAGTAGTAAACATTTCATTAATGGGCGAAAGAAATTCTTCGTCAGTTAAATGTGATAAAACATTTTGTCGAAAATGAAACATTTTTTGTTTTGTTAACAAGGCCTTTGAATATTGCTTTCTTTTAGGCCTTTTCATGTATTCTTTATCAATGACGTCAATTTTGCTTTTTTCAGCTAGCTTCTCTATTGTTCCCTTCATGTTTTTACAAATCTCTTCCAAAACAAAAACTTTCCCAGCAACCTTCGTATGGTTGAGTTCAATTTTTTCAAGCACTGTCCTGTCAATAGGAACAAAGTCAGGCCAAGTATCTTCTTTATCGCTTGCACTTTTGCCGGCAGAAACTCCAATATATTCTTGTGATAAGTTGGTGTGTAATTTCGGCGAGCTGTCTGTAGAAGAAGTATTTCTTGATCGCACGGCGATATCAAAATTTTCATCCTTGAACTTATTCTCCTTATCCAACCTCGGCTTCTTAACCGACTTCCCATTTCCCTTGTTATTCAAAGCTTCTTCTCGCCTTCTTTTCAGTTCTTCATGGAAATGAAACGTGCAATCTTTATTATACTTGATACAGTTTCTACATTTACCAGAAATCGGCTCGATTTCCGTACATCTAATCTTCCTCTTCCGACAATAATCACATGCTTTAGTCACTCTACTTTTGAAAGACTCCATGTTATATGCCAGAAAATTCTTATCAGCAGGCATCATATGAGCTAATGGGTGATGTCTTAAACGGTGATCCGGAAAAGGGCTCAACTGAGGCGACATTATTGTACCAGTTGGAACAGGCGGAAAATTTGATGGTACTGGAGGCATCGCAGGGACAGCGGGGCCCATTAAAACTCTTGTATTTTCGACTCTTTGATTATGTTTCTGGTTAGCTGCCCACTCAGAACTTTGCTTTTGTGTCTTATCCATGCTTCCATGACTACTTGTAATACCAGAATCCATATTCATTCACACAACTCCTGCTGGGCTTGTAATCATTGTTAACTTAAAAAAGAGTAGTCGTAATATAAAGTTTACTCTATTTTAAGTAGACTTTGGGCAGTGGCTGAAAATAGGCATGATAAATCAACATTTTCTGGCGGAGTAGGGTCAAAATGAAAATGTGGACCCTTTAGGGTATTATAAATATTTTTTAAAGGGCAATTTGAACTTTTTAGGTGCAAAGAAAATTCTGAAGGTATAAAAAAGAGGGTTCACCGGTGCTGCGGAAATAAAAGCGGAAATAAAGATGGAAATAAGGGCTAAAAGTTTCTTAAAACAAGTGCAAGGAGAGGGAGAGTTCCACTCTTGGCGCTGATGATATCTTCTATTTATATTGTTGAGATCATATGATGATAACGCAAAGTTGAAATTCTAACCGAATAGTAGTATAACATACTGGTTTTCTTTCTGTTCGAGGTATAAGAAAAGAAAGTACTTGGCTATATTCGGAGGAGGCAAGAAGGCGGCCAAGAGAGAGATATCTTCTTTGTCCTTTGAATTATGGCTTTTTTGAATATTTTCAAGCAAAAACGTGGTGATGAAGCTTCACAACTGAGCGCAAAGGGACGGGAGGAAATTTCTCAATCGATTAAGATATGCAAAAGTGACGATGCTGCTAACGAACATAGCTGCTCTGGTGATTGCAAAACAGAAATTGAAGAAGGAGAGCAGGCCTTTGCGAAACTAAAGATCGAACATGAAACTCCTTTGTTGAACTCTTCTAAAAC
This sequence comes from Saccharomyces cerevisiae S288C, assembly GCF_000146045.2. Taxonomy (NCBI): domain Eukaryota; kingdom Fungi; phylum Ascomycota; class Saccharomycetes; order Saccharomycetales; family Saccharomycetaceae; genus Saccharomyces; species Saccharomyces cerevisiae. The sequence continues at coordinate 545,255 of NC_001134.8, forward strand.
GCCAAAAATTCACTTCGTTGTCCCCACCTCTCAAATCGATTGGCAGCATGATGCCTGCCTCGAGGACCCAAAGTCAGTACAGTATAAAATTTCCCAGTGGTGTGATAAGAATTCAGCTAAATTTTCCAACGTGGGCACAGGCAAGACACTAAACTGTGCAGTTTCATCTTTACCTAAAGATATCATGGATATTGATGTTATGCGGGGAACCAAGAATAATGTACTTATTTTGCCTTACTTCATTTGGCTGAACGACCTTAGATCAGATGACGTCGAAGCAACGCTGGATGGTTTAGTTCCTGACTTATTAGACGAGAATATTTCAAGAGAGAAATTGCTAGAAACACGACCAAATGTTGCCGTTGCACGTGAACGTGCATTTGTATTTATATGTTCACATACTACGAGGGATAAACGATGCGGGATTACGGCACCCTATTTAAAGAAAGTTTTTGACAGTAAATTACAGGAACATGGGCTGTATAGGGACAATTCGGATTACAGGGCAGAGGGTGTCAAAATTGCATTTGTTAATCATGTTGGTGGTCACAAATTTGCTGCAAATGTTCAAATTTATTTACGAAATCCAAATACCTTAATTTGGTTGGGAAGAGTAACTCCAACCATAGTTCCTTCTATTGTCGAACATCTGATTGTTCCTGAAGAACCAACGTTGCCGTTTCCCGAAAAAGTTCGCTGTATTAAGAAATATCAAAGCTGGTAAAGGTTGGCCAGCAAAATACAATCTTTTGACGCCATAAAATTTGCCATCAGAGTAGCTTTTAAATGTACATAGTTCTAAAGCACGCATATATATTTATAACGCTAAGATGATAATGAAAAGTTTTATTTGCAAAAGGGATCCTGTATTTCAACTTTCCATACATGAAAGATTCTTTGGCCATTTTCTTAATCCATTTCATATTTTCATCTGATTTTTTTTCTGTTTTCCACTTGCTGCTCATTATTTCATTTTATAATTTTTGCAAACATGCAATATTTCGCCATATATTGAGAAAAGCAATTCTTCGTTGTTCCCAGTAAAGAAAGAACAAATGCAGATTTCTACCGCCACCGCTAGATTAAGAATTTTTTTTGGTTACTGATTTGAATCACATACGATGAGTTTTAGACATTTCAAGAGGAGACTTGACACAAGCTCAGCAGATGAAAGCTCTTCGGCGGATGAAGAGCATCCAGACCAAAACGTATCTCTAACAGAAAAATCAGCCTCATTAAGCCATAGTGATTTGGGCGGCGAAATTTTAAATGGTACAGGAAAGAACCGCACCCCCAATGATGGCCAAGAATCAAATGAAAGTGATGGGAGTCCCGAAAGTGATGAGAGTCCCGAAAGTGAAGAAAGTAGCGACAACAGTGATTCGAGCGATAGTGACGATATGAGACCTTTACCGAGGCCATTATTTATGAAGAAAAAGGCCAATAATTTGCAGAAAGCTACCAAGATAGATCAACCCTGGAATGCCCAAGATGACGCACGAGTTCTGCAAACAAAGAAGGAAAATATGATAAAAAACATCGACAAAGCTAATCAAGTGGCAAAGAACTACGAAACGATGAAGCTGAGACTTAACACCAATTACAGCACCAACGAAGAATTGATCAAGCAGTGCTTGCTCTTAGATGATAACGATGAAGTCGATTCAGAAAAGGAGAGACAGAAATGGTTTGAAAGGCAGAACGAACGAAAGCAAAAGCATAGAAGAATACAACTTGCGAAACAAAGAGAATCAGAAGAATATGAGGCAAAACGATTTGAAGCGATGCAAAAAGGCAAAGATGGGAATACCAAATACGACGTTATCTTGGACAAGGAGAAAGAGAAACTTGATCACAAAAAACAAAGATCGGCTGAAAAAGTAGAAAAATCTCACAATAACAACCGTTACAAGATTACAAGAACTAAAAATGTTGAATTTGGTGACCTAGGCAAGAATAGTAGAGATTACGAAGAAACTGAATATTCGGTTATATAACACCGCATCACACACACAAACCCACATGCCTTTCAGTTAGTTGATGTCGGGAAAATCCCGAAACAGAAAAAAGAGGCAAAGATGAAGATATCAAATTTTTTCGCAGAACCATTACATCTGGCTTTGGATACGATGAAACAATCTAGCAGAAATACAGTACCAACCTATTGGTAGCTTCTTTGTATTACTATCAACATTTTTAGAAGATATGTCTTTGACACCACTGTGTGAAGATTTACCACAATTTCTGCAAAACTATCTACCGAATGCTGGTCAAACGGAAAATACCATTGTGCCCTTTGTCACACTAACTTATGCTCAATCGCTCGACGCGAGAGTATCTAGGGGCCCTGGAGTGAGGACTACAATTTCACATCCCGAGACCAAAACAATGACGCATTATTTGAGACATCATCACGATGGAATACTCGTAGGAAGTGGAACAGTGCTAGCTGATAATCCTGGATTGAATTGTAAATGGGGTCCCGATCCGGCTGCAAATTCCCCAAGGCCAATAATAATAGATACAAAGCAAAAGTGGCGATTTGATGGTTCAAAAATGCAAGAACTTTTTATTAAACGACAGGGTAAGCCGCCAATCGTTGTTGTCACAAGTGAGCCCATTATAAAAGAACAACATGTAGACTACGCAATTTGTCCAATAAATGATACTACGAAATTGGTCGATTGGAAGAAATTGTTTGAGATATTAAAAGAAGAATTCAATATAAGGTCAGTAATGGTTGAAGGAGGTGCCAATGTAATAAATCAGTTGTTGCTGAGGAGCGATATTGTCAACAGTCTTATAATAACTATTGGATCAACATTTCTGGGTAGCTCAGGCACCGAAGTTAGCCCACCCCAAACAGTAAATTTAAAGGATATGTCATGGTGGAAGGGCATTACCGATGTGGTGCTTTGTGCGAGACTGGCCGATGACTAATAGTGTTAGAACTCCACCTTCTGTGTAATTTCTTTCTGAAATTAGTGAAAAAAACGCGCCTTTCAAATTTTCATACTAGTGATTGGTTTATTGCAGATTATTTATTTCTAATTGTACATATTCTTGTTATTTTATATTATATGAAAGGGGTAAATCCAAATGCCACTCTACATACAGATTCTGTAACTGGCATAACGACCAGAGGTTTCACTTTTTCTTATGATTTTAACTACTTCGCCTCTTTTCAATCCCAAGTATAAGGCTACAGGATCAGCTCTTTGAATTCTTGGCAATTGGGATTCCTTCAATCTATACCTTTTTAAAAGCTCTCTTTTCTCATCACTACTCAATCTGATATGCTTTGGAACCAATTCGTGGTGAGTAATATTAACCACTAAGGCAGCTTCATTAAAAGTTTCAATGGTGGCTGGTGGTATAGAAGGCACCAATTTCATTGCACTTGGTGTAATATTATTTTGGTAAACAAAGATACCTGTTTGGAAATTTTTTTCTTGAATATGTATAACAAAAGTCTTCATTGTCTTTACACCAACGGAAGGCTCATCACAAAATTCTACCCATAAGGAGCCCATGTCTGGGAACTTTGATATAGATTCTTCTGTTGGATTTGCCTGGAAGGACATCATTTTACGTTGTGGTCTGCCCATGGAGTCACAATACTTGGCCTTGAAATCTTCCAATGGCAATTCGACTTCCTCTTGAGTGATAAAATAACCCCTGTCCTTAACCATTTCTTTTACTGTTCTGAATGCTCTCCATAATCTTGAGATGTTTCTTTCATTTTCTTGGTCCATTGTCTTAGCTTATTAGTAATATCCACCTGCGCACAAATTTTGTAAATCCCCTACTAATTTAATTTGAATTCAAATTGGCTCGTGATCTGTTGACCCTTGTTAGCAACGTTTGTAATCTTCCTCACCGAATTGCGTCGTTTTGAATAATATATATGATTGAAAATTTTTCAAGAGAAAAGAAAAATTTTTCCTTCCGCGGTCAGCCATTGCTAAAAAAAGGCCTCCGTTAGGAGTCGAATAGAGGACAACAACAATACATTGCCACTTTAATTTTAAATGCTTGCATATTAACTAGCGATCAGATGCTCTGCTCTATATAAAATAAATTATTGATACGGTTTCTAGTCTCGGTTGATGATAAGAGTACGTTAATCCACCTACCGAGCATTACCAAGATATCTGGCACTTTATATGTAGAGAGTCTGTGTTCTCAAGTTTACTTGTGCGGATAATGAGCTTAAAGACTTAAATACTAAAAGCGTATGCGTTCGTATCTCTGTTTAGGCACCTTGTACAGTTTCACAGAAAACTGTGTAATGTGTGATTATAGTACACAGAACAAAATAACTTCACCTCATCTCTTTCTTAACGCAGTGAGGAAAAAGGTGGAAAAAAAAGAAAGAAAAAAAGAATATGTGTAATTTCCGGCACTTTTCAGAGCGATGAGCTTAAATTCAAAAGCAGCATTGAATTAAAAGTGAGGTCTTGAGCACTACATTCTAGCAAGTAAAAGAAAAGAATAAATTGGTTTTGCATCTAGAATGAGCTCCGTTAACGCAAATGGAGGATATACCAAACCACAAAAATATGTGCCAGGGCCAGGTGATCCTGAACTTCCACCCCAACTATCCGAATTTAAAGATAAAACATCGGATGAAATCTTGAAAGAAATGAACAGAATGCCTTTTTTCATGACCAAGTTGGATGAAACAGACGGTGCAGGTGGTGAAAACGTGGAGTTAGAAGCTTTAAAGGCATTAGCTTATGAAGGCGAACCACACGAAATCGCTGAAAATTTCAAGAAGCAAGGTAACGAACTATACAAAGCAAAAAGATTCAAGGATGCAAGGGAACTTTACTCAAAGGGCTTGGCTGTAGAATGCGAAGATAAATCAATAAATGAGTCACTATATGCCAATAGAGCGGCATGTGAGTTAGAGCTGAAAAATTACAGGAGGTGTATCGAGGACTGCAGTAAAGCTCTAACTATTAACCCCAAGAATGTTAAGTGCTACTATCGTACAAGCAAGGCTTTTTTCCAATTAAACAAGTTGGAGGAGGCCAAATCAGCCGCAACATTTGCCAATCAAAGGATTGACCCAGAGAACAAATCAATTTTGAATATGTTATCAGTGATTGATAGAAAAGAACAAGAATTGAAAGCAAAAGAAGAAAAACAGCAAAGAGAAGCTCAGGAACGTGAAAACAAGAAAATTATGTTAGAGAGCGCAATGACGCTGAGAAACATAACTAACATCAAAACTCACTCTCCAGTAGAGTTACTTAATGAGGGTAAAATAAGGCTAGAAGACCCAATGGATTTTGAATCTCAATTGATCTATCCCGCATTAATTATGTACCCCACGCAAGATGAATTTGATTTTGTAGGTGAAGTAAGTGAGTTAACTACTGTGCAAGAACTTGTTGACCTAGTTTTGGAAGGGCCGCAAGAACGCTTCAAAAAAGAAGGTAAGGAAAACTTCACACCAAAGAAAGTGTTGGTGTTCATGGAAACAAAGGCAGGTGGTTTGATTAAAGCTGGTAAGAAACTGACATTTCACGATATCTTGAAGAAAGAGTCGCCAGATGTACCATTGTTCGATAACGCTTTGAAAATATATATTGTGCCAAAGGTAGAAAGTGAAGGGTGGATTTCCAAGTGGGATAAGCAAAAAGCCTTAGAAAGAAGATCTGTGTGAAGTGTCAAATAGTTAAAAATATGTAACGCAAAGTTGTAGATAGAAATAACAAAGCAAGAAGGAAAAGTAAAGAAAGTGAACGATATACGTAATGCAGGGGGAATACCAGAGTATTTAAAGTGTACTTGATTTAATGTTAACCAGTTTGAATTTTTCTTTTCTGGGGTAATCGAATTCAAGACCTTTTGGGCACAATTTGACGCGGTTTCAACCTGTTTAGCCTAGGATTTGGGAAAATTTCATCGGTGTGCAAAGGCGGAATTGGTCCAAAGATAGTTTGTGGATTTATATCTTGCTGTCTTATCAATTGCTCTTGCAAATACGGGGATTTAGCCCATGCCGCTAAAGTTACGCTAGCCTCATCTTCAGAATCAGTATTTATCTCTGGTAAAGAATCATTGACAGAGGCTATCTTTGGGGTCACATTTCCGATTATTTCTCGATGGTCAACTGTATTTATTGTGGCCAATATATTGTCGGTACTAAATGCAGTATTTTTGTTGATGGTATCTCGCACATGATTATCGAAAGGAGCCAAAGATTCTTTTAGACGTATGTCCTTGTAGTCATTACTAAAGCTTGTTTGCTTTTTTAGATCTTGTTCCAAATGCGACATCCTTTTTTGTTTCTCTTGTTTACGCCGATGATGTTCCTGTTGAGACCTCATAATTCCTGATAACCTTTTATCAAACTTTTTTTTTAAGTCATCTCGTTCTGCCTCTGCTGGTGGAAGTAATTGAAGGTTTGTAAGCCGATAATTTTTGGATTTACGAGACTCTGGCTTGGAGATGTCAGCAATATTCGGAGAAAGTTTTCTTAATGTTTTCTCTTTAATTTTCAAACGATGTGGCGTTTGCGACGTTGTTAAATTTTTATTTTTATTAGGCGAAATAGACGCTTTTGTTGGTCTCAAATAACCTCTTACAGGGCTTTGGTAATAATTTTTAACTTCTTTAGATGGCGAGCTTGAATCGACACTTATTTTTGTTGGAGAAATACTGTGCGGTCTTGAACCAGTTTTATGAACATCACTAGAGTGTTTGGACTTCTTTTTCTGTTCTGCAATGATTGCTAGCTTTTTGTGTGTCGTTAGCTTCAAAGAAGTCTTATCAAACCTCGGAATAGAGGATTTTCGAGAGTTTTTTCCTTTGGGTGAATTATTTTTGGTTATTTTATTTTTTACTGAGAATATATCTCTTAACGCTTCTTGCATATCAGTATCCGTGGAGTTTATTGACTTAAACTTTTGAGAAACTTTTTTCATGGGGGAGCCTGTTAAATCGATTGATGAAGAGGAGTATTTGTGACCAACGTTTCCACGGGAAATTTTGTTTTCAAATGATTTTGTTGGAATAGATGATAGCCTATCGAAAACACTGGATGCTTTTGTAGATCCCGCGGTATCACTGTTTTCCACAGCTCTTATAGCAGGACTATTTATCGTAGATTTTTTTTTAAATGCGATTGGTGATTCCTTTACTGTTCGTACTTTTGGTATTGATCCTGAAGATTTTGTTGGTGGAATGTGTTGAATAATAAGAGGATCTTTATTCGGCAGTGGAACAAACATATTCGACCTTCTTTGAGATCTCGCTATCCCAGAATTCGGTGGTGGTTTCACCTTTACTGATTCAGCTTTCTTTAAAGCTTGAAGTATAGGTTCATTCTCCATTTCTTCCTTAGCCGCCCATGTTTGATTATCGAAGCGTTTTGTATTAATCGGAGACTCCGAAGTCTTGGAGGATTCTCTTAGAACCTTTTCAACTTTGTAAGGTGACCATGGTGAGGATTTTTCGCTTTCATTGGCGTCGACTTTAACGCTATTCAATGGCTCAACCGGGCTTTTATTGGTATCATGTATACTAAATCTATTCATTCCTTCGGTGACTTCCTTCCTGCGGAGTGATTTAGGCGTGATACTTTTATCGTTATGTAATCCATTTCTGGGTGTCTTAGTAACGTCTTTTGCGGCATCATTCTGGGAGTTAGAAAGTTCATATTCTCCTTTCATTTTAGGAAATTCGACATCCATTTTGTTATGCGTATTTTCGGGGCTAATTAAAGACTCTTCCATCTTTTTGTCTTCATACTTGAGTGTATTCATATAAACATTATTTCTTAACCATTCACTACTTTCGTACAATCGTTGATTTATTTCTGAATGTGCATCTGTTGTTAGATTATTTAGATCATCGAGGGTTTCTATGATTGAACGGGTAGAGCCTGGCTTCCTTTGAGTTTTCTTCCTAGCTGCTTTGATTGCCCAGTCCATTGTTTAAATCTTCGGGCTCTTTCAAAGTCCGTCAGTTGAGGAGATACTTTGAAACGTTTTGTTTGTATCATTGGCAATACTTGAAACGAGTTTTTGTTTGTTTTCTTTTTTTAGTTAATTCGCGAAATTTAAAATATGAAGATCGGTTTCAGAACAGAATGGATCAGGCTTTTCCGCGTATAAGAAATAATAACACTGACATAACGCTATAACGAAACAGCGTAACAAAATACTCTTTACATGGTTTATTTTTATATATTCATTTAACATTATCAAAACTAACATTAAGTCCTTTATTTATCAAAACAAACGAAAAAAAAAAATGCGAGACAAATGATCCAGTCATTTATTGTCAATATCTAAGTCAATTAGTGGTTGCAATATGTCTCCAGTTTCCACTTTATGAGCAAAAATTTTGCCCTCAATATTTATCTGATTTTTTTCAGCGAATTCTTTCAAACTCCCGAATCTACCGCTTGCGTTTCTTCTTAATTGTTCATTGGTATTCATGATTGTGTTTTTCGGGGACATTTGGTGGGTATATGAAGTATCCGGTGAAGAATGATATTCTTTGTCCAAGAAAGAACTTGCCAATGAAGTTTTTCTTGAATTGACGCCTATGCTTGAATTAGAATCGTACCCGTCAATGAAATTTGGCTTACAAGACCTGCTGAATGAGATTGCATGACTTTTTCTGTGGTAACTTTTCCTTCGCCCTGAAGGCTTTGTAAGTTCGTGTGATAATGAACGTGAATGCGAATGTGATGATAATTCATTACTTTCTACCCTTAAAGGTGATACCGCATTAGGCTTTCTTGGACATATGGAGGAATTTCTCCTCGTTTTCACACCATCCTTGTCTCCAGGGAAAGAGTAGGTCTTCAGCTTGTTGAACAGAGCTTCGCCTTGAGACTCTTCAAAATAAAAGCTCTTTTCGTACTCATGGGGTTGTTTGCTGCTATCGAACTGAGATTCTGTTGAAGAGAGAGAGCTGAAACGTCCATAGAGTGGGCTGCCAAGTGATTTAATGGATGTACTAGATTGACTGCCCGTAGTAGGAAAACTAAATGTGCTTATTCTTTCTCTTTCTTTTTGCTCAAATTTGCCCATATCTTGCTGGAAAGGGAAACTTCAGTGAAGTAATAACGAAGGTGGTGTAGAGTATAAATTTTTATTAAGTATGCGCTTTGACGTTCACATATTTGTAAAAGATTTATTTGAGAAGATAGAATGGGTCTCATTTATTTATACTTAAATGCTTCTTTGGATGTCAAGCTTTCTTGATGCCGGACTTGCAGTCGAAGGGCTCTTTCCCAACAGATATGTAACCAAATGCGTCGAATAGAAAAAGAAAGTCTTCCAAGGAAAGTTTATTACGAGGGGTTTTGTGCATTAACGTGGCATATAATTAGGTATAAACTCAAGGTTGGCTTAAGATTAGCGAAACAAAAGTATAAACGACCCAAAATTGGAGTGGATGTGTTCTTTAACACATAAACTGTCGTACAAAAAAAAAAGAAACAAAGAGCAGTTGAAAGAACATCAAGATCATAAGGACCCCCATATCGTGATAATCATTGATGACCAAATCGTGAACTCCCTGCGCCTATGCCGTGCCATAGCAAATAAAGTACTGGGCTGGATTGTTAATGACTTGCATATTAACGACAGGTAAACGGTACCCTATTTTTCTTTTTTACGTGCTACGGACGAAAAGTGAGGGTGATTAACGCTTCAAATAAGAAACGACGGCTAGCAGGGTCTAGATGCGTGAGATGAGATAAGGAAAAGAGCTCTGTGTCCCAGGTAATAATCCCTGGAGAGATATAATCTTCCCTACAACTTGATTGCATATTAACGCTCCCAAGTTGTGGCCATTGAAGAGCTCTACAGCAATGTCCCGACGAACGGAAATAACCCTCTTTTTCATGATATTTTCGGAGTTATCTCCACTGTCAACAACTATTCTCGAATATAACAGAATGAAAGGGATCACGTACGCTTGTTATATTGCTGTCGTTCTCCGTTCGCAATCCCATTATATGCGAGGGGCAAAAGAAGAGACGGCCGGTAACTCATTTTTTGGTGTGTGAGAATTGCGGAAGCTTCGTTCTCCCACCTTTTTTCGCTGTGTTTTTCTTGTCCTCAGCACCGGCTGGTCAAGCCGGTGCTGAACGGCCGGAGAGAAATATAAACGGATGAAAACGTGTTAATAATTGCATCAGTAGTAGGTGGCGGGGTTGTCTCATTTTTGTTATGGCGTAAGGTGAAAAATTGTAAAGGATTGGTTCGGTTGGGTTGGCGACAATTAATTATGGGATAAAAAATTGCTTAATCTTTATTGGAGCAATTACCTGCATAGGCACTCATAGGCCACAAGGGTTTGATGGCGGAAGGATGTTATACCTACGATACTACCATACATGTGATATGTCACTTTCTAGTCCGAAGCGTGGAACATATTATCTTGTTTGACGTTGTGGGTGTTAACCGTAATTGTCTGGGTACGCCGAAGGCACGGAGACCATGTTAAAATATGTTTCTCTTTTTTGCTCATTTTTTTCTATTTTTTGCTGCGCATTGCCCGAAGCTTTTCTTAGTGGTAGTCTGCTCTCGCGCTCTTTGTTACACTCGCAAAATTTTTTTGCTGGGCAAAATAAAGCACTCTCCGGCCATTACTGGCTGTCGTCCGCCAGGATTTTCATTAACTTGCAGAAGTAAACAAACAAAACACAATTATGACACCGTGGAAGTTTCCTAAATGGTAACAAAAAGCTTAATTGAAAGAAAGAATTTCCTTCAACTTCGGTTTCCTGGTTCCGCTATTTCTCGCTTGTTTCTTCTATTGGACTTAGGATGTCTCATCAATCATCTTATTCCTGCTGGTGTTTTTTGTATCGCCTTGCCTTGGAGTGTTTATGCTTGTCCTTTGTTCAGTAACCATTCTTCAAGTTTGTTTCAAGTAGTAGGATACCTTCAGATATACGAAAGAAAGGGAGTATAGTTGTGGATATATATATATATAGCAACCCTTCTTTATAAGGGTCCTATAGACTATACTCTTCACACTTTAAAGTACGGAATTAAGGCCCAAGGGAACTAACAAAAACGTTCAAAAAGTTTTAAAACTATATGTGTTAACTGTACAAAAATAACTTATTTATCATATCATTTTTTTCTCTGTTTATTTCTTCTAGAACTTATACCTGTCTTTTCCTTTTATTCTTTGAATTTGGTTTAATATCCCTTTTTGGTTTAATATCCATCCATTCCTTTCACTTAGAACTAATAATTCCCTTCGTTTGATAATTTATCATTTTCCTTTTCTGTTAGTAAAGTACCCATTAAATGAAACTAGAACGCGTAAGCAGCAATGGCTCCTTCAAAAGAGGTAGAGATATCCAGTCACTTGAATCTCCGTGTACTAGACCGCTGAAAAAAATGTCACCTAGTCCATCTTTCACATCTCTTAAAATGGAGAAGCCTTTCAAAGATATTGTAAGGAAGTATGGAGGTCATCTTCATCAAAGTAGTTACAATCCCGGCTCAAGCAAAGTGGAGTTAGTAAGACCAGATTTGTCTTTAAAAACAGATCAAAGTTTTCTTCAAAGTAGTGTGCAAACTACGCCTAATAAGAAAAGCTGCAATGAGTATCTTTCAACTCCAGAGGCCACACCATTAAAAAATACGGCTACAGAAAATGCATGGGCAACCTCTCGAGTTGTTTCTGCATCCAGTCTTTCTATAGTGACACCAACGGAAATTAAAAACATTCTTGTTGATGAATTCTCTGAATTGAAGTTAGGGCAACCTTTGACTGCTCAACATCAGCGAAGTCATGCGGTCTTTGAAATTCCTGAGATTGTGGAAAATATCATAAAAATGATAGTTTCTCTAGAATCTGCAAATATACCAAAGGAAAGACCATGCTTAAGAAGAAATCCACAATCTTATGAGCACTCTCTGCTTATGTACAAAGACGAAGAGAGAGCAAAAAAAGCATGGTCAGCAGCCCAGCAGCTACGAGACCCACCATTAGTCGGACACAAGGAGAAGAAGCAAGGGGCCTTATTTAGTTGTATGATGGTTAACAGGTTATGGCTTAACGTAACAAGGCCTTTTCTTTTCAAAAGCTTGCACTTTAAGAGCGTCCATAATTTTAAGGAGTTTTTACGAACTTCCCAGGAGACGACACAAGTAATGAGACCGTCTCATTTTATATTGCACAAATTACATCAAGTAACACAACCAGATATAGAAAGGCTTTCCAGAATGGAGTGTCAAAATTTGAAATGGTTAGAATTTTACGTTTGCCCTAGAATAACTCCCCCATTAAGCTGGTTTGATAACCTCCATAAACTTGAAAAGCTTATTATTCCAGGCAATAAAAACATAGATGATAACTTTTTACTCAGACTATCACAGAGCATACCAAATTTAAAGCACTTAGTTTTAAGAGCATGTGATAATGTCAGTGATTCAGGTGTTGTTTGCATTGCTTTGAATTGCCCGAAATTAAAAACATTTAACATTGGCAGACATAGGCGTGGAAATTTAATTACGAGTGTCTCACTGGTCGCGCTAGGCAAATACACACAGGTGGAAACTGTGGGGTTTGCCGGTTGTGATGTTGATGATGCCGGTATTTGGGAATTTGCTCGATTAAATGGCAAAAATGTTGAAAGATTGTCTTTAAATTCCTGTCGTCTTTTGACTGATTACTCTCTACCCATTCTTTTTGCTTTAAACTCATTTCCAAATCTGGCTGTTTTAGAGATCAGAAATTTAGATAAAATAACTGATGTGAGGCATTTCGTGAAGTACAACTTGTGGAAAAAATCATTGGATGCCCCCATTCTAATCGAAGCATGTGAACGTATTACGAAACTAATCGATCAAGAAGAAAATAGAGTTAAGAGGATTAACTCCTTGGTTGCCTTAAAAGATATGACAGCTTGGGTTAATGCAGACGACGAAATAGAGAATAATGTGGACTAGATGGTTTTTGTGACTTTACCTATAAATAGTACACAACAGACCACCAGTAATTCTACACACTTCTTAACTGATAATATTATTATAATTGTAACTTTTTAGCAGCACTAAATTTAATGAATACATAGATTTTTAACTAGCATTTTACTATTCTGTACTTTTTACTTGAAATTCCAGAAGGGCCGAAGAAACCAGAATTCCTTCACAGAAAACTATTGAACTACAGAATTCTCCAAAAGATACACTCATAGTGTTAAGACGAATCAATGTCTCGGATTTGGAAGTCCTTTATAGAGATAATTGTAGGGGCCTTTTGTAATGTTTCGGATGTTCTGTTTTAAGTCCGCGGGAGGCCTTTTTATTTTTCGCTTTTTTAGAGATTTCACGAATAAAAGCGTTGCAGAAATGCAACTTCAAAAGAGACTGAAGGAAACACAGATAGAAGAACAGTCTTCAAAGCAATCAATTCGTGTCGGTGCAGCTTAAGAAATGACTTTTATGCAACAGCTTCAAGAGGCTGGGGAAAGATTTAGGTGTATCAATGGTCTTTTATGGGTTGTTTTTGGGCTTGGTGTCTTAAAATGTACAACGTTATCACTTAGATTTTTAGCTCTTATTTTTGATCTTTTTTTACTACCAGCAGTCAATTTCGACAAGTATGGTGCTAAAACTGGTAAATACTGTGCTATCACTGGTGCAAGTGACGGTATTGGTAAAGAATTTGCTAGACAAATGGCGAAACGTGGCTTCAACTTGGTATTGATCTCGAGAACGCAATCTAAATTGGAGGCTTTACAAAAAGAACTAGAAGATCAACATCATGTCGTTGTAAAGATTCTAGCCATTGACATTGCGGAGGATAAAGAATCCAACTATGAATCCATTAAGGAATTGTGTGCGCAGTTACCAATCACCGTTTTGGTCAATAATGTTGGTCAATCACACTCCATTCCTGTTCCATTTTTGGAAACAGAAGAGAAGGAGCTTAGAAATATTATCACTATCAATAACACTGCTACATTATTAATTACACAAATCATTGCACCAAAGATTGTGGAAACTGTGAAAGCTGAAAACAAGAAGTCGGGTACTCGTGGTTTGATCTTAACCATGGGCTCATTTGGTGGTCTGATTCCCACCCCACTTTTGGCTACATACAGTGGTTCGAAATCATTCTTACAAGGTTGGTCTAACTCTTTGGCTGGGGAATTATCTAAAGATGCTATCGATGTTGAATTAATCATTTCATATTTGGTCACTAGCTCGATGTCTAAAATCAGAAGATCATCTTTAATGATCCCAAATCCACAACAGTTTGTAAAATCCACTTTAAGAAGCGTTGGCAGACGCTGCGGCTCTCAAGAAAGATACGCTACTATGACCCCTTACTGGGCGCACGCAGTGTATCAATTTGTAATTACAGAGACCTTTGGCGTTTACTCTAAGATTGTTAACTCCATTAATTATTCCTTCCATAAATCTATCAGAATTAGAGCCTTAAAAAAAGCCGCAAGACAGGTTAAAAAGGAATAGAATTATCGTTCTCGAGATAGTTTTTATACAATACATATATATATATATATATATATATTTACAAGAAAAGCATGGCTTATGTATTATACTTGCTTATGTACCAATATATACATATATGGCCTTATTAGGGCAACAAACGCCAAAAATAAAAACGAACCTAAATGAGAAAAAAAGAGAAAAATTTGGAAAACAACAAGAACTCAAAAAAAAAAATTGGTGGAAGGACCAAGTCCTCTTGAAAGAAAATTTAATACTGCTTTTCCAGAATATCATATTGGAAAAAATATTCAAGCCAGCACATCAGCTACAGTGGAAAATAGCCCAGATCAAATAGAACTATCCTTCGAACATGAGCGGTGAATTAGCAAATTACAAAAGACTTGAGAAAGTCGGTGAAGGTACATACGGTGTTGTTTATAAAGCGTTAGACTTAAGACCTGGCCAAGGTCAAAGAGTAGTCGCATTGAAGAAAATAAGACTAGAGAGTGAAGACGAGGGTGTTCCCAGTACAGCCATCAGAGAAATCTCATTATTGAAGGAATTAAAAGACGATAATATTGTCAGATTATACGATATTGTTCACTCTGATGCACACAAGCTATATCTTGTTTTTGAGTTCCTCGATTTGGACCTGAAAAGATATATGGAGGGTATTCCAAAGGACCAACCGTTAGGAGCTGATATTGTTAAGAAGTTTATGATGCAACTTTGTAAGGGTATTGCATACTGCCACTCACACCGTATTCTGCATCGTGATTTAAAACCGCAGAACTTATTGATTAACAAAGATGGGAATCTAAAACTAGGTGATTTTGGCTTAGCGCGTGCTTTTGGTGTTCCGTTGAGAGCTTACACACATGAAATTGTTACTCTATGGTATAGAGCTCCGGAGGTATTACTGGGTGGAAAACAATATAGTACAGGTGTCGATACATGGTCCATCGGCTGTATATTTGCCGAAATGTGTAACAGGAAACCAATCTTCAGTGGCGATAGTGAGATCGATCAGATTTTCAAGATATTCAGAGTATTGGGAACGCCGAATGAAGCTATATGGCCAGATATTGTCTACTTGCCTGATTTCAAGCCAAGCTTTCCTCAATGGCGCAGAAAAGACCTATCACAAGTGGTACCAAGTCTAGATCCACGCGGTATTGATTTGTTGGACAAACTCCTCGCGTATGACCCTATTAACCGGATTAGCGCCAGAAGAGCAGCCATCCACCCCTACTTCCAAGAATCATAAGCATTATAATCTATTTCGCTATTATATTACAAATGCTACTGCACTGTCATTATAGCCTAGTAAAGTATATAGTGAATACAATATACTCAGTTTCAACATTATGATGGGTAACTCCATCAGAAAATATATTCATCGTCATATACGGAACATTCAGTTATACGCGAAAGTAAAAGTGAGAGCTTTTCAGGGGTTAAAAGCTGGGCGTGTTCCATGACGTATTTACCGAGGTCGTATTATCAAAGAAAATGAAAAAAAAAAAAAAAAAAAAAAAAGCGAAGAGGAAAAAGACAAACGAAAAACAAAACGAAATAACGCATTGTATGCTGGGGCCTCAATTGAACTTCTTTGACTATAAGGAGTTCGCTTGTTTAAAGCCGTTTCGCATCTGACTCGCCCTTGGTTTTTTTCTCTGTTCTTGTTTTTGACCTCCGCAAATTCATTGCTCTTTGAATTTTGAAGAGTTTCATTGTCACCGTTGAATAACCGAGACGGGTATTGTTTTTATTTCCTTCATTATTTACATCGCAACACGATTTTTATTAGCTTCCTCAAGGAGCGCTGACCGTATATAATATAATTTCAACAACCGAACAAGGCAGTGCGAAGCGGTGCACCTTACAACAGTGCTAAAGTAGTTACAGTAAACCAATTAATACGTGATGAAGAAGGAGTTGAAAATTCTTATAATAGCGAACATTGCATTACTTATCTCTATAATACATTACACATTTGATTTGTTGACGTTATGTATAGATGATACTTCCAAAGATGCGCTAACAGATGAACAGCTGAACCCCCCCAATGGCTTCAATTCAACATTCTATGAGTCTCCTCCTCAACTCATACCGAAAATCATTCATCAAACCTACAAAACAAACGATATCCCAGAACAGTGGGTAAAAGGGAGGCAGAAGTGCATTGATTTACATCCGGATTACACTTACATTTTATGGACGGATGAAATGTCTGATACTTTCATTAAACAGGAATACCCGTGGTTTCTTGACACCTTTAGGAGTTATGAATATCCAATTGAGAGGGCGGATGCAATACGGTATTTCATCCTTTCGCATTATGGTGGTATTTACATTGACTTGGATGATGGTTGTGAAAGAAGGCTAGACCCTTTGTTGAAAGTACCAGCATTTCTAAGGAAAACTTCGCCTACAGGAGTGTCAAATGATGTGATGGGCTCTGTTCCAAGGCACCCCTTCTTCTTGAAGGTCATCAAATCGTTGAAACACTATAAGAAAAACTGGTACATTCCATATATGACAATCATGGGCTCTACGGGCCCCTTATTCATTAGTGTGGTTTGGAAGCAATATAAGAGATGGTCTAATACGGCCGAAAATGGTGCGGTAAGAATTTTACAACCTGCAGATTATAAAATGCATAATAATTCTTTTTTCTCAATATCTAAAGGTTCCTCCTGGCATACGGGTGATGCCAATTTTATGAAAACTCTAGAGAATCACATCTTGTCTTGCGTGGTTACCGGATTCATTTTTGGCTTTTTCATATTATACGGTGAATTTACATTTTATACTTGGCTGTGCTCGGGACCATTTAACAACAAACGCTATTACATTCAGTGGTTGAGTGACAAGTTCAAGTTACACAAGTGGAAACTAACATCGTCTTACAAGAATAAGGAAAAGAGGCGGAATCCTACTCGTCACGAATATAATTCGAGGGGTAAGAGATTAAGAAAAGATTCTAATATCCCCTACGACAGCGTTTTCCTTGATATAGAAAAGAATCACGCAAAATTTACCGACTTAACCTGATTGAATTGCCACTGTTCTACCCCTATAATATTGTGAGCATGGATAAATCTCAAAAACAATGGCGTATAGATATATAACAGGTATTAAATCTTAGTATTTAAGAATTACAAGTAACATGCATTCCTATAAAAATTAAAGAGAAAAAAATTCGATTATAAAATAGTACAATGTCCAGAAGCTTGGTTTTTAATAGTATATAATAAAGATAAAGATAGATAGAGAACATAACTCTAAACTTTAAGAGTGAATTTTTTTTTTTTAGTTTAGTTTTTTTTTTTTTTTTTTTTTACAATAATGTATTGTTCTTGGAAAATAACACAATCTGTTCAAAGTGGACAGAAACCCTAAAACAAAAATAATAACGGGGAAGGAAAAAAATAGCAAGTGAAACATAAATGAAAAAAAGGAAAATTTTATTGGTTAATAAGAAACGATCGACTATGGCAAGGCCGCAGAAGAACCGGACTTGCTCAACCATTGGTCAACGACATCATCGCTTAAAGTAGCATCAAAGCTTTCGTCGACTTCGATAATGTGAATAGTTTTATCACTTGAATTAAAGATTACGGCAGCCTTTAAAGTACCATCAGTTGGTCTCTCGAAGTAATCTTGAGTACCACCATCTTGGCCGTCATGGATGTGTGAGATTAATTTATCAGAACCAGCGGTCAAAATTTCGAACAAATCCATTTCACCACAGCCAGTTTTCCAACAAGAACAAGATGCATCACCATATTGCAAGGTTCTTGGGATTTTTGCATTTAATAACCAAATAGCTGGCATATCTTGATTGTAGGCAGAACCGCTGGTGTCACTTGGCATAGAAAATTCGAAGACGAAAATTTTATCAGCCCCACCAAACCCATGATAAGCAGGAATGCCTTCTCTGTAATAACCACAATCGCCGTTATTACCGGAACATTCTTCACCGGAGAAAATCATGAATTCATTACCAGATTTAATGGTGACATCACCAAGAGCTTGAGCGGAGGCAGCACCAGAAACACCATCTGAAGCAGCAAAAGAGATGGAGTTACCGAAACAACTCGACCAGACACCAGAACCGGCAGTCCCCCCTTGGTTGTTCATGAATGTACAGTTGCTAGTAGAGCCTGGGACAAAGTAGGAACCTCTGGACCAGTCACCGTTAGTGTTAGAAGATGATGACGAAGATGATGAAGCAGCAGCAGCAGAAGAGGTGGTTTTAGAGGAAGAGATGGAAGACTGGCTTTCACTCGTTTCAACTGCTTGAGCACTGCTGGACAAAACAGTAGAGTCTTTAGTGTAAGAAGAAGGAACAGCAGGACCGACAACGGTATTGGTGGAATCGGCTGTGACTGTTTGACCATTACTGTCGACGTAAACAGTGGAAGTAACTTGAACATATTCAACAGCAACATCCCTCTTGTGCTGATGCTTATGTCTGGAGACAACAGCTTCACCTTCCTTACAGGACTCGATTGATTGTTTCTCTGATCTTTTCTTCAAAGCATTAGATTCACCATTTGGGTAGTAAACACCAAATTGTAGTAACTCGATCGGACCCCTGAAATGAACAGATAGTTCCTCGTTGAAGGGAGCCAAGCTACCAGAAGCAGTGAAATCAGCTTGGGTACAAGCACAAGAAGATTCATCCATATTGGTGACATCTTGGTAGGTAGCAGATAAACCGACGTTAGAGTAAATGATGGCATCGGTTTGAGCACAATAGTAATTACCGCCAGAGTAAGTACAATCAGCGTTCACGAGTGACACAACTGAAGAAAACAAACCGACTAATGCGGTCATGGAAAGCTTTTGTAACATTTTTTTCGTTCAAATTCCGTTAGGTTTTAGATATTTTATGGGGTGTAAATGGAAAAACGAAAAGGTGAGAAAAAGACGTTCTATTGAAGGAGTGACTAGAAGTTGGATAAGTTAGGTTGGTTTGAGTTTTGATTCTGGAGTCTTCTTGCGAGAAAAGAAATAATTATAATATAAAAAAAAATTGAATGGAGATAAGAAGTTTAACTAGCAAAGTTCGAGAGATATAAAAAGTAGAGATGCGAAAATAAAATTAAAACAAATCTGAAAATAATGGAAGTGAAACAAGGCTAAGCAAGAAAATTTTCTATATTGCCAAGACAGGAACGTTTGTGATGAATCACATCTGCATTCGTGGTATATTTAAATGAAAATCCCAAGTTTCGAATTTTCACGTTTGCTGTACGACGAAAAAGCGTGGAAAAATAAACAAAACCAGCACTAAATCGCCAACGAAAAAGGAAAGTCGCCAACGCGAAAAGAAAAGAAAAAGCGAGGCGCAGATCTCGTGGTATGTGATATCGTGTCTAATGACTTGACGTGGCTTTTTTTCTTGTCGCCATCTGCGCTTACTTGCGTTATATCAAATATAATTTCAGCACAGCATTACATGCAGAAATAGCAGGGTGCAGAGGTCGAAGTAGATAGAGGACAACACCTGCGATGGCCGTACAGACACCAAGACAAAGACTGGCTAATGCCAAGTTTAACAAGAATAACGAAAAGTATAGAAAATACGGTAAGAAGAAGGAGGGCAAAACTGAGAAAACCGCACCTGTGATATCCAAAACTTGGTTGGGTATTCTTCTGTTTCTTCTCGTAGGTGGTGGTGTTTTGCAACTAATCAGCTATATCCTATGAAGCAGTGGCAAATTGCATATATAAGTGTACAGTGGAAGCAAGTACGTAAATAAATAAGCGATTTCGAATAATAATAACAACAAGCATAAGGCAGTATTACCCGCGTTGTCATTTATGGATGCGAAAAAAGATGAAGTAATTCAAGTGCTATTGTGATTTACCATGCCAATCAAACGTGCAACAAAGATGAGTATGAGGGGGGACCCAGGCATAGTACACAGAAAAGCTTTGTAGACTGTCTTTGTTTTCTTAATTTTTCAAGTAGGCTTTCTGCTTTTCTTCTGTACTTATCGTATGCTGGGCCGGGCACTAATCAACAAGTATGGATTTTTAATTCATCCTAGGAGATTTGTACATTTAAACGATAAGTCCCTTGATGGAACATTTATACTACCTTCGAAGAAAAATCATATGTATGATGTTCCAACTAATGATCCAAGCGGTATCCTGAATGCCTCGGATATCGATAGAATCAATAATTTGCCATTTTTCGATAACACCAGTCCGACAAAAGAGACAAATACTAAGGAAGGAGCATTGTTGAGCGAAAAATTGGCCAGCGTTAAAGAATTATTTGGAGAAGACCCTGAAAATCCTTCGTTTATCAATTACAGATTCCCCAGAGGTTTAGAGAATCCCTATTTTGACATTCAAGTAAATCAGCTAAAGAAAAAACGATTATCCGTCACACAATTATGCACTACGCAGAATTGGTGCGAGTTAAGGAATTTTTACGACTTTTATTCTCAAAATTTGTCTAACCAACTACTGAACTTAAAATTTCAGGTGCAGAAAGGTAAAAAGATTCATAAATCACTAGAGGACGAAACGCATCCTGAATTAAATCAGTATAAAAGCTTTACCCACAATTTCCTTGCACTGACAAAATTATCTATGGATATTGATAATGATATGGATGCCCTGCTAGATAACTGGTTCAACTCTATCAATAGATTGGTCTCTTTATTCACCAAAGGTGACGGTCATGCAAGAGAAATAGTTTGTCATGGCTTCATTAACTTAGAAGATGGCAAACTGGTGGAGCATTTGCTGAACAGTGATAGCAAGACAAAGGAAAATGTGATTATATCAGGTGTTATTGACCACTTAACTCTTAGAAATAGGCACAATCATCAAGTACAGAAAGGTGCAGCTCATCTTGATACGGAATATCAGAGCTGGGGTAATATCCTCACTAATTTACTATCAAATCTAAAAGAACTGAAGTCGAATAACGAGATTGTTATCTCTGATATCAAAACTAGGTCAGTACCAAAAATACCATCTATTGAGTCCGTTATAGAATCCTCTAAATTACAGACAATGTATTATAAGTTTTTTTTTTCCCACCTTAGTCAAGACATGACACAAACCTACCATAGCTTTTTAATCAATGCCCAGAGAAGAGGACTCGACGTTGATGCGCCCATAAATCCTACCAAGATTTTAACATTCATACTAACAAACCCACTCTTCGCTAATGATGTGAAGAACCTCCTGTACGGACTACCGATAAATCATTCTGCTTTCGATAACGACGCCAAAGGCTCTAATACATTTGATATGACCGCGTTCAATGATTTGCTGGATAGAGGTCCCACATCTTTTAACGTTCCGATTGAGCAAGACGAAGATAGTTCGGAGTCAACAAAATGTGTATCTTTGCGAGATTATGGACATTTTTATACGAAATGGAAGACACCTCTAACTTTGAAATACTTTGCGGCAAGGTTATCACAGATCTATTTTATTGTGGGTAATCTCGTTTCGAATGATTTAATGATAGAATATTATTACCATAACGATAATTTCCACAATATCATCTTCCCATATGATCCCTTGAAACTGGGAACCCATGCCCATGATTCTGCAATGGTTTGGTTTGGTGGCAGAGATATGCATCCAATTGAGCCTACTCAAAAAAACTTCAACACATACTGTAAGTTTTGTGACTACAGACACGTTTGTTCTTGGAAAAATAAAAATGAATTGAAACTTATTGATCTAGGGAAAGAATTAAAAAAAATTATTCTTGAATCAAGTATGAAGTAGTGTAGGTATTGTAACATTATTTATTCTAGTTATTAAAAGGGTGTTGTTTCGTGAATACATTGAAGTCCTTTATTGGGTTATTAAGCACATAAATCTGTTTCTGCTTTCGGACGTCCTGTTTCAATAAATCGGAATTGAAATGACAATTTAATTTAAATGTATATATGCAACTTTCATTAAGAGGTCATTAGGTATTTTAATGCGGCCTTCTCATTCATCGGAACGATGTAATTGCCTTTAGAATTAAAACCCAAAGAGAAACATGTATACACTTACTAACTCTATTATGTTTGGATAGAGCTCCTTGATAATTCAGTTACAAAACAAATTATATGTATATTCAATGCCATTTAAAAAGTATGCATCTACACTTTTTTTTTGCAAATCTTTATCGCTATAACTGTTCCTCTTTTATAACATCAATCAACCAATCTAAACCTTCGGTAATACCTTCGCCTTTAATTGCACTGGATGCTACGATAGACCAACTTCTGTCCTTCAATTCTACAAGATTCAGTTCTTTGGAGACTTCACTGGCACTTAATGCACCCGGTTGGTCTTGTTTATTTGCAAAAACCAGCAGTGCTGCATCTTGCAATTCTTCTTCCTGTAACATCAAATGAAGTTCCTTAGAGGCTGTAGACATACGATCTTTATCAGTCGAATCAACAACGAAAATAACTGCAGCAGTGTCTGCATAATAACACCTCCAGTAGGGCCTGATACTTGTTTGACCACCAAGATCCCAGACGTTCAATTTTAAGTTTTTATAACTTAGCGTCTCTACATTGAAACCAATGGTTGGCTTTGTAGTGACTACTTCGCCAATTTGTAAACGATATAAGATGGTAGTTTTACCTGCACCATCCAAACCCAAAATCAATATACGCAATTCTTTGTTTGAACCCCATAGTTTGTCAAACATTGAACTAAAAATGTTACCCATCTTGATCTATAACTCACTTTACTGGAACTTTCTTCTTAGATCTTTCTTTATTTTTCCTTTGGTTTTAGAAACCTTATTACTCACCGTTTCGTAAATACAAATGAACCACGCAATCCTTTACTACTTGAAAGTTCCGAGAACATTCTGCCTAATATTAATTGTCGTAAATCTAACTTTTATAGGCAAAATAGTTTTATTCAAAATTTCAATTGGAAAGGGCTCTGTTACCCGTCCTGTACGATGCAGTGGGTTTTGTTATTGTCATAAGAAATATTTAACCTACTCTTCCCATATATATCATAGAACACATTCTTAGTATGTTTTGAGAGCATCAATCTAACGTTGCCTTTGTCGTGATTTTGTGCGAGGAGGCGATATAAGAGCTAAACAGATTTTTTTATATTTTAATCAAAAAGCTAATAATTATGGCTTACTCTTTAACAAGGAAATTGCTGAAGGATTGGAAATATTTTATGCGCCATCCTGAGAAGACCCAAGGTCTTTTTCATGTAAGGCCACATGATTCAGACTTACATCTTTGGCACGTGGTAATGTACGAGCCCAGGACTTCTTTGGAAGTATATCTACTACTTTATATTGGCGGAAACGACCAGGATCCATATATCATCATGAAATGTCTGTCTCCAAATTGTTGCTTTCCAATTAACAGAACGGTTTCGATGACACACTTAAACTATCTTTTATTGAAAGACTTGGGATTACAGGATTTACTTTTCCACATATGGCAACCGCTTTTTCATATTCAAGCAACGGAAGACTTACAGTATTCACCGTCAACGGTAAAATTCAACAGGGCGTGGAATAGGATTATATATAAGGACTTTAAATCTTATTTTCCGGAACTGATAGGTACTTTACAACCAGGTGATTACTCTATAGTAAAGAGCTATTCCAAAAATCATAATATCAGCAATAGTAATGGTGGCAGTGTCAATGAATTTATGTCCTCTTACAATGCTCAAAGCCACACCTTTCACGCACAAGACAACAGCAAGAACCCTTATACTAACAGCAGCATAGGAAAGTCTAGTATGTTATCTACTCTCAACAATAATAACGTTAACAAAAGGACACATGACTACAATGCTATCGACTTTATGACCAAAAACTTACTTGCATGTGATGATGACAGTATTCATCCGGTCGTAAGTTCTAAAAGGTCAAGAACGTTGGCATGTCCAGATGAAACGAACGATAATCGCGGTAGTGAGCATTACACAAAGAGGAAAAAAATCTAATGGGTTTATTTTTACATAGAATAGTAGAACTTTCTTCCTTTTTTCACGATTTTTTGCATGGGCATTTGTCACAATATATATTTTTATTCAGTTATATAAATATACTCCTTTTCACAAAAGAAGGCCTAATATTATAGGAAATCAGCATTAAAAACATTATGTATTTCTTTTTTCAGCGGCCGAACGGTCACTAGAATGACTCAGAATGGTTTTTATCATCTCGTTGCCAATGAGATTAGCCTCTGGAAGCATTGGCTCAAAGAACTTTTGAACACTCTGAAATTGCTTTTTGTATATATCAAAATTGGCAAAAGAAACAACCGAGCTCCATTCTCTAGCCGAAATAACAAATTCTAAATCATCTTTTATGAATGATTTATCATGGATAGCTGCATCAATTGTCTGTTCTAATAAGCCAGGTTTTAAAAAAAGATATTCGGACACACCCAGGAATATTCTGAATAATGGCGTCGAACAAATCATATGATCATATGGATCAATACCAAGTTGAAACCACGAATCAACAATCGCCAACAATGATAAATGTGAATTCGGCACTGGCTTGCAATTGTTGCTGTTACCAATGCTGCTTTTTGATAGCGAATATTTCTCTAAAATCGTGTCATCCAATAGTAAGAGACCAGTATGCTTTCCAAATACAAATTGCTTAGCTTTTAATAGTCTATCAGTAAGTTCTTGTTCTTTGTTATCTATCATTAAACTAAATAGTTCTGTTGCACTGGTTGCATATTGAAGAATTTGCTGATGTGCACTTGGGTTTGTTATGGCTAATCCTGCGTAAACATGCCACTTGTTCGAATAGATTCTTAGTGATATATTAACTTTCACATTTTCTAGGCCACCGTACCATTTGTTTACACCCAGAGTCCAAGGATAAATCTTTATCTTTGCCCACGCAGATCCCATACTTAAGAAAGCAGCATGTGTCACAGCTTGTGTATCAGCGGTAATCTTGTCATGCTCTTCATATGTCAAATAAACTTGCTTACTTTTCAAACATGCCATAACAGAATTAACGAACTCAAAAGATTCTGGGTACTGTGATCTGTGATTGATAATAACTAGTGGTTGGCCTTCAGTATTAACTTTAGGCCCATGAAGGGAATGCACGGTAATGATGTCGCAGTCCTTGGGTAAATACTTTTCGAAAGCCTCGATTTCCGGCAGCTTACAACTCGTTTGACCCCCAACAATTGTTCCAACCTTAGAAGATGGTCCATACGTTGCGACGATCTTACTAATATTGGATGCTTCAACACTATAGATAATATAGTCGCTTTGCCTGGATACCAAATGACCATTTTTCACCAGTTCGAATTTAGCTGAGGCATATTTTTCTTTCAGTTCATCATAATATTCTTCCCTATCACAACATATAACACCCCATCCAGCATCTGTAAATTTATTAGCGTATAATAGGCCCATATCACCCAGACCAATTATACCAATGACTTTTGTGGCTTTCCATTGCTCAATCTTATCCTCTGATACCATGTTTATCAAGTGGATATGCTGTCCTCTTTCCTTCAAGTGCTACGGTATTCTTGTAATTCTAAAAACTTTTCTTGGTTTGAATAATTCCAGTATCACTTTCTTCAAAGCTTATTTTCATATAAGGCCTCAAAAAAAAAAAAAAAAAATGACACATAGCTGAAGTGATAAACTTACTACACTGGTATAACGCTTATTAGAGGAAATCTAATAATAAACTGTTAGCTATAAATAGTATACAATAACAATGAGCGCTAAAAGTATGACATATTAAACATAAATACGCAATTCTACACCGCTTACAGCCCTTTTCTTTAGTTGGGTTTCTTTATCGTCATCTTCAACATCACTTTCCATGTCGATATCAGCTTGGCCTTCAGTTATTACTTCATCAAGAACTTCTATAGTTTTAGTGTAAACCTCTATTTTCTTGTTCTTCTGATCTTGAAAATGACAACCTAATGCCAGTGTCTTTTCTACAGCTTTACCCATACCCAAAACCGCAACATAGGATGATCCTTGCTTATGAACGCTATCGAGAAACTTATTTATTCTTTTCAGTGCACTAACGTATGGTGTTGTAGACTTAACGAAAATTGTTGTGTGTATTTGCTTATGCGTTAGAGTTTTCAAAGATGGGTGTTTCGTTACTCGTTTGGTAGATTTGTTGTGTGTATTCTTTTTGAGTGCCATCCTGGGTGCAGAGTTCTCTTTTCTTCTTTGACCGTCAATCTTATTGCTTATTTCTGAATAGTTAAGTAGCTCTTTACAGAGAGTGAAATTAAACAAATGGTCAAACAATCGCAGGAAAAAAATGAAGAAAAAACATTTTTTCGAAATGACATGAGAAGACTATTGATGTACTTCTCATGATTATTCAACCATATTGAGCTGGACAGATTTTTACCAAATTGATTTGGGAATTTTAGACATTATTGTTGTCATACCATTTTCATATTCAATTCAACAGCCTGGTGGGGAAGTAAAGAAATTATCCCCGAAACAAATACCCTTTTATGCTTATTTCCAAGAATTACTGGAACACCAACTGCAAGGGTAAACAGAATTGATGAAGAAGGTGCAATCACTCGAAACTACTTCATACTTTCTCTTTTCTTTCATTGATCTTAATTTAGTTCAGTGGACATCATTTTGCTAATTTCAAGGAAAGAAATGGACACAAATTCTAAAACCAAAGTACAAACTGAAAATAAAAAAATTAAGGCGAAATTTATACATAATCATGGGCAAAAGCCCTCTCTTATCCAAATTACACCTCCAATGATTTCCAGCACTCTGTTTCACGCATATCCACTACTACTAATATTCGACAATGCCTTAGCGAATATAATGTGGCTGTCCGACGATAAATGTTTAACATTCATTTATCTAACGAGCATATGGCTGACCATAAGTTTTTTTATCCCCGTTGAAACAGAGGCTAGCCATTTTCTGCCATTTACAAAGATTTTGAGACTATGGTTAGGCATTATAAGCGGGGCATTTCTATTCTTATCATTCATGTATTATATTGTTTCATTGATAGCTTCGTTAAGAGACACGGAACCTCCTACATTGGATGAAATTGTCGTGCTACTAGAGTCTGTGTTGGATAAACTGGAAGTACTGAGAAACGAGCTGAATGTTTGGAAAAAATTAAAGCTTTCATTTGATGGCGTCAATAAGGAGTGTTCTGGCAAGAGGTTGTTTTGCAGATTATTCTTATTCGGTACAATTTTTCAAATTATTATCATGAGATACATATCACCGGGAACTTATACTAGATTTTTTATTATTACCGGCTTGATATACAATACGAGTAGTTTTCAAGCTACCTTAAGGCTACTTTGGAGGTTTACTGCTGTTAGGAATTTCTATTATTTGGGGATTGAAAGTTTTAAAATTTCGAGTTTCTTACCAAAACACTTAAAGATGGAACAAATTATTCCTTTATCTCAAGGACGTGCAATCACGGTGCCACTGGTAGAGGTATTGCCTAAACTACTTCGGGACAAGAAGGGTGATGACCACATTCATATTCTACAGCTTCTACTTAATGAGCAAAAAGATAACTTTGGTAATGAAGACCTTAAAATACTAGAAATTGAAGTATACGAAAATCAAAGAAGGTGGTATCAAAATAAAAATTGGAGTACAAAATTACTGCCGTACGAAAGACAAAACTACTGCATAGAAATTAAAAACACTGATGGAACTTTAACCATGAGGAGTTGTTTGCCCCCAGATGGACTTGGTGAAGAAGAATTACCCAATAATTGGCATTGGATCAATGATAATTGGGACGGAACTGATTGGATATATTCAGATTCAGCATGGAAAGAAATTGGACAATACAGTTCTTTGGAAAGTTTTACCAGGTCAAGAAAATGGAAACGACGCCTCTTCCATTTGTAATAGTATTGCTTTAAGCCTCTAAACTGCATATATAGTTGGTTGCCTAACATTATCATGATATGAAGAATTTTCTCATACTTTGAAACATAGGACAAGTAAAACTTTATAAGATCATGTGCACTTTGTGTATGTTATTTCATAATTTTCATTAAATTCTTATAACGGCTTATGTAGAAATAATTATCATTTTTATAATAGAAGATTGAATATAGAGGTAATGTATAAAGGGCACATAATGAAGCACTAGTGGTTCATTTAAGAAAGAATAAAGAGGGAACAATCCAAATAGACAAAAATTCCGATTAATCAAGGTCCATGTTTTCATCATTGTTGTCATCGCTATCATCACTTGCAGCGCGTGCCCTTCTTTGCTCAGCCAATTTTTCAGCAATATCATTCATTTTAGAAGTTTCTTGATTCGCTCTGAGTGCTTGTCTTTTTTCTTCCTCCTTTGCTAAATATCTACCTCTAATAATATTCCCCAACGATGCCAGCTCCTCATATTTAGCAATGTATTTTGCCTTGGTAGAATCGTCACCATCACCATATAACCAATTTTCAGTAGTGGCTAACATGTTTTTTAGCTTTTCTTTTTCTGCGTCAGACGCAAAATCGGAGTATTCATCATCGAGTTTGGCACGAAGGGTATAAATATACTCTTCAAGGGCATTTTTGCGATCCTCGGTTTCGGCAACTAACTTATCCTGGTTTCTTAATTCATTCTCTTTTTCAATTAGATCGTTCAACTCAACCGGGTTTAGCGCGAATGTTTTTGCAGTCATACCTAGCACATCTTTCTTAATTGTTTTAGTAACTTCTTTAAACTGGGGCTCGGCATCTTCTGGTGCGTCTTCCGGTAAAGGCACTGGCTCTTGAACCGTAATATCTTCCGTTGTGTAAGCGTTCTCGATAATATGCAAGCCGGAAGGATCGCATCTTAACTTGACCTTTACAGGAATAAAATCTTGATCTTTAGGAACCTTGACCCCAGTGAAGCTCCATTTTGCAATAGTGGTGGAAGTACCTTTTGGCAGTTTCGAAGGATGAGTGTACACCGCTTTCATGCTGAAATCTCCAGTACGATGTAAAGTAATTAGTTTAGTTGATGGATATGATGAATTAGCAGGGAATACTTCCAAACGGTCTTCGTCATCGACCTGCTTATCCCAAGTGTATGACACTGAATACGGATCAATATCTTCAAATTTAAACGGCCTGACCCTTAAAGTTGGAGAGTGAATGGCACATATGAAAGCGGCCCCCTTGGCCACAGCTTCGTCTTGATTTAAAGTAGATGACAAAGGTTTTCCAAAAACATCAGAAATTGACTTCTTTAAAACTGGGATACGGGTTGTACCACCAATTATTTCTACGAAGTCAATATCATTGACAGTTAATTTAGCTTGAGCCAATGCATTGGTGATTGGATACGTCACACGCTTCAACAAGGGCTCTACTAATTCTTCCAGCTCTTCACGGCTCAATTGAGAGGAAACGTCGATATCATCCATAACAGATTCAACGGAGAAGGGGGCAGTAGTGTTCGCAGAAAGCACTTTTTTTAATTTTTCAGCAGCGATTAAAATTCTGTTATAAGCTTTCGGATTTTTCCTAATGTCAATCTTGTACTTGTCCTTAAACTGATCAGCAAAATGTTCTGTGATTGCGCGATCGAAATCTCTACCACCAAAGTGCTTGTCATAAGCAGTACCTAATACTTTCATTTCGCCTTTGCGGAAAGCCATAATAGAACAGGTGTAGGTAGAATGCCCAATGTCCACTAAGCCAATGATTCTTGGCTTTTCTTCAGGACCTGGCAGATCATTCTTGAAGACGCCGTACGAAACGGCGGCTGCAGTCACATCGTTGACAATCCTTACAGGATTTAATCCTGCAATTCTGGCAGCATCGGCTATGTTATAACGTTGTTCTTCCGAATACCATACAGGAACTGCGAGGCAGACATCGGTAATTGATGACTTCGTTTCCTCTTGAACGGTGTGCTTCACCTTATCAATGAACATAGCAGTCAGTTGAGTAGCTGAAAATACGTGTGTTTTACCGCCGAACTCCACTTCCACACCAACTTTACCATTTTTTAGCTGTACCAATTTCGAAGTGAAGAACTTATTCTCGATATCAAATTCAGGGTCTTTGAACTTTAGTCCAATGATTCTTTTCAAGTTTTCCACAGTGTTTTTAACATTCGATGTTTGCTTAGTTTTACCAGATTCACCTAAGTACCTATTTCTGGGGCCAAAGCCGACCAAGGATGGTGTAGACCTATTAGAAACTTCATTGACAACGACATCAATACCCCTATTTCTGGCAACTGCTAGTACTGAGTTATTGTTACCTAAATCTAAGCCAAATGGAGTGCTCATTATATTATATCCTTTGGTTACGTCTGTTACAGGTAAAAAAAAAAAAAAAAGGAAGTTTTAAGGGATATTTCCAAAATCTATATACAAGATTTCATAAATAAAAATCTCTAAACGGCAAAGTCCTTTGGTTTATATCAAGAGTACCTTAATATATACCAATTTGTAAAAGCGACTCCCAGTTATTGTTCCTTAAAACTCCTCGTATGATGTGATTTTTGGTAAGGGGACGTTCTAGAAACGTCTACTATTTTGGATGATTTACATAGTTTTAAAATAAAAAAGGCTCAATTTTACCTTCCGCGCATTTCTATTTTTTTAATCTAAAACCTCAAATCTTACAGTCTCTCCTAGCCGCTTTCCTGAAGGATCATGACTAACGTTTGCCAACCAGCCGATGAGACAAGTTTTAGTAGAGATTCTTCCCATTCATTTTTCACAGCAGATTCTATTAGTAACTTCCATTCGTCTGGAGAGAGTATCTGCAGAGAATTTATGTATAATAGTAAATGAAAGTTCGAGATTTTTTCATGCAAAAGATTGAAATCTCCACTTGAAGCCACATTGAATAAATACTTTTTTAATTCTTGATAATCTTGAGATTGCCCCATAGCTTGTCGATTGCTCCATGGAAATCCGGTGGAACTAACGAATTTCGAGTTGGTTTCCGTATCGGTATTCGGGAACCCATGAGTCAGCGTCACTAAAAGATAGTCTACCGGAAATGCAGGCTTCGCATTTTCCTTCACTGTTATACCATATTCATTCGACTTCATGTAAAATATCTCAGGTACATATCTTTCATCTGTAGTGTCATTAATATATGCCATTGAAGGAAATGTGGACCCACTTATCATATCTGCAGTAACCAATGCTTCAGCTTCTGTGGATACTTGGTAGCTCGAAATATCAATTTCACCTTCCAAATTACCTGATATAACGCAAGTTACAAACTTGGAAGAAAAAAAACCTTGTTCGCTATACTTGCTTACATTAGGATGCCTTGTTTGATGCCTAGCAGCCATAATAACTTCTAATGATGAAAGAAAAAACGAATCCTTATGTCTTTTGCAAAAAACAGACCCATCCCCAGCTCCCGCGTCAGATAAATCTGTAAATATTAGGCCAATTCGCGAAAGCCCCATTTCTTGAGCCTGTCTATCAATCTGTAGCATTTCATTCTTGACCTGTTCTACGTCCATGGTTAAACCGTCTTGCTCATCATGCTGAGGGGGCTCGTATATCGCCTCAACGACGGCCTTTATACCTAAAGGTGTGTTATCATACTTAGAATAAGATCCGTACATATAGCCAAATCTTTGCATACCCGTGTACCTCCACGCCTGAATAAATTCATTAATTATTTCACTCTTCTGAAATTCAACGTGGTCAACCATTCTAAATTCTTGCTGTTGTAATGTAATTGCCGATGGTTGACATTTAGAACATATCCCCCGAGGCCATGGTTCATGGCCATTATGGCAACGCTTATTGATTCTAAAATCAGGTTCTGAAAGAGGGGAAATATAAGAGCTGCCGTTCTCCTTCTTATTAGCATTTTCATTTAGCTTTTTAAGATATGAATGAAACGATATATGTTTGATCTTATTCTTCTCATGATATTCTTTGTCCCAAGGAGGTAAAGGCGAGCAGTATTCACACATACCTCTATCACCGTGCTTGCATAGTTTTGATTTTTGACGAGGAATTAATCCGTCCTCTTTCTCTAGTTCCTCATCTACAGCGAGTTCTTTGATCCTTAGTGGACCGTACCTGTGTTGACGAATTCCCTTGCTGTCAATACCTACGGATCCGATTTCAACATTGACACCATCTTTCTCATTAGCGGGCTTGTCCGAATAGTTAAGGATCAGCATGTCACCGTGCTTTAGTCCTAGATCCATCACTGTTCGATCAGCTAGTTCAGAAACAGCATGAATACCTTGACCGGGCTTCTCACAAACAGTAAATGTGTCGACATCGGCATTGGGGTCCAGATTACCCACCAACTTTTCAATGACCGTTCCGAAAAGGTCGTTTTCTTGACAAGAAACCCTGTGTGTACCGTTTTTTGATCTAAATCTGATAAGCATACTTCACTTAAATGTATATCGATATCAGTAGTATAGGGAAATTTTTCTTCAGAGTACTGTCCTATTATTTGCCACTCTTCGTTCTGTATGTTACGAGGGCGTTCCTTAAAATGGGTAGACGCATCTTATTACCCGCCAAAAAACGTCAAAAGTTTTAGGAACACGTCTAAAAGTTGAAATAATATGTGAAAAAATTGATGAAATATTAATGAAATGGCTTATTTAAACGAATTCAAGTACAGGAAAGAGGTACGCACAACTACTTGAGTTTGCCAATATGTCCGAATTTAATGAAACAAAATTCTCCAACAACGGGACGTTTTTTGAAACGGAAGAGCCAATTGTGGAGACGAAATCAATCTCCGTTTATACCCCACTCATATATGTCTTTATTCTGGTGGTGTCCCTTGTGATGTTTGCTTCAAGCTACAGAAAGAAGCAGGCCAAAAAAATTAGTGAGCAACCATCCATATTTGACGAAAACGATGCCCATGATCTGTATTTCCAAATAAAGGAAATGAGTGAAAATGAAAAAATTCACGAGAAGGTGTTGAAGGCCGCTTTATTGAACAGAGGAGCAGAATCTGTTAGACGATCATTAAAGTTAAAAGAGTTGGCTCCTCAGATAAACCTTCTATATAAAAATGGCTCTATTGGGGAGGATTACTGGAAGAGATTTGAAACTGAAGTTAAATTAATTGAATTGGAATTTAAAGATACTTTACAAGAAGCTGAAAGATTGCAACCGGGCTGGGTTCAATTGTTCGTTATGGTTTGTAAAGAAATTTGCTTTAATCAAGCTCTCTCTAGACGTTATCAATCAATCTTGAAACGGAAAGAAGTGTGTATTAAAGAGTGGGAGCTGAAAATAAATAATGATGGAAGATTAGTCAATTAGTGCCTACTGTGTGCAAAGATATGTATTCGCTCGTTCAGTGTTTTTTTAAAAATATGTATAGAATTTGTCATTATCTGCGTTAAAAAATAGTTATAAAGTATATACAATAACAATAAATGATAAAGAAATATGCAGTGAAAAGAAAAAATTATGAAGCTTTTCCTTTCAGTGTTTTCTACCCTTCTTCTTGCTCACTACTTGGAATTCCCAGCCGTCGTCATCATTGCCTGATAGAGCTAGCGCTTCATTCCAACTTAGTGGATCATCACCTTGTTTTTCGCACGCAACACGTCTTTTAATAAATTCAGTGGCAAATCTTCTACCATCCATAACGTCACTATTGGCATAAATTGTTTCTTGAATCAATTCTTTAGATTCTGGCCCCGTAGGTAAACTCAATAATAGTTCTAAGACATTGTTATTGGTTATTCCAGAATTTAATTTCATCTGTGATTTACACCATTTGATAAATTCTTGCCGGGGAGAAACATTGTTCATGCTAGCAAAGGTAGTGGTAGTAGAAGTTGTGCTAGTTTTTGCCGTTAATGAAGAATTTAAACTGGTATTGGTTTTTGAATATGGGGAGACAACGGTTCCTATAGGTGCTTTCCCTTTAGAAGTCACCGTAGTCCAAGAAGATGTGGTAGTAGATGCAGAGGATGTGGACTTTACTTGTTTGGAAGAACTCTGAACCTTTTCCCATAGTTTTTTCTGCTCTTCTATGAAATTTGGATCTTCCAACTCCTTTAACGGAGACGACTCTTTCATCCCTTTTGGGCTTTTTTGAAACTGAGATTTAATATCAATAGTTTGATTCGATGGTAGGCTGGACTTGTTAGCCCAGTTAAGCACGGATTTTAGTTCCTCCTTTTGCTTTTCTTCTTTGCTGTTCCTCTGTTGTAGACCTAAGGGTTCTCCTTTCTTCTTTCCAGTGCTACTTACACCATTTTTAATTGAAGTTTCGATTGCATTGTTAACTTTGACTTTTGAGGCCCATGGTGCCGGATTCGCGCTTGAGGAATTTAATGAAGGCAAATCTTTTGATGTCTTAAAGCCTTCTGTTTGTGTTTGTGTGTCCTTTTTTGTCTTTTCTGATTTTTTTTGCTTTTCTGCTTCCAAAGCTTCTTTTTCCTTTTGTTCCTTTTGTTCCTTTTGTTTCTTCAATAAATCATCCTCTTTTTGCTTTTGTTTCTTCGATAAGCGAGCTTCTTCCTTCCTTTTGAGTTCTCTGTTCCGTTTCTCTTGTTCATCCAATAACGCTTTTGCTACAGATTCGGATTTTTCCTTCTTCCCTTTTTCCAGCATAGTGGTCGATTTGTATTCTTGCTTGTGAGATTCATCTGTTTGACTAATGGTGGTTGCTGAGGCTAATTTAATATCGACTCCCTTGGAGGTGGTACCTCCATCCATATCCCAGATATTGTCATGTGTCAATGGCTTGAAAATATCGTTTTCAGTAGCTTTAATAGTGCCAGTAGCGGCAACACCGCTTGCGTAAGGAGCTAGATTCAAGTTGATAGAATCAGAGCTGGTTGTTTGAACGTGAAGTTTGTCAAAAGTAGTGAATGGATCCGTATCATACTTCTCGAGTTTAGTCATTAACTCACCAAGTGTGATGAAAATATCGTTTATTCCTAGCGTTTCTGGAGTGCTTCCCAATCTTGAAATCTGAAGGGTTGAAGCAAAATAGCCACCTATGTACCATTGTGACATCATTTGGGTAGTAAATGGACCATGAATCTGTCCCTGCGTGTCTATGTACCTCCAACTGGATTCAACTGAAACTGGTGCTGGGAGTTGTGACATTCCGTTCATGCTCATATTAGGAGGAATATCAGAGGACGGAAACAAATTGACATGAGATTGGGCAGCAGTTGGTGTACTTAATGGAGTAATATCTACCGCCAATGAATGTGTACTCAGATTCACTCCAAGATTAGCAGCATAACTAAAGGAGGAGGAGGACTCGTTTCTTTGCAATAGTGGATGCTGCTGAACAGGCGTACTAACCCGTGATTCAGGATGGTCGCCGTGCCAAAAAGAGGAACTCATTACTCCCGAACTTTGAGGAATAAAAGGCTCTTTCATAGAAGAAAATGGTGACGCAGCACGCTGTATACCAATAGAATCGATTAAGGAAGACGTCCTACTGAGTGGATGTCGACCTCCTAAAAGAGGTGTATTGGATCTAAACGTCGATCCAGGGACTGTATTCACGCTTGCAGCAACAGCACCGTTTGTATTGTTATTAACGCTCGCAGGGGAGGAATCCAGGATAGTAGAAACACCGTGTGTGTTATTGTTTTCTGTATCGACTGAATCTAGTTTTAAGT
This sequence comes from Saccharomyces cerevisiae S288C, assembly GCF_000146045.2. NCBI lineage: Eukaryota > Fungi > Ascomycota > Saccharomycetes > Saccharomycetales > Saccharomycetaceae > Saccharomyces > Saccharomyces cerevisiae. The sequence continues at coordinate 581,318 of NC_001134.8, forward strand.
CCTTAAACTGTTCATCAAAGGAACCGAATAATCTTTGCGAGTCTGGTGCTATCATTATTGATGTGGGCTGAGAAGTTGAGTATATAGGGGAGGAGGAAGGAAGGTAAAAGCTCAAGGAGTACGAATGGAAATGATGAACTCGAAGAGACCACTGAACTGCGTGTGTGGGTATTTGTAGTATTGTGAAAAGTTCCAAAAGGCCCATCAAATCAAATCAACCTATAAGTGGAAATATGAAAAATTTTTTTTTTTTTCAGTGCGACTGAAAAAAAGGCATAGGGTAATTGCGGACTATATAGGACACTAAAAATATAGTGTGGCACAACTATGTAGTATAAGTATTACGGCACTAATCTAATCTTTTCAATGGTTTACGTGACAGATGTATAAAGAAATTGAGAGCAATTTTTAAATGCCTAATTGTTTTTCGATTTTGCTGTGGACGTCATCACCTACCATGGTGCTGGCTTGTAGGCCAGTACCAGGGTAGACGTCCTCCCAATCGATGCTGCACTCTTTGTTCAGTAGTATGTCACGGTGTATACTACCGTTTGTTGAAAGGGGGTTGAAGTCGGTACGATTGACGATTTCCATTTCCATCGTCCTTTTCATTGGTTCGGCAATGCCAAATATTTGTCGATACTGTTCCATTTGTCTTTGGCGCTGTGTGGTTTCCCAGTTCTTCAATGTTGATTCTAATGGATGTCTGTCATTCAATTGTGTGGAAAGAGGTACTGCACCGCCTTCTTGCTGGCGTAATGTGTCTGGCAAGGAGGGCACTGCAGATGAAAGAACACTTTTGTCTTGATCTGTAGAGACTTGAGATTTAAAGGTATCTTGTGGGACGATATTCATAGTTGGTATGCAGGCTGTTTCTGGTCTTGTCTATTTAATACTCATTCCCTCTCCAGTGAGCAGGAAACTACATAATATACTTTAATAACCTCAGGTAGGATAAAATTGCCACTGCATGGTTACCCGAGGAGTGAAAAAAGCAAGACCATAAGAAATGCTTGTGCATCACTGGCGGTAGATATTGGAAAGTTTGAGCGTAGGCTCATTCATTTGCAAGTGGCCATTATATGCTAACATGTTCCAGTTTGTTACTCCTGTGGGAACACAGAATGGATTGAAAGCTACTTGTGCGAAAATATCTCCTGATGGGCAGTTTCTTGCTATAACACAAGGACTTAACATCCTGATATACGACATTAACAGACGAACTGTATCACAAACACTAGTCACATCACATGCCAGGCCTTTCTCAGAGTTATGCTGGTCTCCAGATGGACAGTGCATAGCTACTGCATCGGATGATTTTTCTGTGGAAATCATTCATTTATCTTATGGGCTGCTGCACACTTTTATCGGCCATACAGCGCCAGTGATATCTCTGACATTCAATAGAAAGGGGAACTTGCTGTTTACATCCTCAATGGACGAAAGTATCAAAATATGGGACACACTGAACGGGTCTTTGATGAAAACAATATCTGCACACTCAGAAGCAGTTGTGTCGGTGGACGTACCCATGAATGATTCATCCATTCTGAGTTCAGGTTCATATGACGGGCTCATACGGATCTTTGATGCAGAGACGGGCCATTGTTTGAAGACATTGACCTATGACAAGGATTGGAAAAGAGAAAATGGTGTGGTACCCATCTCCCAAGTTAAGTTTTCTGAGAATGCAAGATATCTCCTGGTGAAATCGCTGGACGGTGTAGTGAAAATATGGGATTGCATCGGGGGTTGTGTAGTTCGTACTTTCCAGGTTCAGCCTCTTGAAAAGGGCGTACTGCATCATTCCTGCGGTATGGACTTCTTAAATCCTGAAGATGGATCCACTCCTTTGGTGATCAGCGGTTATGAAAATGGCGATATATATTGTTGGAATTCTGATACAAAAAGCCTCTTACAGTTGCTCGATGGTTCTTTATATCACCACAGCAGCCCTGTAATGAGCATACATTGCTTCGGTAATATAATGTGTTCCCTTGCATTGAATGGAGATTGCTGTTTATGGAGATGGGTTTAAAGAATCTGCGTTATGTACACGACAGACATTCCCTTAAGGTGTAACACAAGAGTATATATAGATATATTATAGACGTTTAAAAGTTTTAAGGGATCGGATTTTCAGCCAGATATTTTTTACTTTATTCTAATTTTTTTTTTTATTTTTCACTGCTGCTGTCTTGCGTGATGAGTAAGATATCCTAAAAAACTACTAAGGGAAGTTCGGGCAGCTTTCAACATTAAGTGTTCACATCTCGAAGAACTCGCGCCTTAAACCAGCCTATACAAAAGCTTAGTACAGATTACCTACTGCATTGATAGCTAGCATCTGTCTTGTTAATAAATTAGCTTGCCATAAAATTAGGGAAATTTTTACTCACAATATGAATATAATGAAAAGACAATTATGCACCTCCTCTAAGCGATTTTTTTCTACAGCAAAAAACGTTGTCAAATATAATACGATTCAGGATATCAGGAACAAATATTTTACTGGTACGCCTTTGTCGATGTGTACTGCGTATGACTTCATTACTGCAACATGGGTTAACAAGGCTAATTGTGATTTACTCTTAGTCGGAGATTCTTTGGCGATGACTTCATTGGGGTACGATAGCACAATTACACTATCCTTGAATGAGTTTAAATATCATGTTGCCTCTGTGTGCAGAGCTGAAGGTTCTTCCATGGTAGTGGTAGACATGCCATTCGGTACGTTTGAATCGGGCATATCTGATGGCTTGAAGAATGCCATAGATATCATGAAATTGGACAGTAAAGTCACCTCAGTCAAAGTTGAAGTCGGTTCTTACACCAAAGACAAATATGCAATGAAATTTATTGAAGAACTGTGCTCCCGGGGTATACCTGTTATGGCTCATATAGGACTAACTCCCCAAAAAGTTCATTCACTTGGAGGTTATAAAGTGCAAGGTAGCAAAAGTCTATTACAAATGCAGGAGCTGTATGAAACCGCCATGCAACTACAAAAAATTGGCTGTTGGTCTATCCTGATTGAATGTGTCCCCCATAAGATGGCTCAGTTCATAACATCTAAACTCTCAGTACCAACAATAGGTATCGGTGCAGGTAACGGTACCAGTGGACAAGTTCTAGTTATATCTGACCTTCTCGGGATGCAAGGCGATTCTGTCCCAAAATTTGTGAAGCAAGCTGTAAATATGACAGATATTGCCACTCAGGGCTTGAAGGAGTACATTGCAAGTGTAGAGGATAGGACATTTCCTGAGAGAGGTACTCATACTTTCAAAGTTAAGGAGGACTTATGGAATGAATTCCTCTCTTCAATTAACGAAAAGTAAAATATATAGATAAAAATCACTGCATAGGGAAAAAAACTTTAAATTTTAGGTATACTGAAGACAACAAAAAATACATAACTTAAAATAAAGGGGCATTGATCCAATGTTGTATAAATACATAGGAAAGTGGTTTGAAAATTGTGTGACATCATACGACTAATTCATCAAACTTAGTGAAAAATTCTGCAATTGCCTTGGTAGCCCACGAGTTGTTGTCTTTATCTAGGTAAGCTAAATGACCACCTAAATCGGTTCTACAATACAAAATACGAGGATTCTTTTCCACGATTGAGTATGGTTGATCTGGGCCGACAACAGGATCATCCCTGGAATTGATAACAAGGGTAGGAACCCGAATTGTATCAACTCTGTTTATTGAGCTGGCCGCTTTATAATACTCCATAGCATTTGGGAAGCCTAAAGCAGGCGCAGTGTACACTTCATCAAATTCCCGGGTCGATTTAAAGCTCTTTGCCTTTATTAGATTTTCAGGCGTGAACATATAGAAAGATGGATTCTTGACTGTGGGAGGATGATCGGGGAGAGAGCCATTTGGAACTCCTAATTCACCCATATTAACCTGAACGGTTCTTGTTAAGAATTGCGCAATATTTTTGGAAAATAAAGTTCTTGACCACCAATCCTGGCTCATCCTAATTGCTGAAAGGAGAAGATCCCAAGGATTGCACAAAGTAGCAGCTGCGGATAAAGGTGATTTATCGCCCTCTTCTCCCAGATAGTTTGCCAGCATCGTAGCACCAAAAGAGCATCCCACAGCGTATAGTTTTCTATCTGGATGTCTTTGCTTTTCTCTTTGCAAAAACTCGCGAATATCCATTGTGTGATAAGCTGTAAATAAATTTCTGGTGGTAATTTTGGAACGTGCACAACCTCTGGTATTTAGGACGACCACTTGAAATCTCCCACTGCGAGACAGGTTTTCAGCAAGAGATCTTATAATCGGCTCATGACTACCACCAGCAAGACCATGTAGAATAACTACTAGGGGTAGATCAACCTCCCGTAGTTCTTCCAACTCATTATCTTTCAGGTACCTTGTACGTGGTTGTAAACGAGGCCATCCTTCTGGATGTGTCGCCTTCTCGTCTTTATCAAATTTTTTTTTATCAAAGCTCGTAGTACTTTGATCGAATTCATAATCCTTTTTCCATGAATCTATGAGCCAGTCAGCGGTGCAAACTCCACCATCCGAGAATTTGACAATTTCCCTGCCGTAGAATACAGGAAATTTCTTAGAGAAATCAGCAGCACCTAAGTACAAAGTTTGCAAAATACCTGTGAACAAGTAAGGACTCAATTTGAATTGGGCACCATTCTTCAACGTTGGGACATATTTGTTAGCGAACTCGTCAAAATCAACTTGCTCCTTGTTGTCTTTTAAATGGAGTTTAATGGAACCATTTTCACCGACAATATGCGAAACTGTACCATTGTATCCCCAATGGAATGGGTTGATTGCTGGCCATTTGGAAACTTCTGACATATCGGAAACTTTTATGAGCTTTGTTTTTTACGCAACTACTATCAATGTAATAATAGAACTTAAAAAACTGCTCATATTAATAATAAACGGAGGAAATACTCGAGGAGCTATTACTTCCAGGGACATCCGATATCTGACGCCTTTTAAAATCTGCACATGCGCAAGATTTAAAAAAAAAAAAGGATCTCGGAACCGGAACGAGATTGCTCATTTTTCGTTCCGTTTCCGCAGGTTTTGCAAATCATTAAGCAGATACACAAGGGTCCTTTTAATGTTTATGTAATTTCGTGCAAAGTGAAAAAAAAAATGGACCTGCTTGGAATAAAATAATAAGTAACATTATGTATATTGATTTGAAAAGACCTCATATATTTACAAGAATATCTAATCGATGTCTAAATTTATTTCTTCCACCATCAATTTTTGAGCCACGGTTCCTTCGTATAGAGATTGGAAGAATTTGATTGACAACAAGTTACTTTCTTTTTTGTTTTCCAATTCTTTCTTAGTGATTTGTTTTTTATCCATAATTATTTCACACGACCTTAGAATTTCACGTGTAGGTACACGCAAAACATCACGTACTTCATTTGAGGTTCTTTGAGCGTTAAGATGAATGTAATCCAGTTCTTGCAACTTTCTTTTGTATTTAATGGAAAGATTCATTGGTAAGGCACGGGGGAGGTCATGAATTAAATACGTAAGTCCCAACAAGGAACCTACCACTATAACCGGAACTGATAACTTCTTGAGTGAGCTCCACGACGATAATTTAATGCCGTTTAATATAATGTTCCCCACAACCTTTGTACTTCCTAGAAAGTACAGCGTTAGAGTGGGAATTTTTGATGTGAAGAGCAATGATGGTCTTGACCAATATTGTGTCAAAGGATAATTTTTCAAACCCAAATACTTCATTAGGCCAATCTGACCCTCGTTAGTTTGTCCTTCTATATCCGGCAGTGGTGCTGTGACAGGTTTCTGCCAGCTTAAGTAAGACAAAAAGCCTTTCCAAGTTGGAGCAAACAAATCAGTTATTGACAAAGATACTTTAAGCCTTTTTCCTATCAAATGCTTCCTTTTTCTAAACATTAGTTCGCTTCTGAAAACACGTTCACACATGAAATCATCACCAAGTTCATTTTTTCCAATCTCATAAATTTTTTTTACCAGTAAATCTGTCTTTTGCTTGGCAAATAATTCACTTGATCCTATTGACTCATCAATCTGATTTGCTATGAACGCTTCTGTTGAAAATATGAAGTCATAAATTTGACCGAGGCCCTGATATTTCGGATATTCGTGTAGCGGAACATCCAACGCATTGAGAAGTGCTTCTTTAGTATTGTTATAAGTCATTGTAATTGTTTGCTCGGCCATTTGATCAACGGAAGTTGTTAAATCATTGCACTTTGCTCTAGCGCTCAAAATTTCAGGTCTCAATGTTTCCAGTTGTTCGTTAATTTTTATTTCTTCTTCACTATACATTTTCATATTAGATTTGGAGATCATTATTATATCGCTTAATAATTTCGATAGATAAGTCTTGGCAGGTAACAATTTAGAAAGTGATCTTTTCTTCAAAACAAAATTGCGTAGAGAATCTTCCAGACTGTCAAAATCCGGATCGGGATCGCTGCTAGAATATGGGTCGTCGTCAGGTTTTCGGTCACCATGATCTTCATTGTCATTTTCATTATGATAATGTGGCAATTCATCTCCGTTTTTGGAAACAAAGTGGACAAAATCAGCTGCACGTTTATATGTTTCTGGGGACAGGTCACGGATTTGCTTTAGGATCAACTCCTTACAACGTTGTTTGTCCCTGATTTTGTCAAATTTTTTCACAACAAAAAACATTAATTTTTTCTCACGAGATGCTAAAGAAATAAACTCCTTGGCAGATAGTGTTAGCTGGTTCTCTGCATTGACAACAAATATAACTAAGTCGATTTCTTCTTGTCGGGACATTACTTCGGCGGTTTGTAACGAGTCCATGTTCAACCCAGGGGAGTCAATTAATGAAATATCAACAGTACCATTCCTTAATAGACTAGTAGAGGCAGGCCTTTTATCGTCCTTTATGTAAATCTTCAGTAAAGCATATTTTCCGTTTTGGGGAACCAAATCGGGAAGTTCTTTCAAAGTGTGTATTTCATAAGTCTTGGGATTTTGTATTGAATACATATCAATGGCTTCCTTGAGAGTCGGAGCAATGTTTAGTGGTATGGCATGAACCTCCTCTATGCCGTCATTTTCCCGAGCCTCTAGTATTTCGGAAAATACATTGGTACATGGTAGCTGATCCTCAGGTAGCAAACGCTGCTTTAATAGAGAGTTGCAAAGAGCTGATTTACCAGTATTTACATCACCTGTGATGAATACTTTAGATGAAACGTCATCCACTCTTTTTTTCAAAGCGTTTAAATGATTTGTCACTGATACGATCTGAGAGTGAAATAATTTTGATAAAGCTTTTTTCTCAATGTTGAAACCGTTCTTTTCTTTGGTATTGTACTGACCATCTAGCTTGATATTCAGTTGTAGAACATGTAATTTTTCCCGTTCATCATTTGCAGCAATAAAAATCGGGCGAATATTATTTTCTTCTTGAAGTTGATCCATAAAAGCTTGTGTCTTTAATATAGATCTTTTTAAAAGTACTCTATTGTTGTTATAATTCCACTGGCTAAGTTGTGAAGAAATTAAGTGTGCTTTTGAGTTGGAGGAACGCAATGAGGGCAACAAATCATCCTCCCTACGCCCCTCTTCACCATCAAACAAAGTGGTACGGTCATCAGTTACTCCATGGAAATTACTGCCTAAAAAATGACCTTCGTTGCGTGAGTAAGTAAGAGTTTGTGGTACTATTGTGGCGGCATCATCGTCCTGATCTGTGGAGTCCTTGTGCGGTTTATTGCTGTCTTTGAATTGTTGTTTTCCTTCAGACATCGTTAAATGAGCCTACCGTTTTGCCTCTATCCGTGATATCAGATAATGTTGCTATGTTCGGATGTACTTTGCTTTATTTATTAAGGGCTACTGTAACCTGCGTTATCCTGTTTCAATAATGCATCGTCCGTCTTAATTAATATTAGCCCGGCCATATTCTTCAGCATGAAAAGCTGTATTTACCCGGACTGCGCACCAACTTTTAAATATTAATCTCCGTTCGGTCTTTGCGCGAGTTATTATACTAGCGCCACGTATTAGTAATACTATAGCTATCTTGCCAGATAAGGGATCACAAGGAATTATATACCGTGGATCACAACTATCCATATCACTCTTCCCAATTTCGCGGAGAAATACTTATGCAGGTTTCCAAATCATTTCCGTAGCCAAAGCTGCCTGTTGGCCACTGTTTTGGCATCTCTCTACATTTTTTTTTTTCATTGATACTTTCAACCCAGACATTCTGTCACCTGGTGAAAAACGACACAAACTCCTTTGTAACAACAATTGCAATTTTAAGATATATGAGAATATTGATAAGGCTAGAAGGATGGTAGTAAGAAAAGTTGTTGTTGGTAATTTTTCAAAAAAGAGTTTCAAGAGCTGGGAAAAGAATTAAGGCAATGGGAAGCGAACCGTTTCAGAAAAAGAATTTGGGTCTGCAAATTAATTCGCAAGAAAGTGGAACAACCCGCTCAACATTTCATTCGCTAGAAGATCTAGGAGATGATGTAATTAATGAAAGCTGGGATCAGGTGAACCAAAAGAGAGCCAATATAGATCATGATGTCTTTCATGAGCACCCTGACTCTTCCCCATCATTGTCAGCACAGAAAGCAAAAACAAAAGAAGAGGAAGTTGCTGTAAAGTCATCGAACTCCCAGTCAAGAGACCCTTCTCCTGATACTCAAGCACATATTCCATATACTTATTTTTCCAAGGATCAAAGACTAATCATTTTTGGAATTATCATTTTTATAGGATTTTTGGGCCCAATGTCTGGAAACATATATATACCGGCTTTACCATTGCTGCAAAGGGAATATGATGTAAGTGCAACAACAATAAACGCTACAGTTTCTGTATTTATGGCTGTTTTTTCCGTTGGTCCATTGTTTTGGGGCGCACTGGCGGATTTTGGTGGAAGGAAATTCTTATATATGGTGTCGTTATCACTAATGTTAATTGTTAATATACTTTTGGCCGCTGTACCAGTCAATATTGCTGCCCTTTTTGTTTTAAGAATTTTCCAAGCTTTCGCTTCCAGCTCTGTGATTTCTCTGGGAGCTGGCACTGTAACAGACGTTGTTCCTCCAAAACACAGGGGAAAGGCCATAGCGTATTTCATGATGGGTCCAAACATGGGTCCTATTATAGCACCCATTGTTGCTGGGCTTATTTTAATGAAAGGAAATTACTGGAGATGGCTTTTTGGTTTCACTTCTATCATGACAGGAATAGCATTGATCTTGGTTACTGCTTTACTTCCAGAAACGCTACGTTGTATAGTTGGTAATGGAGACCCTAAATGGGGTGACAAAAAAGATGAACGTGAAAATAACGAATCTCCATTCTTCGAAGGTAATAAAATATCACATCGGCGTCTGTTCCCAGACATTGGTATCCGTAAACCAGTCAATAATGATGCTTTCTTCCAAGAAAATTTTCCAAAGCCGCCTAAAGCAGGTTTGACACTATATTGGAAAATGATTAAATGTCCTCCAATAATAATCACGTCCGTCAGTACTGCACTCCTGTTCTCCAGTTACTATGCGTTCAGCGTCACGTTTTCGTATTACCTTGAACATGACTACCGTTTTACTATGTTAGAAATTGGTGCTGCTTATGTCTGCCCAGGTGTAGCTATGTTACTAGGATCTCAATCTGGTGGGCACCTCTCAGATTATCTTCGTTCACGCTGGATCAAAAGTCATCCTAAAAAGAAATTCCCGGCAGAGTTTCGTTTATTACTGAACCTAATTGGAATTTTACTAACAATATGTGGCACAATAGGATACGGATGGGCAATCTTCTTTCATTATCATTTTGTGGTTCTTTTAGTTTTTTCCGCTCTCACTGCCTTTGGTATGACCTGGTGCAGCAACACATCAATGACATATTTAACTGAGTTATTCCCCAAAAGAGCTGCTGGAACTGTTGCTGTTAGTAGTTTCTTTCGAAATGTGGGCGCTGCCATTAGTTCCGCTATCATTTTACAGCTCTGTAACGCAATGGGAATTGGATGGTGTTTTACAGGGCTCGGTCTCTGCAGTTCAATTTCATTGATTGGTATATTATATCTTCTCATTTTTCAAAGAAAATATACTGCCAAAGAATTTTAAGAAATAGTTTATGTTTAGCTATAAAATTTAACTTTTAGAATTTTATTATATTATTTAACTTTCAAGAAAATTTTCTCATCACTCATCCCAAGGACTTCAAGAAATAGAACAATGCATCATAAGTTTATGAATTACGTGCATTTGGACCTTCAAAGAATAAAATCGAAGTTATAGTTAATTATATTAAATTAAGCCAAAAGTACATATATCTAAAAGGAAAAAGTATAAAAATTATGCAGGTCCAAGACATACTTAAGCCTTCAAAGAAGAAGCTCTTCTCTTTCTGATTTCGGCCTTTTCAGCCTTTCTTTCAGACAATCTCTTAGCCAACAATTGAGCGTATTCGGCAGCAGCTTCTCTTTGAGCTTGAGCGTTTCTGACCTTCAAAGCTCTTTGGTGTCTCTTTCTTTGCAATCTTTGAGGAGTAACCAATCTTTGGATCTTTGGAGCCTTGGTGTAAGTCTTTTCACCCTTGGTGACTTCTCTTCTGATGACGAAATCACGAACGTCATCTTCCTTGGACAAACCGAAGAACTTTCTGATGTTGTTAGCTCTCTTTGGACCCAATCTCTTTGGAACAGTAGTGTCAGTTAGACCTTCCAATTCTTGTTCACCCTTCTTGACAATGACCAAAGCCAAGACAGCCAAATCTGGACCAACAATGGCACCTCTGACGGACTTTCTCTTTCTTTCACCATCACGTCTTGGTCTGTAACAAGAAACGTTCTTGGTCAACAACAACTTGATTCTAGTTGGCAACAAAACACCTTGCTTCATTGGGAAACCTTGTTTGTCGTTACCACCAGAGATCTTGAAGACGTAGCCCTTGAATTCATCACCAACGGCTTCACCATCGACTTCTTGACCGATTCTCTTGTCGAAGAAAACACGAATACGGTGTTCATCATCAATTTCGAAGGTCTTTTGAGACCCGTTGACTGGGTAAGAAATGTTCAACTGTTATAAATAATACCATTTGTTAGTAAAGTTGTCCGAAGCCAATATCGACAAATTCCAACGAATCCCTGCTGTCCTTTCTTCCGTTACAGGTTTTTCTTATTTTCATTGATATTTCTAAACCCTTTTCGTAAATTCCTTTTTCATTCCTTAATTTGAACTTAGCGAGATATTTTCCTAAGTGTCGGTACGTGTATATTAGAGGGAATTATCTCGTTTAAACAACGTTGTTCTTGAGAATTTTTATTATAGTGCACTAATTTGTGGGTATACGTTTATCAAACAGTCAGAAACAGCCGGTTAGCGCGTGCTGATTCATTAGAATTCTAAGGATTTGGGTGATATTACATACCTTCATGATGGCTCAGTCGTCTATTCACACTGGATAGTTTCAATTAATGACTTCCAAATGTTTTGAAGGGCACACTATTCAAATTAAGATCACTTTTCATAAAGATGAATTTTTCTCCCATCAGGCATTCATTGACCGTGCCCTACAAACCAAGCCAGCCGAGATTGTATCAGCTCCACGCACATAGGATTTTCGCCTGCCCTTGGCCCATACCGAAAGAGTTTCCTAGGATGATGGGCCGGCATGAAGATAAGCGGCCTGTATGCCCGAGACACTGAAAAAAAACAGCAAAAAAATAAGATGTATGGAGTTCAAAGATGTATGGATGCAAGAAAAGAGGTTAATGGTGCAAACTGTAGAAAAAAAAGTAAGGAAATAATTTATTTTTAATAAAATTAACTGAAAAGATACATGTATATTTTTCTCAAATTAATCAATGCAATATGTGATATATTTGCTATCTGGCTTAATGAGATAATTTTTTACATAATTATGTTGAGAAGTTAACAGGGCAGTCTCTATTGTTTTGATCGATTGAGTGCACAAAAATTGGAAGGGGGCCGTGGAGCACTACCTGCAAATTGCTAGAAATTTGCGTCACTACATCTGAAAAATGTACGAGCGACATAATTGTCTATAGCCCTAATTTAGAAGACGTTTGCCTAAATGCGCCAACATACACTCTTAATTTTAAGCGAATGCTTTCTTGTAGTAAAAAGTAGCTAGAAAGCGATTCATTAATCTGGAGAGTTTGTCGAACTCGTGGATTTCAAAGTTGAACTAGCTACCGAGGAAGGAAAAACCACAATAGATGAAGACGGGCTTTTCGGAAATTTAGGCGGTCTTCCAATTGGCGGTTTCAGAAAGAATGTTTTGTTATTTACATAAGTGCTGCCACATCGGCCATTATGATATAAGTCGTCCATATCATTGTTCTTGAATCCCAAAAACTTTGAACGAGAAAGAGGGGAGGACATGTTGCTGGCGAGCATTTGATTGGGAGTGGCTTGTACATCCGTTTTCGGTGATGCGGTTCCTGAATACATTGCTGGCGACCTCTGGCAAGCGTCATTTGTGGCCTTCGGAATATTTAGCTTTAAATATGGCTTCCCTGAGAGCTTTCCTCTATTGCTGTTCAGTTGGTGCAGGTGATGGACCATCGCCTGCACTGGAGCTGGACCTTCCAAAGTATTTGATATAGCAACTGTCGGGTGTATCTTTTGCTTTGCTTCAAAGCTCTCGCTGTCACCCGTCCCATTAAATCCTTTTCCCATTGGGTTACTATTTGCCGGAATAACCTGTACAAATTGCGATTGAAAGGATGGAATATTGCCCACTAAACTTGCAGGCAATGAAGGCTTTGGCAAATTCTCGTAAGGCGACGGGTAAAAATTATGATAATTAGAGTGGTTAGATTCAGAAAGTAGTAAATGAGTATCCGGCCTAATCCTCTTGTTCATAAAATTCCTATGAATAGCCTCGTTTGCAACATGCTGTTGGTCTACGCTTTCTTTATAATCATTAGCATGAAAACTCCCACCAGAATTTAAACCGCCTTGCAACATTTGATAATCTGCACTATTTCTTGCACAGTCAGAATGATTGGATCCGCTACGTGATATTGCTCCGTGGCAATGCACCAATGGTGTACTTACACCAGCGTTCCCGGCGTCATTTGACGCCAACGGAGCGCTTAAATTCCCATTGTTTTGTACACTGGAGGAATCTTGACTCGAAACTGTACAACTCCCAGAATGGGAAGCTGGTTGCAACACGGTTGCTCTTCTTCGCCTGCGCTTCCTTTCATTCAGAACAACACGTGGTTTTTTCACATAGTCACCATAATCAGATGGTTCTATGATATTATGAGGAAGATCAGTGTTGTTTTGATGAACATTAAGCAGGTTACTCATATCAACAGAAGAGTATTCGTAGAATGTATTATTGGATCCTAAAATAATGACAGCAATGTCTACTTGGCAAAGTACTGACAATTCATGAGCCTTTTTAAATAGTCCTGCTTTTCGCTTTATGAAAGTAACTGTACGATTTCTATCATCTTTGATAGGTTCAATTTCAATTTTTCTTCTACCCATTTAGCAGAAATTTTTTTGAAAATAATTGTGTTTGCTTATCTAGAGCTTTATTAAATTTTTTTCTGATGAGATAGGCCTGCTCGAAAAAATAGTCTGTCTTTGAATTTGGCTCGTATATTTCTCCCTTCGAATGAATGATAAAGAAAGACTCAAAGGAATGATGTAGTGTTATATAGATTGGCTAAAATAATTTGGCAAAAGAAAGATGGATAAGGATAGTTCATGTTTTTGAGTCCTTCACGAACATAGGAAGCCGGGTATGCGTGGAGATTTAAGTTTTGCCAAGCCTCCAATTACTCGAGCGAGATTATTTTTGCAGAAGAAACAAAGACGCCGCTTGTTACTAAAAAAAGAAGGCAACAATAATGCAAAAAGTTCGAACCAACTGTACCTCAAGCCGTTTTGTAAGCCACTATCATCGGGAACGGTACAGGTAGAATGATAGATGAAATTTACGTAAGCGTTAATGGAAAACAATAACGATGTGGTGTAAAAGCTAGTGCGTAGTGTGAGTGCCACTAGTTTTCTTTGACAGCTTAAGAGCAAGCTTTTGGAGCTCACAATCAAGTGAAACAAGAATTATGTTCATTTTCTCCTTCGGAACTGCAGAATAAAAATTCTTTATACTATAAACACCGCCATTATCAAAAAAGTATTGCTGAATCATGGTATACAGCGTGAAAATCTTCATGGCATTTCTACAAATTCTTTTTAGTTAGTATCGCCAACCATTAACCTTTTTAGTAATGCTGACGTTAAACGAAGGCGAAAAAAAATACTTGGCAACACCATCGTTTATATTTTTTTCAAATGGAAGTGTCGGCCGACGTAGCATAGCAGGAAAGATTCAAAGGCAAGGGTTTCACATAACGTTACCCTTCTGACCACGCCCCTTCTTTCGATCCCACTAGTGCGGACGGATTATCACGCAAGTTTTTTAACGCGAGACATCGGAAAATATTTATGCCGATTAGATCCGGCCCCTGAAACTTTTTGTTTGATACTTTCAAACGCACTACTCTACCCCATGACATAAAAAATATCTGTCTCCGGTTATATATGTCTAAATAGAATTCGGGTAGCATTTTATTTTTATCGCTTATAGGAAAAAGATATTTGCATATATATATCTATATATCCTATATACATCTATATAGTTATTGTGTAAGGGGTTTTTATAAGGTCCGATACTTACAGAGATTAATTTGTAAATAAAAGCAGAAATCTTTATTTAAGAAAATAGAAGATTGATGGGAATATTTCGTTGGAACTATCCAGAGAGTTCTGTCCCCGGCGTTTGGGGAGAAACAACTTCCACTATTGACTGGTGTGAGGAGAACTATGTCGTTTCTCCCTATATTGCCGAGTGGTCAAACACTTTAACTAACAGCGTATTCATACTGTCAGCGATTTACACAACTTACTCTGCTTACAAGAATAAATTAGAAAAAAGGTTTTTACTTATTGGCTTCGGGTACGGTTTGGTCGGAGTAGGATCATGGCTATTTCATATGACACTGAAGTATAGATTCCAACTATTGGATGAACTTCCAATGATATACGCCATGTGCATTCCGACATGGAGTTTAGTATGCGAGGCCAAAGAGGCATTACTTAACGGAGATAATCACAAGAAGGTTCCTCTATTTGAACAGATATTCATCGGCGTAATTATCGGCCTGGCCGTTACAACAGCAAGCATACTCTACGTTATTTACAAAAATGTCGATATCCATCAAATTTTGTTTGGCGTACAGATTGTAGTTGTGGCTGCTACTGCAGGAAGTTTGACGTACAGATACGTCCATGATCCACTTGCCAAAAGAAATCTCAAGGCTTCAATGGCGCTCGGCGCAATTTTGTTCTTATCTGGCTACATTTCGTGGCTACTTGATATACACTATTGTTCGTTCTGGGTGCACGTTAGAAGAAGTATTTTGGCTTTACCACTTGGTGTACTGCTTGAACCACACGGATGGTGGCATATATTAACTGGTATGGGGATTTATTTCTACATTGTTTCTTTGGAACATTTAAGGGTCATTACGCTCAACGTCAGCTGCAATTACCAGTTCATCTGGAGATGGAAAGTCTTCCCTGAACTGATATGGAAAGGGCGCAAACCCTCAACAAGATATTCACTTGAACTATTTGGCCCATACGTAGAAGATCAATCAATTGAAGTTAAAAAGGAGAAGTAATAATTATAGCATAATATATATTCATAATGTATAGGCATATTTATTTTTTATTTTTTTTATTTCATGTTCTATTTAATGACGAATCACGAAGAAAATATATCTAAGAAAAGATCTTTTGAATCCTTGATTTGCGAATAGTTTAAATGACCCAGCTTATTGCTCTGGTGAAAAAAAACTTTGTGCGGTCTCAAAGCCGTCGGCGGCAAAATAACGTGAATTGATGAAAGTAAATAAACAAAACAAAATCTCTAATTGTTGTAACACAAATACTAAGAAATT
Organism: Saccharomyces cerevisiae S288C; assembly: GCF_000146045.2. NCBI lineage: Eukaryota > Fungi > Ascomycota > Saccharomycetes > Saccharomycetales > Saccharomycetaceae > Saccharomyces > Saccharomyces cerevisiae. The sequence continues at coordinate 597,345 of NC_001134.8, forward strand.
TGTTAGCTAATTCGGGACATGTACCAAAATAATGTATTGAATGCTATTTTGGCTTCTGAAAAATCAAACTTTCAATACGATAGTGGAACAATATTAAGAAACCACAAAAGACCAATAATAACATTTAATAACAACATAGAGCACACAGTATCCGAACCTAATAATTTTACAGGCTATGAGGAAAAGGAAGATTTGGATATAATGGATATTTGTCCTTATTACCCAAAAGCAAGAATGCTGGCGGATGCCATTCAACATGCCAAAACGAGCGCAAGTGAAAACAAAATGGAACTATCAATGAAAACTATCCCATGTCTCAAGAAGGAAAACGTCCATGTTGAGAAAGGGCACGATTGGTCTCAACTCAGTACGAGCAGAATTTGTAAAATTTTAGAAGACATAGCAGATAAAAAAAATAAAACTAGAAGGCAATCTGCCCCATTACAAAAGACGAAGTATTTCCCAACAAATGAGAATCAAAATACCGATATAGAAAATCAGAATTGGTCCCAAATCCCCAATGAAGACATATGTGCACTTATAGAGAAGATTGCTAGCAGACGCAATAAAAATCGCAAACGGAAAAATCTTTCATGTTCTAAAGTCCAAGAAATTCAGGGAAATATTGATTTACCCAAAAAAGACGTACAAGAGGGAGATATTTCAGATTCGTCTCTATTTGCAGCAGTAAGAGGAACCAAAAAAGTTTCCGGATATGATTACAATTCAGAAGATAAGATACCTAATGCGATACGTCTTCCTTACTGTAAGCAAATATTACGATTATTCTCACTTTTACAAATGAAGAGAAATGACTTAATAGTCACCTCTGAAAATTGTAATAGCGGAGTTTTCTTCAGCAATTTTAATTATCAACTTCAAGTTAAATCGAATTGTATTGCAAATATTTCTTCTACACTCAGTTTTCTACCCCATCATGAAATAACCGTATACACATCCTTTATTCTCTATCCAAACGTTGTCGATAATATTTGGGAATGCACACGATACGCTATTCAACTTTTGAAGTCCGAAGCAGCACAGTTTACGCTACTGCGTGATATATATAGTGGCTTCACAATTATACTTTCAAATCATCGATATCATCCTAAGGGTTTTAGCGCTGATTACTGTTACAGTGCAAATGAATTGACATTATTTCTTTTTGTTATTCGAACAGGGCAAAAAAAAGTACTTTATCGATCTATTCCTCACAACACAGCAGCAATTGAAAAAGACAGTTCTTTTGATACAGAAAATAGAAAGAGAAGGTCCGAGGAAGAGGTTGTTCTTAAATGTAGGAAGTGTTCTAATAATTCATTGGCATTAAAAGAAATCAGCACCTATCGTTTGGATAGCGCAGAAGGTTTTGAGAAGTCTCAGCCTCTAAAAGATGAAGCAAAGCTCAGTGATATGAATTATGTACAAGGTAGTATCAGCTATAACAGGACTATTCTTACCGGCTTATGGAAATTATTTCACAGATTGTGCTGCAAAGATCGTTATAGGAAAACCAATCTGTCAGAAACATTGTTCTATGACGATTCAACGGAAAGATGGGTTAGAATGGGAGAGTTAATGCACTATTGAAAGGGAGATGCTTCAATAACTTTTTTCATGAAAAACTATTTAATAAATTTAATATATATACTTCAGAATGAAAAACAAATGAATAGTTTTTACTGAATATGTAAGTGGTATGTGGAATAAGAAACTCAAATGAAGCAATGGCTATTTACAGATGTTCCAAAACTTTTCGCATTTATATACATATTGCCTTAGCTTGGAGGTAAACGATATATATCACCGTTAACTTTCATTCTGTGTATGGCAACTTTAGCATCGTCCTCGTAGCTTTTCGGTAATTTATCATTTGGTTTACTTTCAAACAAAGATCCCATTAAAATCATATCATTAGTTGTAGCATCACACAAAAAGGCAATATAGTCTACAACGTCACGGTCTAACGTCTCAGTCTTCTTAGTTTGCTGATTGACTTTAATTAGTCTTTGCTTCGTATCAAATTTGTAAACCAACTGTAAATGCTCTAACGGCATTCCGGGAATCATGATTGGTTGCACTGAGACTAGTTTAGGAACTGCATTAAACTTTATCAACTGCCAGTCCAGTGTTGCATTACCTGGAAGTTGACGGGACCTAGCCTCGAGAGCTTCCTGAACCCATAATGAAACTAACCCTTTGATGTCCGACAAATTTTTATGAGCAAATGACGTGTTTACATTGATATACGTCTCTATGGCTTTGTTTTTCCAGAGTAAAAAAGAAGGTTTAATGCCTGATTGAAAACGAAACAATGCGACTTGAACAGAGTTCAAACCAAACGTGTAAAGTCTTCTGATCAATGCATTTGCAACAATGAGAGGATGAGCAAATACATTTGGAAGGTTCTTGTAAGCCGAGGGGATAAATATTTCGGCAGCAACACCCAGGTGCCGAGGATTAAAATCTTGCTGCTTACTTTTATCTTTCTTCTTTGTAGTTTCACTTTCTTTATTCAAAATTAACCTCGAAGTTGAAAATAATCGCCGCTTGTTAAATGATATCAACAAGGATCTTGGAGGGAAGAAAAGGCATGTAGATCTTAATACACTCATCTCATAAGCTTAGCTGAATGGATAGGCTTGCTTTCTGATGG